>NC_041380.1:159273373-159305798 GCF_002162155.2 Triticum dicoccoides
TATGGTTTCTCACCGTTGAGGCGGCCGCGGAGCGCTCTACTCGCGTCCCTCCGCGCGCGCTCTGCCAATGGTTGGGCATGCGCACGATCACGTCGGGGGCCCCGTATGCATGCGGTTGCGCTGCGCACGTTGCCACGCGATGCAGTTACGTGCAGCACGCTGGAGTTACGTCCTACAAATTAGAACTGCCATCGGGGCCTGCCGATATTCCTAGCCGTCCGGCTTCCCCTTTAATTCCCCCGGCCATTATAACCTTAGTCTCTTCAACCTTTCGATCACGCCCCATAACACAACAAGCACACCCACGACGACACATAGAGAGGGGATGTCCGGCGGCGCTCCAATGGAGTTCAGCGAGCATAGAGTGGAGACCCACGCGAGGGAGCCGGATCTCTCGATGGTGTACACCATCGACCCGGCCGTGGTGGATGACTACATCAACAGCGTTGAGCAGTTGCTTGCTGGAGACAAGTACAAGGTGGTCGGCATCGACCTCCAGTACACTGTCGGCCGTCCCGGCATAGATCAGAAGGTTGCCATCGCCCAGTTGTGCGTGTGCCATCATGTCCCCATCTACCACTACTGCATGGCCACAGAGCCTTGCGACCGTTTCAACGGGTTTGTCAACAGCACCGACTACAAGTTCGTCACGGTGGATACCAAAGACGATGTAAAAGTGCTCAGTGTTACGGGCTTGGCCTGCAAGAACCTTGTTGAAATCCGTGACCACTACAGGGTCTGGGGCAGCACGAAGCAGGACTACCTGGTCGAACTCGCCTCGGCCATCATTGACCCCTACTACAAAAAGATGAAGAAGGATGCCCAGAGAACAAGTCTCGTATCCTGGCACAAGGCCTGGATGCGGAAACTGGATGAACCTCACCTTAGGTTCGCGGCCAAGAGCATGTACACATGCTACGAGATGCACAAGCGGATCGTTGACATGAGGAAGTGCCTCGTTACCCAAATCGACGAGCCCGGATCGAGCCACAAGAAGAGCAAGCATCACAAGAAGTAGATGATGATCAGATGATCGTTTATGCTAGTTAATCATGCATGTAATATATAGTTTACTTTATTGGTGTGTGTGGAAATGTCATGTGTGTAGTAGCCACCTACGGAATTATGCATGTAATAGTTTACTTTTGTGTGTGCAAATGCCATGGTTGTAGTAGCCACCTATGTAAGTGGATGTTTAATTTGGTTATGCAAGCATGTCCTTATAAGTGTGTGTGTGTGTGTGTGTGTGTGTGTGTGTGTGTGTGTGTGTGTGTGTGTGTGTGTTGTTCTGTATGCAATCCCATCGCACAACACACACGTCTTATTAGCAGCAACCGTCTGTGTTCTTATCGGTCTACAGACACATTTCTGATTACAGACCTGTTTGCTGCGTATCACACACATCTTGTTAAGTTGAACCATTTGTGTTCTCATGTCTCAACGCAAACAGTTCATTCGAGTGAACCGCATGTCGTATATCGCACACACCTTTGATCTGGCTGACCGTTTCTTTTGTGTTGCCTAATCACAAACGGTTCATCCGAGTGAATCGTATGATGTGTATTGCACACGCCTCCATCTGGCTGCCCGTTTCTTTTGTTCCTCCTCATCGCAAACAGTTCATTGAACTGAACCGTATGCCCTTCATCGCACATGCAACTAAAACATGAACCGTGTTTGATGCATCCGTCATTGCAAATGTTTTACACATTTCTGACGGTTTTCATACAGCACCTTTTGCGATTATGGCATCGCACACAGTTTCTCGAAGGGTCTCTAATTGTAGTGTCGCATTAGCAGCATCTTGAAGTAGTGTGTGTTGTTTTAACCTTCAACAAGGACCGGGCATAGTCACACTCGATTCAACTAAACCTGGAGAAGCAGACACCCACTAGCCACCTATGTGCGAAGCACGTCGGTAGAACCAGTATCATGAATGCGGTCATTTAATGTCGGTCTGGGCCGCTTCATCTAACAATATCGCTGAATCAAAGTATGACATGCTGGTAAGAAGTATGACTATTATCGCCCACAACTCTTTGTGTTCTACTCATGCATATAACATCTACGCATAAACCTGGCTCGGATGCCACTGTTGGGGAACGCGGTATTTCAAAAAAATTACCTACTATCATGCAAGATCTATCTACGAGATGCATAGCAACAAGAGGGGAGAGTGTGTCTATGTACCCTCGTAGACCGAAAGCGGAAGCGTTAAGCAACGCGGTTGATGTAGTCGAACGTCTTCGCGATCCAACTGATCAAGTACCGAACGTACGGCACCTCCGCGATCTGCACACGTTCAGCTCGGGGACGTCCCTCGAACTCTTGATCCAGCTGAGGCCGAGGGAGAGTTTCGTCAGCACGATGGCGCGGTGACGGTGATGATGAAGTTACCGGCGCAGGGCTTCGCCTAAGTACTGCAACGATATGACCGAGATGTGTTTCTGTGGAGGGGGGCACCACACACGGCTAAGAGAAACTTTGGTGTGTCTTTGGGGTGCCCCCCTCCCACGTATATAAAGGGGGGAGGGAGGAGGAGGCCGGCCAAGGGGAGGAGGCGCGCCATGGGGGGGTGGGGGCAATCCTACTCCAAGTAGGATTCGCCCCCCCCCCTTTCCTATTCCAACAAGGAGAATGGGGAAGGTGAGGGAGGAGAGAAGAAAAGGGGGCAGCCCCCTAGTCCAATTCAGTTTGGGCTAGGGGGCGCACGCCCTGCCTTGGCTTGCCTCCTCTATTCCACCAATAGGCCCATGAGGCCCAATAACCCCCCGGGGGGTTCCCGTAACCCCCCGGTACTCCGGAAAATACCCGATACTCCTCGGAATTGTTCCGGTGTCCGAATATAGTCTTCCAATATATCAATATTTATGTCTTGACCATTTCGAGACTCCTCGTCATGTCCGTGATCTCATCCGGGACTCCGAACTACCTTCGGTACATCAAAACACACAAACTGATAATACCGATTGTCATCGAACGTTAAGCATGCGGACCCTATGGGTTCGAGAACTACGTAGACATGACCGGGACTCATCTCCGGTTAATAACCAATAGCAGAACTTGGATGCTCATATTGGCTCCTACATATTCTACGAAGATCTTTATCGGTCAAACCGCATAACAATATACGTTGTTCCCTTTGTCATCGGTATGTTAGTTGCCCGAGATTTGATCGTCGGTATCATCATACCTAGTTCAATCTCGTTACCGTCAAGTCTCTTTACTCGTTCTGTAATGCATCATCTCACAACTAATTCTTTAGTCACATTGCTTGCAAGGCTCATAGTGATGTGCATTACCGAGAGGGCCCAGAGATACCTCTTCGATACACAGAGTGACAAATCCTAATCTCGATCTATGCCAACTCAACAAACACCATTGGAGACACCTGTAGAGCATCTTTATAATCACCCAGTTACGTTGTGACGTTTGATAGCACACAAGGTGTTCCTCCGGTATTCATGAGTTGCATAATCTCATAGTCATAGGAACATGTATAAGTCATGAAGAAAGCAATAGCAATAAACTAAACGATCATAGTGCTAAGCTAACGGATGGGTCTAGTCCATCACATCATTCTCTAATTATGTGATCCCATTCATCAAATGACAACACATGTCTATGGCTAGGAAACTTAACCATCTTTGATTAACGAGCTAGTCTAGTAGAGGTATACTAGGGACACTTTGTCTACATATTCACACAAGTACTAAGTTTTCGGTTAATACAATTCTAGCATGAATAATACACATTTATCATGATATAAGGAAATATAAATAACAACTTTATTATTGCCTCTAGGGCATATTTCCTTCAAGGCCTTGTTTTTAAGCATTGCAATACCGTTTTTGTGCCCGTTTACTATTTGCTACCTTGCTGTTTTTATTTATTCAGATTATAAAAATATATTTCTACCATCAATGTTACACTTTTATCACCATCTCTTCGCCAAACTAGTGCACCTATACAATTTGCCATTGTATTGGGTGTGTTGGGGACACAAGAGATTGTTTGTATTTGGTTTCAGGGTTGTTTGAGAGAGACCATCTTCCTACACCTCTCATGGATAGATAAACCTTAGGTCATCCACTTGAGAGAAAATTGCTACTGTCCTACAAAACACTATGCTTGGAGGCCCAACACGTGTCTACAAGAATAAAGTTGAATAGTAGACATAACTAATACCTTCAAATATTCTTTGGCTCCCCTTGTGTCGAATCTATAAATTTGGGTCGAATACTCTACCCTCAAGAAATGTTGCAATCCCCTATACTTGTGGGTTATCAAGACCTTTTTCTGGCGCCGTTGCCGGGGAGCATAGCTATATTTGTTGAGTCACTTGGGAGTATTATCATATTATCACTACGAAGAATCTGAAGGACGCTAAGACTAAGATATTTCCCTCAAAGATGAGGGGAGGTAAGGAACTGCCATCCAGTTCTGCTTTAGATTCACCTTCTGTTATAAGTAAACTTGCAACACCACCACATGCTATTAATTCTGATATGTCGCAAATTATTTATGACGCTACTTCTGCTATGGATAATTCTTATGATGATGCTAGTACCTTGCTTAATCATGATGTGCCACTTGGTGAATTTCTTGATAAACAAATTGCTAGAGTTATACAACATGATGTTGTTGAATCTGATGATGAGCTTGAAACTGAAACTCCTGAAACACCTACTAGAACTAGCCTTCCTAGATATGAATTGCCTAAGGTACCGGAAGGTTATGTTATGAGTGAAGAAACAACTAGAGATATTCTTGCTTGCAATGATAGAGATGATCTAGAGAAATTATTATGCAAGTATAAAGAAAAATCTCTGAATGCTAGAATGAAATGATCCTAAGTTTGCTACTTCACCTATCTTTATTGATGATAAGGATTATGAATTCTCTGTCGACCCAGAGTTGATTACTTTGGTTGAATCTGATCCTTTCCATGGTTATGAAACTAAAACTATTGTGGCACATCTTACTAAGTTGAATGACATAGTGATACGTCTCCAACATATGTACTTTTCCAAACACTTTTCCCCTTGTTTTGGACTCTAACTTGCATGATTTGAATGGAACTAACCCGGACTGATGTTGTTTTCAGCAGAATTACCATGGTGTTATTTATGTGCAGGAGCAAACGTTCTCGGAATGACCTGAAACTTCACGGAGCCACTTTTCAGAAAATAAGAAAAATACCTGCAAAAGATGAAGGCCAGGGGGGCCACCACCTGCCCACGAGGGTGGGGGCGCGCCTGCCCCCCTATGGCGCGCCCCCCTACCTCGTGGGCCCCCTGTTGCCTCTCCGACTCCAACTCCACCTCCATATATTGAGTTTCGGGGATAAAAAAATCAGAGAGAGGAAATCATCGCGTTTTACGATACAGAGCCGCCGCCAAGCCCTAAAACCTCTCGGGAGGGCTGATCTGGAGTCCGTTCGGGGCTCCGGAGAGGGGAATCCGTCGCCATCGTCATCATCAACCATCCTCCATCACCAATTTCATGATGCTCACCGCCGTGCGTGAGTAATTCCATCGTAGGCTTGCTGGACGGTGATGGATTGGATGGGATCTATCATGTAATCAAGTTAGTTTTGTTAGGGTTTGATCCCTAGTGTCCACTATGTTCTGAGATTAATGTTGCTATGACTTTGCTATGCTTAATGCTTGTCACTAGGGCCCGAGTGCCATGATTTCAGATCTGAAACTATTATGTTTTCATCAATTTATGAGTGTTCTTGATCCTATCTTGCAAGTCTATTGTCACCTATTATGTGTTATGATCCGTTAACCCTGAAGTGACAATAATCGGGATACTTACCGGTGATGACCGTAGTTTGAGGAGTTCATGTATTCACTGTGTGTTAATGCTTTGTTACGGTTCTCTATTAAAAGGAGGCCTTAATATCCCTTAGTTTCCGTAAGGACCCCCCTGCCACAGGAGGGTAGGACAAAAGATGTTATGCAAGTTCTTTTCCATAAGCACGTATGACTATATCCGGAATACATGCCTACATTATATTGACGAACTGGAGCTAGTTCTGTGTCATCCTAGGTTATGACTGTTACATGATGAACCGCATCCGGCATAATTCTCCATCACTGATTCATTGCCTACGAGCTTTCCACATATTGTTCTTCGCTTATTTACTTTCCCGTTGCTATTGCTACCATCACTACAAAATACCAAAAACATTGCTTTTACTACCGTTACCTTTTGTTACCGTTATCACTACTATCATATTACTTTGCTACTAAACACTTTGTTGCAGATATTAAGTTTCCAGGTGTGGTTGAATTGACAACTCAGCTGCTAATACTTGAGAGTATTCTTTGGCTCCCCTTGTGTCGAATAAATAAATTTGGGTTGAATACTTTACCCTCGAAAACTGTTGCGATCCCTATACTTGTGGGTTATCAAGACTATTTTCTGGCGCCGTTGCCGGGGAGCATAGCTCTATTCTTTGAGTCACTTGGGATATATATCTGCTTATCATTATGAAGAACTTGAGAGATCCAAAAACCAAGATCTATCCCTCAACTACGAGGGGAGGTAAGGAACTGCCATCTAGCTCTGCACTTGATTCACCTTCTGTTTTGAGTAAGCTTGCGACACCTACACCTGCTTCTGCTATTCGTTCTGATATGTCGCATGTTATTGATGATGTCACTTCTGCTATGCATGATACTTATGATGAAACTATCTCTATGCCTGATACTACTATGCCACTTAGTGATTTTCTTGATGAACAACTTGCTAGAGCTAGAGAAATTGAAAATATTGAATCTGATGATACTGATGAAAGTGATGATGAAGAATCACTTGTTATTCCTAAGGGTTATGTTTTTTATCAAGAAGCTTATTTAGTTATTCTAGCTTGCAAAAATAGAAATGAACTCAAAAGGTTATTAGCTAAATGGAGTAAGCAATCTCTAAATGCTAGAATGAAACCTGACCTTGCTTTTGCTACTTCACCTATCTTTGTTACTGATAAGGATTATGAATTCTCTGTTGATCCTGATATAATTACTTTGGTTGAATCTGATCCTTTTCATGGTTATGAATCTGAAACTGTTGTGGCACATCTTACTAAATTGAATGATATAGCCACCATGTTCACTAAAGATGAGAGAACTTGTTACTTTTACATCCTTAAAATATTTCCGTTCTCATTAAAGGGTGATGCTAAGATATGGTTTAATTCTCTTGATCCTGGTTGTGTGCGTAGTCCCCGGGATATCATTTATTACTTCTCTGCTAAATATTTCCCTGCTCATAAGAAACAAGCTGCATTAAGGGATATATATAATTTTGTGCAAATTGAATAAGAGAGTCTCCCACAAGCTTGGGGGAGGCTTCTCCAATTACTTAATGCTTTGCCTGATCATCCTCTTAAGAAAAATGAAATACTTGATATCTTTTATAATGGACTGACCGATGCCTCCAGAGATTACCTGGATAGTTGTGTTGGTTCTATTTTCAGGGAAAGAACACCGGATGAAGCTGAAATTCTATTGAATAATATGTTGAAAAATGAAAATAATTGGACACCTCTGGAGCCAATTCCTGAGCCTATTCCTAAACCAACTCCGAAGAAGAGGGGTATTCTATTTCTCAGTCCTGAAGATATGCAAGAGGCAAAGAAATCTATGAAAGAAAAAGGTATTAAAGCTGAAGATGTTAAGAATTTACCTCCTATTGAATAACATGATTACCCTCTGACCAAGGTTTATCTAGATCATGCAGCCATGGAACACCATCATTTTCTTGCACATGATTATCCTGACATTCCTATTCCTTATAACCTGGTCTTTAGTGTTGAAACTAGTGATATTATTCCGTTGCCTGCCCCTGCCTTGTTTGATTCTGTTGCCAGGGGCGGATATAAGATCATGCTTGCAGACATCATCGCCTATCAGAACGCTTAGGCTGCTGAGGAGTCAGCACAGGAGGAGCCTCCACAGTGGGATCAGTGGATGCCTGCCCCTCAGTACCCCAACTACTATCCCGAATACTGATCGACCACCAAGTTAGGCCAAAATCCTAAGCTTGGGGGAGTACGTGTTTCCCGCCGACTTTACATTCATGTCCACTTATTCATCTTGTCGGTGTTCACACTTTTTCATTGTATCATCCATGTTTAAATTTTATTTTTCCTGCTTTCTTCTTGTGTGTTTGAAAAACTTTAGAAAACAAAAAAAATAGTTGTAGTTAGTTTACTTTCCATGCATGCTTAGCTGTAGCATTAAAAGAAAATCCAAAAAGATTTCCTTGTTCTCCTTTTGCTTGTTGAGAGCTTTCCCGTGTAAATAGTTTTTCTCGTTTTTGCTTTTCCCGCTTATTTGCTTGCTCAAGAAAACCAGAAACTCCAAAAATATTTCAGTGTGTTTCTCTGAATTTCTTGCTTTTATTCGATTTGTACCAAGGAGAAGACCACGATGAAAATGTTGAGTGCCTCTCATATGAATAATTGTTGAACTAATAAAGATCCCATTTTACCTTGTCTTCTCCTGTTGAATAAAATATTTTGTAGATTCCAGCTTCGTCCATGGCACTCTTGCACTATTATTATTTTCACACCGTTCGGTCATGCAAGTGAAAGGCAATAATGACGATATTCGATGAACTGGCCATGGCAGAGAGAAACTGGTATGAACTCGACTTGTTCTGTTTGTGTAAATATGTTTAACCTAGTATCCATGATTCAGCCCATTATGATTAAACATGTTTGCAATGATAATTAGAGATTATAGTTTCTCATGCCATGCATAAGTAGCTGGGAGTGGATAATGATTTATCTTCGATATCAACATTGCGTTAAATTGATTGTGATGTAGTACGATGATATGGTATCCTCCTCTGAATGCTCGAGTGGCTTGACTTGGCACATGTTCATGCATGTAGTTGAATCAAAACCAACTTACCCTCTATGATATTTATGTTCATGGTGCTCATATCCTACTCATGCTAGTGTCCAATGTTACTTATCCATAATGCATGATCATGATCGTTGTTGCTCTCTAGATGGCCGCTTCTCAATCTAATTGCTAGCCTTCGCCTGTACTAAGTGGGGATTCTGCTTGTACATCAAAAACCTTGAACCCAAAGTTATTCCAGATGAGTCGGCCATACCTACCTATATGCGGTATTACCCTGCCGTCCTGAGTAAATTTGAATGTGCCACCTCTAAAAACTTCTAAAAAATATATGTTTTGTGTGCCTGGATCGTTCATGGAACGACAGGAGGTGGTCGATATCTTCCATGCTAAGCGGGTTATTCTCGGGTCGAGTGTTTATTCACTCGCCATCGCACGAGAAAAGGGTGGTAATAGGGATGCCTAGTCCCAAACTGCAAAATACAAAAAGAGTTAATTGCTCGAATAATCAAACAAAAACTCCCAATGGAGTCAAAACCTTTACTTTTATCGCTTGGGAACCGCCACTAGCTGTTTAGGATGGGAGATATTGATAACTGATAGTCGTGAAGTAAATGAGAAGGGTGCATGTCTCAAAATTATCATTTATCTCTGTTTTAAAAACTTGAGCTCTAGCACATCTGCAAATCACTGCTTCCCTCTGCGAAGGGACTATCTAATTACTTTTATGTTGTGTCATCACCTTCTAAAACAAGCATTAGAAACTGAGAGAGCACAGCTATCATGACTTATGCATTGTGTGTAGCTAATGACTTATGCATTGTGTGTAGCTAATGTTGGGTGCATCATGACTGGATCTTTTCTACCATGAATTACAATGTTTAGTCGCTGCTTGGACTTTGGAGGTGCTCTACATTTATGTTTTGCGGTCTTAGAAAGGGCTAGCGAGATACCACTATTGTCATATTATATCATGGTTGTTTTGACAACGTGTTACCGTTTAAGATGTCTTATTATTGCTCGCTAGCTGATTGTGTCATTGATATGAGTTAATATAGTCTTTAAGAGTTATTGTAGGCATGGTTAGTTATAATGATTGGCTAAAAATCTGGGTGTTGTTTAAGCCTATTTATGCAAATAAGAGCAAAAGAGTTCGTAAAAGTTTTTCTTTTTCACTTCCAGTTTATCAACTAAATTGCTTGAGGACAAGCAAAGGTTTAATCTTGGGGGAGTTGATACGTCTCCAACGTATCTACTTTTCCTAACGCTTTTCCTCTTGTTTTGGACTCTAATTTGCATGATTTGAATGAAACTAACCCCGGACAGACGTTGTTTTCCGCAGAACTACCATGGTGTTGTTTTTGTGCAGAAATAAAAATTCTCGGAATGGAATGAAACTTTGCGAGGAATTTTTATATAATATATAAGAATTTCTGGAGCCAAGACCTACCGGAGAGGGGCCCCTGGGTGGGCACAACCCACCAGGGTGTGCCCCCCTCTCCTAGCGTGCCCAGGTGGGTTGTCCACACCTAGTGGCCCCGCAGACCCTGAAACCAACACTATAAAATCCTATTTTCAGAGAAAAAATCATGAAAAAGAATTATCGTGATCCACGAGACGGAGCCGCCGCCAAGCCCCCTGTTCTTCCTCGGGAGGGCAGATCTGGAGTCCGTTTGGGGCTCCGGAGAGGGGGGTCTTCGTTCTTTGTCATCACCAACCCTTCTCCATCACCAATTCCATGATGCTACCCAACAGGAGTGAGTAATTCCTTCGTAGGCTCACTGGTCGGTGAGGAGTTGGATGAGATTCATCATGTAATTGAGTTAGTTTTGTTAGGGCTTGATCCCTAGTATCCATTATGTTCTTAGATTGATGTTGCTATGACTTTGCCATGCTTAATGCTTATCACTTTGGGCCCGGGTGCCATGATTTCAGATCTGAAGCGTTTATGTTATCACCATTATATCCATGTTCTAAATCCAATCTTGCAAGTTATAGTCACCTACTACGTGTTATGATCCGGTAACCCCGGAGTGACAATAACCGGGACTTCTTCCGGTGATTACCGTAGTTTGAGGAGTTCATGTATTCACTATGTGCTAATGCTTTGTTCCGGTTCTCTATTAAAAGGAGGCCTTAATATCCCTTAATTTCCAATAGGACCCCGCTGCCACGGGAGGGTAGGACAAAAGATGTCATGCAAGTTCTTTTAATAAAGCATGTATGACTATTTACGGAATACATGCCTACATTATATCGATGAACTGGAGCTAGTGTCGTATCAGCCTAGGTTATAACTGTATCATGATGAATATCATCCAACAAGTCACCGACCCAATGCCTACGAATTTATCTTATATTGTTCTTGCTAAGTTACTACTGCTATCGTTACTATTACACTTGCTACAAAACTATTGCTATCACTGTTACCGTTACCGTTACTGTTGCTACTATCATCAAAACTATCATACTACTTTGCTACTCATCACTTTGCTGCAGATAATTAATCTCCAGGTGTGGTTGAATTGACAACTCAGCTGCTAATACCTTCAAATATTCTTTGGGTCCCCTTGTGTCGAATTTATAAATTTTGGTTGAATACTCTACCCTCGAAAAATGTTGCAATCCCCTATACTTGTGGGTTATCAATCACCATCATCACCAGCTTGGCACCTTCATCTCCATCGTAGCATCATTGTCTTCTCGCTAACTATTTCTTCTATGACTATCGCTACCGCTTAATGATAAAGTAAAGCAATTACATGGCGATTGCATTTCATACAATAAAGCGACAACCATAAGGCTCCTGCCAGTTGCCGATAACTTCTACAAAACATGATCATCTCATACAACAATTTATATCTCATCATGTCTTGACCATATCACATCACAACACGCCCTGCAAAAACAAGTTAGACGGCCTCTACTTTGTTGTTGCAAGTTTTACGTGGCTGCTACGGGCTTCTAGCAAGAACCGTTCTTACCTACGCATCAAAACCACAACGATTTTCCGTCAAGTGTGCTGTTTTAACCTTCAACAAGGACCGGGTGTAGTCAGACTCGATTCAACGAAAGTTGGAGAAACAGACACCCGCCAGCCACTTGTGTGCGAAGCACGTAGGTAGAACCAGTCTCATGAACGTGGTCATGTAATGTCGGTCCGGGCCCCTTCATCCAACAATACCGCTGAATCAAAGTAAGACGTTGCTGGTAAGCATTATGACTATTATCGCCCACAACTCTTTGTGTTCTACTCGTGCATATAACATCTACGCATAGACCTGGCTCGGAAGCCACTGTTAAGGAACGCGGTATTTCAAAAAAATTACCTACAATCACGCAAGATCTATCTAGGAGAAGCATAGCAACGAGAGGGGAGAGTGTGTCTACGTACCCTCGTAGACTGAAAGCAGAGGTGTTTAGTAACGCGGTTGATGTAGTCGAATGTCTTCTCGATCCAATCGATCCTAGCACTGAACGTACGGCACCTCCATGTTCAGCACGTTCAACTCGATGATGTCCCTCAAGCTCTTGATCCAGTTGAGGACGAGGGAGATTTTCGTCAGCATGACGGCGTGTTGACGGTGATGCTGAAGTTACCAGCTCAGGGCTTCGCCTCAGCACTACGACGATATGACTGAGGTGTGTAACTATGGAGGGGGGCACCGCACACGGCTAAGAGAAGACTTGGTGTGTCTTTGGGGTGCCCCCTCCCACGTATATAAAGGAGGGGGAAGAGGAGGCCGGCCCAAGGGGGGGCGCCATAGTGGGGAGTCCTACTTGGACTCCCGGTCCAAGTAGGATTCGCCCCCCCCCTTCCTATTCCAACTAGTAGAAGGAGGGAAGGAGGAAGAGGAGAGAAGGAAAGAGGGGGGCGCCGCCCCCTCCCCTTGTCCAATTCGGATTGGCAAGGAGGGCACACACCACCTCCTGGCCGGCCCTCTCACTTCTCCACTAAGGCCCATGGAGGCCCTTTAACCTCTCGGGGGGGTTCCGTTAACCACCGGTATTCTGAAACTTATCTGAATCAACCCGAACCATTCTGGTGTCCGAATGTAACCTTACAATATATGAATCTTTACCTCTCGACCATTTCTAGACTCCTCGTCATGTCCGTGATCTCATCCGGGACTCTGAACAAACTTCGTCATCAAATCACATAACTCATAATACAAATCGTCATCGAACATTAAGCGAGCGGACCCTACGGGTTCGAGAACTATGAAGACATGACCGAGGCACATCTCCGGTCAATAACCAATAGTGGAACCTAGATGCTCATATTGGCTCCCACATATTCTACGAAGATCTTTATGGGTCAACCCGCATATCAACATAAGTTGTTCCCTTTGTCATCGGTATGTTACTTGCCCGAGATTCGATCGTCGGTATCATCATACCTTGTTCAATCTCGTTACCGGCAAGTCCCTTTCTCGTTACGCAATGCATCATCCCGTGACTAACTCATTAGTCACATTGCTTGCAAGTCTCATAGTGATGTGCATTACCGCGAGGGTCCAGAGATACCTCTCTGATACTCAGAGTGACAAATCCTAATCTCGATCTATGACAACTCAACAAACACCATTGGAGACACATGTAGAGCATCTTTACAATCACCTAGTTACGTTGCGACGTTTGATAGCACACAAGGTGTTCCTTCGGTATTCGGGAGTTGCATAATCTCATACTCAGAGGAACATGTATAAGTCATGAAGAAAGCAATAGCAATAAAACTAAACGATCATTATGCTAAGCTAACGGATGGGTCTTGTCCATCACATCATTCTCTAATGATGTGATCATGTTCATCAAATGATAACACATGTCTATGGTCAGGAAACTTAACCATCTTTGATTAACGAGCTAGTCAAGTAGAGGCATACTAGGGATACTCTGCTACCTCTTGAGCACTGTGTTGGTTTTCCCTTGAAGAGGATAGGGTGATGCAGTAAAGCAGCGTAAGTATTTCCCTCGGATTTGAGAACCAAGGTATCAATCCAGTAGGAGACCACGCCCGAGTCACCTCGTACCTACACAAACAAATAAGAACCTCGCAACCAACGCGATAAAGGGGTTGTCAATCCCTTCACGGCCACTTGCAAGAGTGAGATCTGATAGAGATAATAATAATAGGATAAATATTTTTGGTATTTTTATGATATATATTGAAAGTAAAAATTGCAAAATAGATTGGAAACTTGTATGATGGAGAATAGACCCGGGGGCCATAGGTTTCACTAGTGGCTTCTCTCAAGATAGCATAAGTATTACGGTGGGTGAACAAATTACTGTCGAGCAATTGATAGAAAAGCGAATAATTATGAGAATATCTAGGTATGATCATGTATATAGGCATCACGTCTGTGACAAGTAGACCGAAACGATTCTGCATCTACTACTATTACTCCACACATCGACCGCTATCCAGCATTCATCTAGAGTATTAAGTTCATAAGAACAGAGTAACGCCTTAAGCAAGATGACATGATGTAGAGGGATAAAATCATGCAATATGATGTAAACCCCATCTTTTTATCCTCGATGGCAACAATACAATACGTGTTGTTTCCCTTTCTGTCATTGGGATCGAGCACCGCAAGATTGAACCCAAAGCTAAGCAGTTGTCCCATTGCAAGAAAGATCAATCTAGTAGGCCAAATCAAACTGATAATTCGAAGAGACTTGCAAAGATAAACCAATCATACATAAAAGAATTCAGAGAAGATGCAAATATTGTTCATAGATAGACTTGATCATAAACCCACAATTCGTCGGATCTCGACAAACACACCGCAAAAGAAAATTACATCGAATAGATCTCCAAGAGAATCGAGGAGAACTTTGTATTGAGATCCAAAGAGAGATAAGAAGCCATCTAGCTACTAGCTATGGACCCGAAGGTCTGAAGTAAACTACTCACACATCATCGAAGGGGCCGTGGAGTTGATGTAGAGGCCCTCCGTGATCAATGCCCCCTCCGGCGGAGTTCCGGAAAAGGCCCCAAGATGGGATCTCTTGGGTACAGAAGGTTGCGGCGGTGGAAATAGGGTTTTGTGGTGCTCCTGGATGTTTGCGGGGTATATGGATATATATAGGAGGAAGAAGTAGGTCGGTGGAGCAACGAGGGGCCCATGAGGGTGGAGGGCGCGCCCAGGGGGTGGACGCGCCCCCCTGCCTCGTGGCCTCCTCGATTGTTTCTTGACGTCCACTCCAAGTCTCCTGGATCATGTTTGTTCCAAAAATAACGCTCCCGAAGGTTTCATTCCGTTTGGACTCCGTTTGATATTCCTTTTCGGCGAAACTCTAAAATAGGCAAAAAAACACCAATTTGGGTTGGGCGTCCGGTTAATAGGTTAGTCCCAAAAATAATATAAAAGTGTAAAAATAAGTCCATTAACATCCAAAATAGATAATATGATAACATGGAGCAATCAAAAATTATAGATACGTTGGAGACGTATCAAGCATCCCCAAGCTTAATTCCTGCTCGTCCTCGAGTAGGTAAATGATAAAAAGAATTTTTTATGTGGAATGCTTCCTAACATATTTCTCAATGTAATTTTTCTTTATGTGGCATGAATGTTCAGATCCGAAAGATTCAAGATAAAAGTTTAATATTGACATAGAAATAATAATACTTCAAGCATACTAACTAAGCAATCATGTCTTCTCAAAATAACATGGCCAAAGAAAGTTATCCCTACAAAATCATATAGTCTGGCTATGCTCTATCTTCATCACACAAAATATTAAATCATACACAACCCCGATGACAAGCCAAGAAATTGTTTCATACTTTTGATGTTCTCAAACTTTTTCAATCTTCATGCAATATATGGGCGTGAGCCATGGATATAGCACTATGGTGGAATAGAATGGTGGTTGTAGAGAAGACAAAAAAGGAGAAGATAATCTCACATCAACTAGGCGTATCAACGGGCTATGGAGATGCCCATTAATAGATATCAGTGTGATTGAGTAGGGATTTCCATGCAACGGATGCACTAGAGCTATAAGTGTATGAAAGCTCAACAAAAGAAACTAAGTGGGTGTGCATCCAACTTGCTTGCTCACAAAGACCTAGGGCAATTTGAGGAAGCCCATCATTGGAATATACAAGCCAAGTTCTATAATGTAAAATTCCCACTAGTTTATGAAAGTGGCAACATAGGAGACTCTCTATCATGAAGATCATGGTGCTACTTTGAAGCACAAGTGTGGAAAAAGGATAGTAACATTGTCCCTTCTCTATTTTTCTCTCATTTTTTTTATTTGGGCCTTCTTTCTTTTTTTTATTTTGGCCTCTTTTTTCTTCCGGAATCTCATCCCGACTTGTGGGGGAATCATAGTCTCCATCATCCTTTCCTCACTGGGACAATGCTCTAACAATGATGATCATCACACTTCTTTTTACTTACAACTCAAGAATTACAACTCAATACTTAGAACAAAATATGATTCTATGTGAATGCCTCCAACAGTGTACCGGGATATGCAGTGAATCAAGAGTGACATGTATGAAAGAATTATGAACAGTGGCTTTGCCACAAATACGATGTCAACTACATGATCATGCATGGCAATATGACAATGATGAAGCGTGTCATAACAAACAGAACGGTGGAAAATTGCATGGCAATATATCTCGGAATGGCTATGGGAATGTCGTAATAGGTAGGTATGGTGGCTGTTTTGAGGAAGGTATATGGTGGGTTTATGGTACCGGCAAAAGTTGCGTGGTACTAGAGAGGCTGGCAAATGTGGAAGGGTGAGGGTGCGTATAATCCATGGACTCAACATTAGTCATAAAGAACTCACATACTTATTGCAAAAATCTATTAGTTATCGAAACAAAGTACTACGCGCATGCTCCTAGAGGGATAGATTGGTAGGAAAAGACCATCGCTCGTTCCCGACCGCCACTCATAAGAAAGGCAATCAATAAATAAATCATGCTCCGACTTCATCACATAATGGTTCACCATACGTGCATGCTACGGGAATCACAAACTTCAACATAAGTATTTCTCAAATTCACAACTACTCAACTATCATGACTCTAATATCACCATCTCCATATCTCAAAACAATCATCAAGTATCAAACTTCTCTTAGTATTCAATGCACTTATATGAAAGTTTTTATTATGCCTAAAAGCAAATTGCCCTGTTGTTCTAAAGGACTCTCAGAATAATATAAGTGAAGCATGAGAGATCGATTATTTCTATAAAGTAGAACCACCGCCGTGCTCTAAAAGATATAAGTGAAGCACTAGAGCAAAAACTATATAGCTCAAAAGATATAAGTGAAGCACATAGAGTATTCTAATAAATTCCAATTCATGTGTGTCTCTCTCAAAAGGTGTGTACAGCAAGGATGATTGTGATAAACTAAAAAGCAAAGACTCAAATCATACAAGACGCTCCAAGCAAAACACATATCATGTGGCGAATAAAAATATAGCTCCAAGTAAAGTTACCGATGAATGAAGACAAAAGAGGGGATGCCTTCCGGGGCATCCCCAAGCTTAGGCTTTTTGGTGTCCTTGTATTTTACCTTGGGGTGCCATGGGCATCCCCAAGCTTAGGCTCTTTCCACTCCTTGTCCCATAATCCATCAAATCTTTACCCAAAACTTGAAAACTTCACAACACAAAACTTAAAAGAAAATCTCGTGAGCTCCGTTAGCGAAAGAAAACAAAACACCAGTTCAAGGTACTATAATGAACTCATTCTTTATTTATATTGGTGTTAAACCTACTGTATTCCAACTTCTCTATGGTTTATAAACTCTTTTACTAGCCATAGATTCATCAAAATAAGCAAACAACACACGAGAAACAGAATCCGTCAAAAATAGAACAGTATGTAGTAATCTGTAACTAACACAAACTTCTAGAACCCAAAAATTTCTAAAATAAATTGCTGGACGTGAGGAATTTGTATATTAATCATCTTCAAGAATAATTAACTAAATATCACTCTACAATAAAAAATGGCAGCAATTCTCGCGAGCACTAAAGTTTCTGTTTTTTACAGCAAGATCAAAAAGACCTTCCCCAAGTCTTCCCAACGGTTCTACTTGGCACAAACACTAATTAAACACAAAAAACACAACCAAAACAGAGGCTAGATAAATTATTTATTATTAAAGAGTATCAAAAAGCAAGGAATAAAAATAAAATTGGGTTGCCTCCCAACAAGCGCTATCGTTTAACGCCCCTAGCTAGGCATAAAAGCGAGGATAGATCTAGGTATTGCCATCTTTGGTAGGCAATCCATAAGTGGCTCTCATAATAGATTCATATGGTAATTTAATTTTCTTTCTAGGGAAGTGTTCCATGCCTTTCCGTAACGGAAATTGGAATTTAATATTCCCTTCCTTCATATCAATAATTGCACCAATCGTTCTAAGGAAAGGTCTACCAAGAATAATAGGACATGAAGGATTGCAATCTATATCAAGAACAATGAAATCTACGGGCACATAATTACTATTTGAAACAATAAGAACATCATTAATCTTTCCCATAGGTTTCTTAATAGTGGAATCCGCAAGGTGCAAGTTTAAAGAACAATCATCAAATTCACGGAAACCTAGCAAATCACACAAAGTTTTTGGTATCGTGGAAACACTAGCACCCAAATCACACAAAGCACAGCATTCATGATCTTTAATTTTAATTTTAATTGTAGGTTCTCACTCATCATAAAGTTTTCTATGGATAGAAACTTCCAACTCAAGTTTTTCTTCATAAGATTGCATCAAAGCATCAACGATATGTTTAGTAAAAGCTTTATTTTGGCTATAAGCATGAGGATAATTTAGCATGGATTGCAACAAGGAAATACAATTATCAAAGACCAATTATCATAATTAAATTCCTTGAAATCCAAGATAGTGGGTTCATTGCTATTTAAAGTTTTAACCTCTTCAATCCCACTTTTAACAATTTTTGCATCAAGATCTAAAAACTCTGAATCATTGGGACGCCTCTAACTAAAGTTGACTCATCTCCAGTCCCATAATTATCAAGATTCATATTGCAAAACAAAGATTTAATAGGGGACACATCAATTACTTTTATATCTTCATCCTTATTATCATGAAAACTAGAAGAACACGCTTTCACAAAGCAATCTCTTTTTGCACGCATCCTAGCGGTTCTTTCCTTGCACTCATAAATGGAAATTCTCATGGCTTTGAGAGACTCATTGATATCATGCTTAGGTGAAATAGATCTAAGTTTTAAAGAATCAACATCAAGAGAAATTCTATCCATGTTCCTACCTAACTCATCAATCTTGACCATTTTTTCTTCAATCAAAGCATTGAAACTCTTTTGCGAACTAATAAATTCTTTAATATTAGATTCAAAATCAGAGGGCATCTTATTATAATTTCCATAAGAATTGTTGTAGGAATTACCATAATTATTAGAGGAATTACTAGGAAACGGCCTAGAATTAAATTTACCTCTATACGCGTTGTTACCAAAATTGTTCCTACCAACAAAATTCGCATCCATAGATTCATTATTATTCTCAATCAAAGTAGACAAAGGCATATCATTAGGATAAGTAGGAGCACTCTTGTTAGCAAAAAATTTCATAAGTTCATCCATCTTTCCACTCAAAACATTAATCTCTTCAATTGCATGCACCTTTTTACTAGTAGATCTTTCTGTGTGCCATTGAGAATAATTAACCATAATATTATCTAGGATTTTGGTGGCTTCTCCTAAAGTGATTTCCATAAAAGTGCCTCCCGCGGCCGAATCTAAAAGATTTCTAGAAGCAAAGTTCAATCCGGCATAAAAAATTTGTATAATCATCCATAAATTCAATCCATGTGTAGGGCAATTACGTATCATTAATTTCATCCTCTCCCAAGCTTGTGCAACATGTTCATGATCAAGTTGCTTAAAATTCATAATATCGTTTCTAAGAGAGATGATCTTAGCGGGAGGAAAATACTTAGAGATAAAAGCATCTTTGCACTTATTCCATGAATCAATACTATTTTTAGGCAAAGACGAAAACCAAGCTTTAGCACGATCTCTAAGCGAAAAAGGAAATAGCTTAAGTTTAACAATATCATTATCCACATCTTTCTTCTATTGCATATCACACAAATTAACAAACTTGTTTAGATGGGTAGCGGCATCTTCACTAGGAAGGCCAGAAAACGGATCTTTCATGACAAGATTCAGCAAAGCAGTATTAATTTCGCAAGATTCAGCATCGGTAAGAGGAGCAATCGGAGTGCTAATAAAATCATTATTGTCGGTATTGGCAAAGTCACACAATTTAGTATTATCTTGAGCCATCATGACAAGCAAGCAATCAAACACACAAGCAAACAAGAAACAGGCAAAAGAGGCAAACTGGAAAAGAGAAGGGGAACAGAAAAAGAGGGCAAATAAAACGGCAAGGGTGAAGTGGGGAGAGGAAAACGAGAGGCAAATGGCAAATAATGTAATGCAAAGGATAAGATTTGTGATGGGTACTTGGTATGTCTTGACTTGGCGTAGATCTCCCCAGCAACGGCGCCAGAAATCCTTCTTGCTACCTCTTGAGCACTGCGTTGGTTTTCCCTTAAGGAGGAAAGGGTGATGCAGTAAAGCTGCGTAAGTATTTCCCTCAGTTTTTGAGAACCAAGGTATCAATCCAGTAGGAGACCACGCGCGAGTCACCTCGTACCTACACAAACAAATAAGAACCTCGCAACCAACATGATGAAGGGGTTGTCAATCCCTTCACGGCCACTTGCAATTGCAAGAGTGAGATCTGATAGAGATAATAATAATAAGATAAATATTTTTGGTATTTTTATGATATAGATTGAAAGTAAAGATTGCAAAATAGATTGGAAACTTGTATGATAGAGAATAGACCCGGGGGCCATAGGTTTCACTAGTGGCTTCTCTCAAGATAGCATAAGTATTACGATGGGTGAACAAATTACTGTCGAGCAATTGATAGAAAAGCGAATAATTATGAGAAGGTATGATCATGTATATAGGCATCACGTCTGTGACAAGTAGACCGAAACGATTCTGCATCTACTACTATTACTCCACACATCGACCGCTATCCAGCATTCATCTAGAGTATTAAGTTCATAAGAACAGAGTAACGCCTTAAGCAAGATGACATGATGTAGAGGGATAAAATCATGCAATATGATGTAAACCCCATCTTTTTATCCTCGATGGCAACAATACAATACGTGTTGTTTCCCTTTCTGTCATTGGGATCGAGCACCGCAAGATTGAACCCAAAGCTAAGCAGTTGTCCCATTGCAAGAAAGATCAATCTAGTAGGCCAAATCAAACTGATAATTCGAAGAGACTTGCAAAGATAAACCAATCATACATAAAAGAATTCAGAGAAGATGCAAATATTGTTCATAGATAGACTTGATCATAAACCCACAATTCGTCGGATCTCGACAAACACACCGCAAAAGAAAATTACATCGAATAGATCTCCAAGAGAATCGAGGAGAACTTTGTATTGAGATCCAAAGAGAGATAAGAAGCCATCTAGATACTAGCTATGGACCCGAAGATCTGAAGTAAACTACTCACACATCATCGGAGGGGCCGTGGAGTTGATGTAGAGGCCCTCCGTGATCAATGCCCCCTCCGGCAGAGTTCCAGAAAAGGCCCCAAGATGGGATCTCTTGGGTACAGAAGGTTGCGGCGGTGGAAATAGGGTTTCGTGGTGCTCCTAGATGTTTGCGGGGTATATGGATATATATATAGGAGGAAGAAGTAGGTCGGTGGAGCAACGAGGGGCCCACAAGGGTGGAGGGCGCGCCTAGGGGGGTGGGCGCGCCCCCTGCCTCGTGGCCTCCTTGATTGTTTCTTGACGTCCACTCCAAATCTCCTGGATCACGTTTGTTCCAAAAATAACGCTCCTGAAGGTTTCATTCCGTTTGGACTCCGTTTGATATTCCTTTTCGGCGAAACTCTAAAATAGGAAAAAAACAGCAATTTGGGTTGGGCCTCCGGTTAATAGGTTAGTCCCAAAAATAATATAAAAGTGTAAAAATAAGCCCATTAACATCCAAAATAGATAATATAATAGCATGGAGCAATCAAAAATTATAGATACGTTGGAGACGTATCACACTCTGTTTGTCTATGTATTCACACATGTACTAAGTTTCTGGTTAATGCAATTCTATCATAAATAATAAATCTTTATCATGATAAAAAAATATAAATAACAACTTTATTATTGCCTCTAGGGCATATTTCCTTCACTGACCCCAAGAAGTAGTGCCTCCATCTTTTAAGTGCTTAAATGATAGCTAGGGCTTCCTTTACATATGTGGACAGGGCATGATTCTTTGGGCAGAGAGTGGAGCTATACTATGCTATGGGCCTGCCTTGTTGCATCATCATTTGTCCCAAGCCAGTTCCAGATGCATCAGTTTCAAAGATAAATGGTTCAGAAAAAATGGGAAGGGCTAAGACAGGTGCAGATATCAGGGCATGTATGAGCTCCTGGAAATCTATGTTTTGAGCAGTAGTCCAAGCAAAGCTATATTTCTTAAATACATCCTAAAGAGGCCTTGCATTGCTGCCAAAGTTCTTACCAAACCTCATGTAGTATCCACACAACCCCAGAAATGCCCTAAGTTGTGTGACTATTGTAGGTATTGGCCAGTCAGCAACAGTGCAACCTGGGAAGAATCAGTAGAAACTCCTTGACCAGAAATATTGTTACCCAAATAGTCAATCTGCAATATTGCAAATACAGACTTAGATCCCTTGGCAGACAGTTTATGTTCTTGCAGGAGTTGCATGACAACCTCTCTTGTACCGCGCAACTTTCGCCGGTATGATAAACCCACCATATATCTTCCTCAAAACAGCCACCATACCTACCTATTATGGCATTTCCATAGCCATTTCAAGATATATTGCCATGCAACTTTCCACCGTTTCGTTATTATGACACGCATCGTCATTGTCATATTGCTTTGCATGATCATGTAGTTGACATCGTATTTGTGGCAAAGCCACCGTTCATCATTTTTTTACATGTCGCTCTTGTTTCATTGCACATCCCGGTAGACCGCCAGAAGCATTCATATAGAGTCATATCTTGTTCTAGTATCGAGTTGTAATTTTTGAGTTGTAAGTAAATAGAAGTATGATGATCTTCCTTTTTAGAACATTGTCCCATATGAGGAAATAAAAGAAAGAAAAAAAGGAGAAAAAGAAAAAAAGAAAGAAAAAAGAGAGAAGAGAAAAAAGAAGAATAAGAACATGAAAGAAAAAGAGAGAAGGGGCAATGTTACTATCCTTTTCCATACATGTGCTTCAAAGTAGCACCATGATCTTCATGATAGAGAGTCTCCTATGTTGTCACTTTCATATACTAGTGGGAATTTTCATTATAGAACTTGGCTTGCATATTCCAACAATAGGCTTCCTCAAATTGCCCTAGGTCTTCATGAGCAAGCAAGTTGGATGCACAGCCACTTAGTTTTCTTTTTGAGCTTTCATAAACTTATAGCTCTAGTGCATCCGTTGTATGGCAATCCCTACTCACTCACATTGATATCTATTGATGGGCATCTCCATATCCCATTAATACGCCTAGTTGATGTGAGACTATCTCCCTCTTTTTTTCTTCTCCACAACCACCTTCTACTCCACCTATAGTGCTATGTCCATGGCTCACGCTCATGTATTGCGTGAAAATTGAAAAGGTTTGAGAACATCAAAAGTATGAAGAAATTGCTTGGCTTGTCATCGGGGTTGTGCATGATTCGAATATTTTGTGTGATGAAGATGGAGCATAGCCAGAGTATATGATTTTGTAGGGATAAGCTTTCTTTGGCCATGTTATTTTGAGAAGACATAATTATCTTTTTGGTATGCTTGAAGTATTATTGTTTTTATGTAAATAATAAACTTTTGTTTTGAATCATACGGATCTGAACATTCATGCCACAATAGAGAAAATTACATGGATAAATATGTTAGGTAGCATTCCACATCAAAAAAATTGTTTTTATCATTTACCTACTCGAGGATGAGTAGGAATTAAGCCTGGGGATGCTTGATATGTCTCCAACGTATCTATAATTTTTGATTGTTCCATGATATTATATTATCTATTTTGGATGTTTTATATGCATGATTATGCTATTTTATATTATTTTTGGGACTAACCTATTAACCTAGAGCCCAGTGCTAGTTTCTGCTTTTTTCCTTGTTTTAGAGTTTCGCAAAAAAGGAATATCAAATGAAGTCCAAACGGAATGAAACTTTCGCGATGATTTTTCTTGGACCAGAAGACATCCAGAGGACTTGGAGTACACGTCAGGGAAGCCACGAGGCGGCCACAAGGATGGAGGGCGCGCCCCCACCTTTGTGGGCCCCTCGTGACTCCACCGACCTATTTCTTCCGCCTATATATTCTCATATATTCCAAAACCAATCAGGAGATCCACGAAAGCATTTTTCCACCGCTGCAACCTTCTGTACCCGTGAGATCCCATCTAGGGGCCTTTTTTCGCGTCCTGCCGGAGGGGGATTTGATCACGAAGGGCTCCTACATCAACACCATTGCCTCTTCTATGAAGCATGAGTAGTTTACCACAGACCTACGAGTTCATAGCTAGTAGCTAGATGGCTTCTTCTCTCTCTTTGATTCTCAATACCATGTTCTCCTCGATGTTCTTGGAGATCTATCCAATGTAATACTCTTTTTACAGTGTGTTTGCCGAGATCCGATGAATTGTGGATTTATGATCAGCTTATCTATGAATATTATTTGAATCTCCTCTGAATTCTTATATGCATGATTTGATATCTTTGCAAGTCTCTTCGAACTATCAATTTGGTTTGGCCAACTAGATTGGTTTTTCTTGTAATGGGAGAAGTGCTTAGCTTTGGGTTCAATCTTGCGGTGCTCGATCCCAGTGACAGAAGGGGAACCGACGCGTATTGTATTCTTACCATCGAGGATAACAAGATGGAGTTTTCATCATATTGTTTGAGTTTATCCCACTACATCATGTCATCTTACTTAATGTGTTACTCTGTTCTATGAACTTAATACTCTAGATGCAGGCATGAGTCGGTCGATGTGTGGAGTAATAGTAGTAGATGCAGGCAGGAGTCGGTCTACTTGATATGGACGTGATTCCTATATTCATGAGCATTGCCTTAGATATCGTCACTTTGCGCTTTTCTATCAATTTCTCGGCAGGAATTTGTTCACCCACCGTAATATTTTCTATCTTGAGAGAAGCCTCTAGTGAAACCTATGGCCCCTGGGACTATTTTCCATCATATAAGTTTCCGATCTACAATATTAGTTTCTTATTTACTTCCTTTGCAATCTTTTACTTTCCGTTCCATAAACCAAAAATACCAAAAATATTACTTTACTGTTTATCCATTTCTATCAGATCTCACTTTACAAATAACCGTGAAGGGATTGACAACCCCTTTATCGCGTTGGGTGCAAGTTGGTGTTTGTTTGTGCAAGTATTCGGTGACTTGTGTGTTGTCTCCTACTGGATTGATACCTTGGTTCTCAAACTGAGGGAAATACTTACTCTACTTTGCTGCATCACCCTTTCCTCTTCAAGGGAAAAAACCAACGCATGCTCAAGAAGTAGCAGTGGGCACCTATCTGGCCCCCTATGGTATTTCTTTTTCTCAAATATTCTTTATATATGCCAAAATAATTCTCCGTAAAATTTCAGCTCATTTGGAGATGTGCAGAATAGGTATCTCTGACATAGCTTTTTCAGGTCCAGAATCCCAGCTGCCGGCAATCTCCCTCTTTGTGTAAACCTTGCATATTATGAGAGAAAAGGCATTAGAAATACTCCACAAAGTGTTATATTGCATAAAAACACTATAAATAATAGTAGGAAAACATGATGCAAAATGGATGTATCATCTTTCTCGAGAAAGTGTCTATTCTTTGCAACAAACACTTTGTCTTCGGACCTTTGGTAGAAGGAATAGCCAATTGTCTCTTTGGGATAACCTACAAAGTAACATTTGTTTGCTTTGGGGTCGAGTTTATTTGGTTGTAAACATTTTACATATGCTTCACAACCCCAAATATTGAGATGCGAGAAGTTGGGTTTCTTCCCATTCCATAACTCATATGGTGTCATCTGAACAGACTTAGACAGTGCTCTCTTTAGTGTATGTGTTGTTGTTTCAAGTGCATATACCCAAAATGATAAAGGTAGATCGGTAAACAATGGCATTGCCTCACCATGTCTAACAAGGGTTTGGTTATGCCTCTCAGATAATTCATTTCTTTGTGTAGTTCCGGGAGGAGTAAGTTCTGAAACAATTCCACAATCACTTAGATAACTCATGACTTAGATATTCTCCGCCACGATCTGATTGTAGAAACTTTATCTTTTTGCCACGATGATTCTCAACTTCATTTTGAAATTCTTTGAAATTTTCAAATGTTTTAGACTTATGTTTCATTAAGTAATATAACTATATCTACTCAAATCATCAGTGAAGGTTATGAAGTATAAGTATCCACCCGCGTCAGTAAGCTCATTTGACCACATACATCACTATGTATTATTTCCAATAATTCATGCGCCAGTTCAAGATGACCAGTGAATGGCGTTTTAGTCACTTTACCCGTCAAACAAGCTACGCATGTTTCAAATGATTCAAAATCAAATGATGTTGACACTCCGTCCTTATGAAGTTTTTGCATACATTTCTTTCTGATACGTCTCCAACGTATCTATAATTTTTTATTGTTCGATGCTATTATATTATCCATTTTGGATATTTAATGGGATTTAATTTGCTCTTTTATATTATTTTTGGGACTAACCTATTAACCAGAGGCCTAGTGCCAGTTTCTGTTTTTTGCCTATTTTAGAGTTTCGCAGAAAAGGAATACCAAACGGAATCCAAACGGAATGAAACCTTTGCGATGATCTTTCTTGGACCGAAAGCAATCCAGAAGACTTGGATTCAAAGTCTGGAACTCCGCGAGGCGGCCACGAGGCAGGAGGGCGTGCCCTCCACCCTCGTGGGCCCCTCGTAGCTCCACCGATGTACTTCCTTCGCCTATATATACTCTTATACCCTAGATCGATCGCAGAGAGCTAAAAAACCACTTTTCCACCACCACAACCTTCTGTACCCATGAGATCCCATCTTGGGGCCTCTTCCGGTGATCTGCCGGAGGGGGAATCGATCACGGAAGGCTTGTACATCAACACCATAGCCTCTCTGATGAAGCGTGAGTAGTTTACCATAGACCTTCAGGTCCATAGTTATTAGCTAGATGGCTTCTTCTCTCTCTTTGATTCTCCATACAAAGTTCTCCTCGATGTTCTTGGAGATCTATTCGATGTTATACTCTTTTACAATGTGTTTGCCGAGATCCGATGAATTGTGGGTTTATGAACAGGATTATCTATGAATATCATTTGGTTCTTCTCTAAATTCTTATATGCATGATTTGATATCTTTGCAAGTCTCTTCGAATTATCGGTTTAGTTTGTCCTACTAGATTGATCTTTCTTGCAATGGGAGAAGTGCTTAGCTTTGGGTTCAATCTTGCGTTGTCCTTTCCCAGTGATAGTAGGGGCAGCAAGGCACGTATTGTATTGTTGCCATCGAGGATAAAAATATGGGGTTTATATCATATTGTTTGAGTTTATCCCTCTACATCATGTCATCTTGCTTAATGCGTTACTTTGTTCTTATGAACTTAATACTCTAGATGCATGCTGGATAGCGATCGATGTGTGGAGTAATAGTAGTAGATGCAGAATCGTTTCGATCTACTTGACACGGACGTGATGCCTATATTCATGAGCATTGCCTTAGATATCTTCATAACTATGCGCTTTTCTATCAATTGCTCGACAGTAATTTTTTCACCCACCGTAATACATGCTATCTTGAGAGAAGCCACTAGTGAAACCTATGGCCCCCGGGTCTCTTTCTTATTATATTACATCTCTTTTATTTACATCACATCTCGTTTACTATTTTGCAATCTTTACTTTCCAATATATACAACAAAAATACCAAAAATATTTAATTTACTATCTTTATCAGATCTCACTTTTGCGAGTGACCGTGAAGGGATTGACAACCCCTTTATCGCGTTGGTTGCAAGGCTCTTGATTGTTTGTGCAGGTACTAGGTGACTTGTGTGTTGTCTCCTACTGGATTGATACCTTGGTTCTCAAAAACTGAGGGAAATACTTACGCTACTTTGTTGCATCACCCTTTCCTCTTTAAGGGAAAACCAATGCATGCTCAAGAGGTAGCACTTTCCTATCTGACCAACATGCCAGTGCCACATATAAGTTGTATTACCAGTCTTCTTGAGATTTTAACATTAATGTTATAAATATGTTTTTCACGTTCAAGATCTAATAAGAATAGGCCACCAACCATTGGTGCAAATCCATAAAACATATTCTTATAATATACTAAACAACCATTGCTCTCAGACTTATAAGAATAACCGCCATTTATCAAACATAATCCAGAGATAATGTTCTTGCATAACTTCGGAAACAAATAACAATTATTTAGTTCTAAGATAAATCTTGAAGGTAAACTTATAGACATAACACCAACGGCTTGAGAGCCAATCTCATCACCATTCTCGACACGCATCACAACTTCATTTCTCTCAGCTTGCGAATTTTCCGCAGTCCCTGCATCGTGTTGGAAATGTGAGTAACTAGTCCAATATCAAATACCCATGACTTATAGGACATTTCAGCAAGTATAATATCAACAACATGAACTGGTATAACTTTTACAAGACAAGTTCTTCTTATTCGCCAGATATTTCAAGCAATTTCTCTTCCAGTGTACTTTTTCATTGCAGTAGAAATGTAGTCTCACTAGACGCTCCACCCTTGTTTCTTTTGGTGGTGCCTTTCTTTTTGAAACTTTCTGTTTTGTTCACAAGAAACTTTTGTTGATTCTACATTCCGATCTCATTGGTTTTGAGTATCTCTTCACAAAGCGAAGTAAGGATGGGGAAATCAGTCCCCGTTGTAGTGATACTATCATAATAGTCTACTAGTCTGACATTGTGCTCATCAACTAGAGATTCTTCAGCTATTTTGCATTCTTCCATTGCTTCAGTCATCTCATGAAGTTCAGTTGTTTCTTTGTGATACATAACTTCCAGTGCCTCGACAATTTCGACGATACTGAGTTGTTTAAAACGTTTCTATGACACTAAATCCATGCAATATAACATAGTACTCTTCACGACACTGTAATCACTATTGCAAGATATAAACACATTGATGACATCATGCGTTGCTCCTAGCGTAGGAGGATCACCAAGTGCTTGATCCAACACATAATCTTTGATAGCACTCCTGAGAACATACCTCAGAGTGTGGCATAGTTTCCACCATTTACAGCTAACTTTTATTTCTCAAACAAAGGTGCTAAGTTTAAAACATTGTGAGCCATTTATCTACAACAATAAACACAAGATTCATTTAGACATTGTTCATAACTAATTTGCACTAGTGTTTAAACAAATTTTAATATAAAGTGCACTCCCACTCACATAAATATCTCTCATAATTGAAAGTGAGTGATTCAAGACCCTAATCTTATTCACGGACATTGATGTGGACAACATTGATGATGTGAACTTCAACCAGTAGGCAATTTTTTGCCAATCATATCTCCATATAACTCTTGTTTAGCTTTTGATGCTTTGTGCTCCGAGCTGAATGAATCTGCTAGAACTTCAAGAAAACCGAGTGTCTTTGCTTGTACGGTCTAACCTTTCATCTGTCTTACACCTCGCGGTCCATTTGTACTCATATGGACATGACGCACTCTGAACGGCTACGTGTTATAGATGGTTGCAACACTGGGAAGATCACTTTTAACTTGATATTTTCTATGGGCGATCACCCTAATAATTGACTACTACAAAATCAAAGGGTGCAAACAACTAAGTGATAAACATCTTAGGAAATTTATAATAGCATGATATGGTATAGCCCTGGGCGCTGGGAACGTCTCCATGATCCTCACAAGTCTTCATGAAAATTCTCCGAAAACATTATCGTGGCGACAATTTTGAAAACTGCCGTCATGGAAACACTTTTGTTCTCCTGCGCCTAGTGAAGCTCTGGGGTCCTTTGTATTACTTTTATCGAATAAATAACGAGGTTTGACACGTAGGTCATTAAAGATGACAATCCCTTGGCTCCGGCCATCATGTCGTAGTATGACATGCAGGTCACTTAACATTAAAAATATAACCATCTCATATATAAACTCATTTCAGGACGAAGGTTATACCACATCACATGCAACCTACAAAACCAAGTTAGATGTCCTCTACGGTTTGGCAAATCTTAATTACGTGGATTCTAGGATTTTTGGACAACACTAGCTACATACGTCCACCATTAAGGCGATAATTCTTGTTGCTAGATTAACTCTCACGGTATGTGAGGAAAGAGACATAATTAAAAATCTCTAGCCCCATACTAAACTCCGTCAGTACGCATGACCCCCTAGAAGATCGACCTCTCCATAGATTGCAAGCATACGGTCTTCACGATCCGGCAGCGCTTCGCTGTCCGGAGCTAATCGTTGCAGAAGAATTAGATGGAGGGGATTAGAACCACACTTGGCTTCTAATTATGAGGATTAGAGGATCTAGGTCTATCTCTAATTAGATCAACTAGGATCAACTAGAACTAGAACTAGAGAACTAGAGTAGGCTACAAAAACGTGTGTATCAAAAGTGCCAAAAGCCTGTAGTATATATAGGTTGAAGAGGGGAGAGGGGGCACACACAAGGGGGAAGTTTCCCCCCTTGCATCAGCCATGGGGAGGGGTAATCCCTCCCCAATTCGGCTTCCCCTCTCTCCTTTCCATGAGAAAGCGGGGGCGCCACCACTATTGTGCCCTTGTGGCCCAATTCTCCTTCCATCACTTGGCCTTTTACGGCTCATTGATATTTAATTAAATATGCCTCCTAACTATTATTAGAGCCTTTTATTATTAATTTAACATCTCCAAAAACATTTTTCACCTATATATTATTTATCAGTAATATCCGGTATTGGCCGATAAACTTTGAAACCCTTCCGGTGACTCCGAAAAGCTTTCGGTTCCTCTCGAAACTATTTCGAATATTAATGAAACAATTTCATAAAAGTTCCACATAACTCCTATCCTACTAACAGACAGCAGATCATGATTAGCTTAAGCTTGTGACCCTGTAGGTTCGGTAAAACATAGACATGAACAAAACCCCTTTCGTTCAATGACCGATAGCAGAACAATGGACATCCATATCGATCCCTATGAGTACAGAATGACATTCGAATGAACCTTTGTTTATCATGTGCTATCCCCTTTGCTTCGTAATACTTTACAAAACCCGGGGTGAGATATATCGATATCCTCTTGAGTCATACACATGCTCACTATACCGTTCTCCTCATTATCGGTTTTATTCTTCTTTCTCGTTGACATGTTCCAACATCCCCGTGACATAGTCACCTGTGTCTGGCCAAAGGATTATGGATGTCATAACACCGAGAGGGCCATAAGAATATCTCTCCATCGTCGGAGGAGCAAAATCCCACTCTTGAGCTATCTAATCCCTTATCAAACTTTCCGATGAACCTGTAAGTTGTCTTGTGATCACCGTGTTACAGATGACGTTGGTACAATCCCAAAGTTCATCGTACGATAAGAAGTGACTACAATACTCTCATGGTCTAAGGAACTAAATCACACATTAAAACTCAGTGTTATAACAATTGATTTCTGGCGATTGTATCCCAAAGTATAACAAACAAGTTTGGGTCGATTCCATACGATCGTTCTTCTAAAGCATGCTCCCAAAAAAATTTAGGACTTACACTTCACGATATTCTAAGATCCGGAAAACGGGATCACCAACAACATTTGTGCTAGTCTTAGAGGCAAGACTAGGAATCTTATTTATCATTTATCATTCCGCACATGCATATGAGTTTTCCACTGAATCGCACAATCCAAGATCATAGTAGTTATATCATAGGATATAAACTTCTAATTATGAATATGGAAATTTATATATACAATATTATTGCCTCTAGGGCATATCTCTAACAATGGCTAGGGCCATGAGTGGCCTAAGTGGTGGCGTGAGGCGCCCCTAGGCCGTTATACCATCAACTATAATAATTTTAGAACATGAGTTAAAGATTGCACCTTGTGGATTGCTTTATTACATAATTGATATCATCCATGCAATATCTCGATATCCATCCCCATGCCTATGTTTTATGTCGTCGCTTGCTCTCTTCAAGCAAATTGATAGTTGGCAGTTGTTGGTTATTCTTCTGCTTTCTTACTTATAGTAAAACATACTCCCCTTAGTTCACTCCATTGTCATTGCTATTAATAAATGCTTTGAGCAATACTTGTTTTCAAGTGTGGTTGAATTGACATCTCAACCTCTAAAGCTTAGAAGTATTCTTTCTGTTCCACTGTGCTGAATATA
>NC_041380.1:159306478-159338486 GCF_002162155.2 Triticum dicoccoides
TTTGTAATCTCTTGCACTTGGGGATATGAAAGAGCAAGTTCAAGATAAGCACCCGGAGAATTATATGGTTGAAGCTTGCCATCCATCTAGTAATAGTGTACATGTGAAAATGTGTTCAAGTGAAGGCTTCCCACATTGGGGTATGGAGGGGACTTGATAGTCTTCTTGAAGTTTTCATGATCAAGATAAGGATTGTGACTTGAGAGAAACATGAACGCCATCATCGAGCTCAAGTGGGATGAGCAATGAAAAGGATTGCATATGCTAGACTTTCCTAGTTACTGGTCTCAAGGTGCTTGGAGGGAGACCGTATTATAAGTTTCTAAAGTTTTGATAACCACATGACAAAGAGGGGCTACTAGATGTATAGTTTAACCACATCATACATAGAGTGCTCAAAGGTGTTAATATTTTGCATCCTCCATGTTTTGTTAACGTTGGGCGGCTCTTTTGTGAGGACCTAGATATTATTATTAGCTTTCAAATCTGTCCTAGATCATTGAGAACATAGTTTGTACAAGAAAGTACTGACATTTTCTGTGCATGTCTATCTAGAGTGTCCGAGGGTTTGACGTCGCAGTTTTGTGGTTGCTCTGTCTCAGGGTATCGAGTGGTCGACCTATGGGCCGGAACACCCAGATCATCTGGATTAGTGCGAAAATTCTGGAGTGAGCAGATCTAATGGGCGCCTGTTTATAGGGTCTTCTTCTCCAACAACATGGTGCAGGGTTCTTTTGGGCCTGTTTTTTTTTCATTCTTGCGAGCTCTAACCTCCTCCCTCGAAGCCCTAACTTTCACTAAATGTACTTGCTATTATTTATATATGTTGTCATTTATAAAAAAACTGAAAGACAAATCTTCTATATCTAAATAGTTAGCCCTTACTAACATATTTCTCTCAAAATGCAAGTATGCCACCTGATCATTCAACATGCATAAGAAAAGGCCCATGCGAGCATGCAACTATGCGTATTAAAAATCCACTTCAACATGCAATCATGCTTGCATGTAAACCATTCTGTTATGTTATTTACATTTAATTTTTATATACTTTCAAAATCTATTATTTTAAATATTCATGTTACATATCACCAAAACTTCATTGGCAAAATATTCCCGTAACAATGAGGGGAGCATCATCTGGTAGTCAAAAACTACGCAACCGCAAATATTATAATCTGCCACAATACCAAATGTTGCAAAAAAAAAAGACAAGGCCCATTTGAATTTGTGTACCCCAACGATTTCATCCAAGAAAAAAGACCAACCCCATTTGAATTCCTTTACTGTTTGAAGAAAAAAAATAGAATTGGCCGGTACGCAAAGCCCGGCACTCATTTCCCTTTTTCCCATTTTGAATCCCTGCATTGCATCGGCCTCACCTGATCTTTCGCTGTCTCGGCTCAACTTGCGCCGTGTTATAAAAAAGAAAAAGAGGTCAACTTGCGTCGGCCAATTCGCAACACCGAGACGATAACAAGAATCTACAGTAGCTCCCTCCCGTCATCATTCATTTCTTCCCGCAAAACCCAAGATTCCGCAGGTCATTAATTAGATATTGGTCCATCAACGACACCATGGCATGAGATGAGATGAGAAGGCGGCCATGGTGACAACTGCTGGAGACGCTGGAGCATGTGAAGAGCCGACCGTGGAAGGCGGCGTCGTCGGACATGTTGCGGTCGACGTCGACAGGTCGGCGGTGACGGCTGATCGGCAGGGGCAGGTTGGAACCGGGAGCGGCTGCAGAATTTGCCAGCTTGAGGACGGCGACCTGCCGGCGGAGAGCGGGAGCGGGCAGTTGGTAAACCTCGGCTGCGGCTGCCGAGGCGAGATCGCGTCGGCGCACCGTGGTTCTCCGTGAGGGGCAACAGGTATTGATACTCCCATCTCTTGTGTGCTTAAAAATGCTTATACGCACTCTCTTTTTTTCAATCATCTTCTTCTTTGGTCACCTCTCGGCTCCTCAATTCAACCTCTCGCCTCCGCGTTGCCACCGCACCGGCCCGTCATGTCCGATGGTTGCCGCACCTGGCTAACACCCTCGCCGTCGATTCGCAAGACCTCATGGAACCCAGTCGATTACATTTTCTTTCCTAGAAAAGAGTAGTGGTATTAGACACAAAGCACGAAAATTTGAGGGAAACGCTCAACCTGAAATTCTAGGATTAGAAAGGAGCTCAAGACGCTTTGAATGCGTCAAACTCTGAAGAATAGTTTTTGTGCCGGTCAACATTAGAGCTTTCTCAGTTAGGGAGGATGACTGAAGTGCATACTATACGGACGGGCATAAGTAATGACAATCATGGTATGGAATCTCTCACTGTGGTGAGGAAAAAGAATAAAGTTGCGCAACCAGTAAGCTGGTAGAACTATGGCATTTTCATACGAGCTCAACAGCGAACGCGCATCATGTGACTATTACCTCAATTATTGCAACCACTTGCTAGGTGGGTCATACGTATGAGGTGCAAATTGGAGATCTTCGATTGTGAAGTCCCATCCAAGGTTGATGATACTGCCTGTAGATTTCTTTCGCTGTCGTTGCCCTTGAGAATTCCATCCTCATCCAAGGTTTCAAAACGTTTATTTATTTATTTATTGGTCTAATAGCAGTGTACTTTAGAATTAAGGCGCTTGCCCAGCCTTGAAATGAGGCTTCTCAACGCGGACCCCCAAATGAAGATGCTCCATATAAATAAAGATGGAATAAAAATGATCACGTAGTCAATGACAGATGGGGCTCACATCTCAGCTGCCACCTCAGCTGGTCAAAGTTTTGTTTTATGCTCGGTCTTTGCCCTGTCAGCTGACAGGTGGGGCCAACCCGTCGGTTTCCCTGATTTCGCAAGAAAATCACACGGTCGGTGATCTTCATTAATCGTTAAACGCATATATGGTGTTTCCTCGTGCCCTGACTGTAAAGTGGTACTAAATTGTTACCCTGACCCCAAATATAATAATTTTGAGTAAATACCTCTGAAAGAACACTCAAATTCGATCGATGGAGGCATCATAACAAGAAATAGATCGGCGAGGATTAATCGTCCAGTGGGGGCGTCTCTCGCCGGAATTGATGTGGCGCATGGAGCTTGATGAGTCGGCTAAAGATAATTGGCATCCTCGCGACAACATAATTTATGATAAAAAACATTTGATTTACCATAGTTAAAAATCTGACATCAAAGATAATGGCTACGCGACCTAACCTAGCAGCAGCGCCGCTGCCAGCTGCTTCCTCCCTTCCTCTCCCCTTCGTCGCCCCCCGCACGGGCGACCGAGGGGCCCCAACCTTAGCCGCCGGTCACTCCTCCCATCACTCCCCTCCGTCACCGCTGGAGGAAGACGTCGGGCCAGGCCCGGGCGGCTGACGACGGTGGCGGAGGAGCCTCTCCTTCTCTCGCGCGAGGGTGGCCCGGGGCACCCGAGCGAGCAGAAGTGCTCCTTGGATCTGAGCCTTCGCGGCGGCGGATGGCCGCGGCATTGCAGCACCTCGGATCGGCGGCGGCGTGGAGGGCTTTGGTGGACTGGTCGGCTGCGGGCGTGGTTGACCCTCCGGTCAGATCTGATCTGGCCAGAGTGGCTTGCTCGCTCCGCGGCGGTGGAGATCGGTGGTGGTCTGTGCGCACGATGAGAGATGGATGTTCGTCGAGCGGATCCGGGTGAAAACCTTGTTCTCGGCTTGTTGCCAAGACCGGCGATGGCGGCACTCTTTTGTGTCGTTGCCTTCTTGAAGGCATCACCGTGGAGAAGCTCCAGACCTCTGTCCGTTACCTCTGGGGGAAACCATAAATTAGTAGATCGAATGACGTGGCACTCTAGTGTCGTTTCCCCCTTGGGGGCGTCATTCTTGGAGATGTACAAGGGCTCGAGGGACCAGTGGACGGCTTCTTTGGTGGAGCGGTGCTTCATCTTACTCATTGATGGCAGCGGATCTCGACGGCGTGGCGCAGTGGAGACTCGGTGTCCAATGCGCGAAGATGGACTCGCGCAGGAGGAGGACGTTGTCTGGCGTCATGATAGCGTCGATGGCGGAGAGGCCTAGCAAGGTCGGTGCGTTAGTTTCTGCTCTGAAGATGAATTGGTGGAAGACGGCGGCGACGACACATGAGAATGCGTCGAACCGGTTTGTACCCAAACTTAGTATGTGGCTCGGGTTGGGGCCTCCGGCTTTAGATGTTATGCTTTGGTGTGATGTCTGTTTGGTATTAGGCTCGGATTAGACACCCCTTCTTCAAGTGGATAGGAGTAGCGACAGTTGTTGCTAAGACAGTGAATTCAGACTACCTGATGTATTACTTTGTAAGGTCTTTGTGAATAATTAATAAAATTATTACATGCATCGTTCAGAGGGTAATCCTCTTTAAAAAAACAAATTTCCAATATTATTGTTGGTTTTTGGTGTTTGTTGTAGCCTTGCCTACTGTGAGCATCGGCAGAGTTGTCAATGTTTTATTAGCTTTCCGGGGTTTTGCCACATCTCACAAGAAAAAAAGTGTGTTTCTCAATGCTCCCGCCGGCTACTTAGAGAAAACTAAAAAATCACTAGAAAAATACTTCTTTCGGTCCTTTTTATTATGCATATAAGATTTTTTTTTAAAGTCAAACTTTATAAAGTTTAATCATATTTATATAAAAAAAACATTAACATCTATAATATTAAATCTATATAATATATTCCTTGCAAAAAGAATCTATATAATATAAAAATTAAATTCATGACGCATCTAATGACATTGGTCCAGAGTACTCTGTGCTAGTATACTCTGGAACGAGCGAGTATAATTGTAATGGTGCCAACAAATATATACCAGGACCAATGTCGTAACGTCAGCAAAAAAGAAAAGGACAACCTATTAGCATCATTTTTATTTGATTAATGGATTGGCCTAAAAAGGAGTTGAATGCAGACGGTGCGAGATCTGCGGCGAGAACGCGGCGAACATCACTGGATGGGGCGGCGGCGGCAAGGAGTTCATGCGACAGTGGCATGGGATGGCGAGCGTGGATGGAGGAGGCTCATCCAAGGCCAGGGGTCTTTGCAGAACCCAGTCATTCTGCAATTTCTTGCTTGCGTGTTTGATCATTGTATTAATCTCGTCGTGGTTCTTTCATAATCGTATGGTTTGAGATGTTTCAAGCCTCGAAAGTGTATCACATACTACTACGGCGTTGCATATCTTGCGTGACGAGGCCGGAGGAAGGACTTTAATTGAGATCTTTCTTTAGTGATGCCGGGAATGACATGGTTTGGCTATCAAAAAATAGTATATTAAGGCCATCTTCAACGGCAATCCATAAATTTTCTTCTGCATCCGTCCATGGACAGGGACCATTCCACAAACATGGATGCAGGATGCCGCCATCCAACCATAGCCACATACATTTTCACAATAGTTAGAATCAATCGGACGAAATTCATGTATGGAATCAATCGGACGAAATTCATGTAAACTCGGTTGGATTTCATGATATGACGGACTTCATACAAACCGGACGAAAATGTATACAATTTGAACATATGTAAAACTATGTGCGCGTACGGTCGCGCGAAGCTCCACTCACATGACACGGATACACTACACTAGTCTACGACCGACCGCGGCAGATCCCTTTGTCTTCTCAATGTCCGGCAGCCCGCTCATCGGACTGCAGGGAGCCCTAGAGGTATATACTTCAGCGCAAAGGACGGCCCGCTTCCTTACTGCTCATTGGAGCGGAACCGCCCGGCTGATGCTTCAGCCGAGGGGAAGGGGGTGCCTCCGCTTCAGCGAAGCCCAGACGGTGGCCGACGATGCTCCGCACTGAAGAAGAATCGGGCAAGACACCGACTGTGTATGCCGGCGTCGCCTCGACGATGGCCTTCCTGGGACACAAGCGGTGGTGGCCTATTGTGTTCTACTTTCCCTTGATCTTGGCGGCGGACGCAGACACGCTGGCCGCCGACTAGGCGATCTCCGCGGGGCCGGCTTCTTTCTCTGTCTGCATGGCGCGGCTACCCGCACGTCGACTGCGGATGGCGCACTAGAGGCGCGGTACGATGTGGTGTCGTCGATGGCAACAATGATGCCCGTGCCGCCATGCTCTTCGTTGTGCCGGTATGGAGCAACTTGCCACTTCTCCGCGAGCTGGCTTGGAGCGGCGAGTTGTTGAACCACGCGTCGGCTTGGGGTGGCAACTTGCTCCATCAGGCTAGGCGGGGGAGGTGGAGCAGTGAGCTGCCTCGCTCGTATTCGACGGGCTCGGCGGTCCATCCAGCCGGCTTTTATGCCGGAGAACTGCTCTCCCTACTCGTTAGATGTCATTGAAAGGGTGAAGAAAACGGTGAAAGGAGAAGATGGGGAGCGATAGACTTGGTGGTGCGATTCTTGCCCAGCATCTAGCCTAGCTTAAATAGAGGGCGGGCGGGAGGAGTTTGCTCGACATTCGTTTAATGTCGTAAGGTGTTTTAATATGGAAAGGAGGCATGTTCAGCAGAGCGTGCAACAAGCGACGACCTCAGCCGGCGCACCACTTCAATGACAGAGACACTGAGAGGTCGCGTCCATCCTGAATCACCTTCAATGTAGAGCGAGTCACCTTCAATGTAGAGTGACGCGCTCTACAATGGGCGCTCTACAATGGCATGAACGGCGCGCTCCGCTCTACTGCGGGGCTTGCGACGCGCTTGCACGCCAACCTCCCTCTGCCTGTCCGACACAAGGCCGGAGGCCAGAGCCGCCTGCCTTGTCATTCCTAGCAAAACGCTGTCAGAGGGGGAGGATTTGCGGCAGAGGTGGGAAGGGAAGAAAGCGGACGCATACCCTAAATCGGAAGTTTACAGGCCTCCCAGAAACTTTTTACTGGCAGGGACTTTTCTATAAATCAGCCAGCATAGTTCGCCAGGTGTTCAAGTTTACAGGCCTCCCAGAAACTTTTTACTGGCAGGGACTTTTCTATAAATCAGCCAGCATAGTTCGCCAGGTGTTCAAGGGATCTGCTAGAGATGCTCTAATTCAACTAAAAACAGTGTAGCAAGCATGGTGATCTTAACAAAAACACGAGCCAGATATCATCGCTGTTTGCAGTTGCTTTGCTGGCTAAATGAGAGAATGATAGACAATAGTATATAGTAGGAAAAAAGTTGATGAAATGTTCAACTTCAAATATGAAACCATGAAAAGATTTGGTGGAATTATAGATGCAGGTCAGCCCAACAGAACAGGCAAAATTGATAGTGCAAACTTTGTATCCAATAAACATAAGATTCCACTCAAAAGCCTTTCTAGCTAGCGTGGGACTTGTTCAGGATGACACCCTCATACTTGACCTGGAACCACTTCATGGCGTCTTCCTTGGTCACCCTTTGGTGGATCCCAACACGGGCCTTGCATCGGCGCCGGCGGGAGACACGGTATCCAGCTCGCTCCAGAACGACAAAGAAGTCCATGCCGTAGATGCCGGTTGATGGGTCATACCTGGGAGAATTAATCCAGAAAGTTTTAAGCATGTAAGCAATAGGATATCAATACTAGCAGGCAAAAGGTAGTTCAGAGAGGATTGCAAAACACTTCTCAAAAACAAGACAAGTATGTTAACTGATCAAACCTAGTGGACAACATACAGGTATAACCTTTCTGCACAAGCACTCAATATCAATTGCAGCAACAAACACTAGCATGTACAAACCGATAGAGAATACAAAAAAACTTACATTCTCTGCTTTAAAGAGATATTTGTTTATCAGACTTTACAACTGAGAAACACATTGTCCAACACAGTAGGAACAATGCTTCATATACATCACAGCAAAATAATTTCAGACTGGGGCAACAACTCAAGTGACTTGCAATGAGAACATAGGCAGCAATAGCAATGCATACTAAAGTACACATCATTATTATGCATTGAAAACTTTTAAAGAATGTGCATTACAAAATCCTTGTGATAATAGAAGTTCCACCATTTAACGTTAAAGATTATGACAACATGCACGTCAGGATTCTGCTGTGATAACTCCACAATGATTTCTAATAGCAGAAAGAACTAGCATCTACCTACAGTACTGTGTGTATGTCACAAAAGAAACTTTATTTTGCAACCCAATCTTACAATCAAGTTATCAAGTGAACCAAATTTACAGTCCTAAATAAATATAAAATTCGGATATATAAAATGCAAGCAGAACAGAGTACAGGAAAGGTTATCTTACTTCATGCCAAGATCAATGTGCTCCTGAATACCAAACCCAAAGCAACCAGTGTCACTGAAGTTCCTCCTCAGGAGCTCGTACTCCTTCACCTTCAGCCCACTCTCGAGAAGCTGCATTGCCTTCTCACCCCTGATCGTCACATAGCAGGCAATCTTCTCATTACGACGAATGCCAAAAGACCTGACAGTGTACCTCGCTGCCAAGATAAAAGAGCGATGACCGCAAGTCCGTAAGCACCACTAGATGTTGAAATCAATCAAGAAACATGGAGCAAACTTTAGCTTGTTGACAATATCTTACCCTTGGAGAAAACTGGCGACTGCCCGCTCAGCTGCTCCAACACCTGATGAGTAAATTCGAATAAATTAACCTCACGTATCAAAATTTATTATTAATAAAACTAAGTGCGCAAGCACACATAAGACGAACAACGTAGAGCACTACGGGACAAGTTTCATTTCGAGCGGATTGCGCAATTGCAGATCTATAACCACACGCACTGAAACAATATCAGATACACAGATGGATTTTAATTTATTTCTTTTTTTGTCGAGGACACCGAGTTGGGATGGATGGGTCGCGGATCTATGGTACCTTGGCAGCGCGAGTGAGGCGATCGCCGCTCTCCCCGACGGAGATGTTGAGGACAAGCTTCTGCACCTTGATCTCCCGCATCGGGTTCAACTGCTTCTTCTCCGTCGACTGCGAGAGACAAGCGCGTAAGAACATCGGGACACGCAAGAAATGCCGAGCGTTAGCATCGCGGTAGGAGTACGAGAGCTCACCATGGTGATCTGACGGGGGAGGCCGCCGGTGGAGAGGAATCCGAAGATGGTAGGGTTTAGCTGGTTCTGGGTGTGGCTGCGGCGGCGGAAACCCTAGAAATCTCCCGGCCTTATATAGGGGTTGCTGGAGGTTTGCCGGGCGACGATTTGGCAAAATGGCGTGGGGGACTTGGAGCGGTCCGATCAACGGATGGACGGCTAGGATATTCAGGTCGGCTCTAGCTGGGCTGTTGACGTTCTCCGGCCCAGCCGGATGGCTACCTGGACCGGACTCCCGGCCATCATACTCATAATCTCCACTACTATTAAACAATCAAATAAAAACTTTCTTACGTGCATCTCATAAAACATACACGGATTTATTATGACCGCATGATTAAGCTCACTAAAATTAATCTAACGGTTAGCCTTAACCTAATCCATTCTCTGTGTGCACTTAACAATTTACATTGACTGACTGTGCTTCACCATATAAAACTCCACGTCCGATCAATTAGGAAACTATAATCATGATCGCGTCTTCTTAGAAAACTAATCATGGTCACATTTTCTTAGGAAACTAATTACGATCGTGTTTTATTATCTCCACTACTATTAAATAATTAAACAAGAACTTTTTTACGTGCACCTCATAAAACGTACACGGATTCATTATGACCGCATGATTAAGTCCATTAAACTTAATCTAACGGTTAGCCTTAACCTAATCCATTATCTGTGTACACTTAACAATTTACATTGACTGACCATGCTTCACCATATGAAACTCCACGTTCTATTAATTAGGAAACTATAATCATGATCGCGTCTTCTTAGAAAACTAATCACGATCACATCTTCTTAGTAAACTAATTACGATTGTGTTTTATTAGGAAATTAATCATGATCGCGTTTTATTAGAAAACTGATCAAGACCGCATTTTATTATCTCCACTACTATTAAACAATTAAACAAGAACTTTCTTACGTGCACTCCATAAAACGTACACGGATTCATTATAACCGCATGATTAAGCCCACTAAACTTAATCTAGCGGCTAGCCTTAACCTAATTCATTCTTTGTGTGCACTTAACAATTTATATTGACTGGCCGTGCTTCACCATATGAAACTCCACGTCTGATCAATTAGGAAACTATAATCATGATCGCGTCTTCTTAGGAAACTAATCACGATCACATCTTCTTAGGAAACTAATCACGATCGTGTTTTATTAGGAAACTAATCATGATCGCATTTTATTAGGAAATTGATCACGATCGCATTTTATCTCCACTACTATTAAACAATTAAACAAGAACTTTCTTACGTGCATCCCATAAAACGTACACGGATTCATTATGACCGCATGATTAAGCCCCCTCTAAACTTAATCTAACGGCTAGCCTTAACCTAATCCATTCTCTGTGTGCACTTAACAATTTACATTGACTGACCGTGCTTCACCATATGAAACTCCACGTTCGATCAATTAGGAAACTATAATCATGATCGCGTCTTCTTAGAAAACTAATCACGATCACATCTTTTTAGGAAACTAATTACGATCGTGTTTTATTAGGAAACTAATCATGATCGCGTTTTATTAGGAAACTGATCACGACCGCATTTTATTATCTCCACTACTATTAAACAATTAAACAAGAACTTTCTTATGTGCACCCCATAAAATGTACACGGATTCATTATGACCGCATGATTAAGCCCACTAAACTTAATCTAGCGGCTAACCTTAACCTAATCCATTCTCTGTGTGCATTTAACAATTTACATTGACTGACCGTGCTTCACCATATGAAACCCCACGTCCGATCAATTAGGAAACTATAATCATGATCGCGTCTTCTTAGGAAACTAATCACGATCACATCTTCTTAGGAAACTAATCACGATCATGTTTTATTAGGAAACTAATCATTATCGCGTTTTATTAGAAAACTGATCAAGACCGCATTTTATTATCTCCACTACTATTAAACAATTAAACAAGAACTTTCTTACGTGCACCCCATAAAACGTACACGGATTCATTATAACAGCATGACTAAGCCCACTAAACTTAATCTAGCGGCTAGCCTTAACCTAATTCATTCTGTGTGTGCACTTAATAATTTACATTGACTGACTGTGCTTCACCATATGAAACTCCACGTCTGATCAATTAGGAAACTATAATCATGATCGCGTCTTCTTAGGAAACTAATCACGATCACATCTTCTTAGGAAACTAATCATGATCGTGTTTTATTAGGAAACTAATCATGATCGCATTTTATTAGGAAACTGATCACGGTCGCATTTTATCTCCACTACTATTAAACAATCAAACAAGAACTTTCTTACGTGTATCCCATAAAACGTACACGGATTCATTATGACCGCATGATTAAGCCCACTAAACTTAATCTAACGGCTAGCCTTAACCTAATTCATTCTCTGTGTGCACTTAACAATTTACATTGACTGACCGTGCTTCACCATATGAAACCCCACGTCCGATCAATTAGGAAATTATAATCATGATCGCGTCTTTTTAGAAAACTAATCACGATCGCATCTTCTTAGGAAACTAATTACGATCGTGTTTTATTAGGAAACTAATCATGATCGCGTTTTATTAGGAAACTGATCACGACCGCATTTTATTATCTCCACTACTATTAAACAATTAAACAAGAACTTTCTTACGTGCATCCCATAAAATGTACACGGATTCATTATGACCGCATGATTAAGCCCACTAAACTTAATCTAGCTGCTAACCTTAACCTAATCCATTCTCTGTGTGCACTTAACAATTTACGTTGACTGACCGTGCTTCACCATATGAAACTCCATGTCCGATCAATTAGGAAACTATAATCATGATCGCGTCTTCTTAGGAAACTAATCACGATCACATCTTCTTAGGAAACTAATCACGATCGTGTTTTATTAGGAAACTAATCATGATCGCGTTTTATTAGGAAACTGATCACGATCGCATTTTATTAGGAAACTAATCGGATATTCGCACACATTGACACGCCCATCACCTCGACCTCCTAGATCACGATCCTATCTCTCCCAAGAAAAAACACCACAACCGACCTCCACTTGGCATGGCGACAAGGAGCCGAGGACCAACAACTCCTTCTGAGGGGACGCCACCGGAGTGCCGGTAATTCGTGAACCGCCGAGGGTGCCGCACCGGTCGCCCCTTCTTAGGGGATGCCGCTGGAGTGCCGGTAATTTATGTTGCTTGTAAGACAACTGCTCAGCCATCATTTATGGTTTCTTGCGAACTTACACGGCGTGCCTGTCCTGACTTGTATACTTCAAAATAAGGTTTCTATGCATTACTAACCAGAGTGTGCTATCTTTATATCTTCGGTGTTTCTTAGCAGATATCGTTTACATGTGTCATCAACACATTATTTGTTTTTTCTTAATTTGTAACACTTGTACTGCTGGAGTTGATTTATTTTAAGTTGTTACATTTGGAACTCCTTTCACTTCATAAAGGGGCTGGATGGTCTAAATTGCAAGATGTGATTTTTTTTTCTCACATGAACCATCTATAAATAAATATATATTTTTACTATTCTTCTACGTATAAATACTTTGAGGTCCTTTCGCTGTTCATTCGGTTAGTGGTTAGGAACTAATGACCATCAAATTATTTTTTATTGTTTGATAGTATTACACACAAGTGGGTGTAAACAAAAACTATCAAAAATGGTCATGACTTGCATTTTTTTTCTTATTTTCTACAACTGGTGCTTCTCCATATGTCTCCATTGTGTTCCGGGATGTTATTTTGTACTATTATTTTCCTATGTCTACCCTTGTATTTATTCAGTGCATTGTTCTTTTCGCATTTTGGCATGAAAGCTTGCTGGCTTGGAGCAGGATGAATACAGATGAAAGAGGGGAAACATTGTAGAATTATATATGTTGCTTGCCAAGTTTAGCTTTGGATTTTTAGTGCTTTGACACTTCGTGCAGAATGAACTAAACATTTACATGTCAAGAGCATCTTGATGCATACAAAGAGTAAACGGAGGCATGAAATAACGAGTTGTATGGGTTGATTTATACTCTCCAGTTTTATGTATGTTTGTGACTGTGTGTACCAGACATGAACATTCATCGTTTTATGCATTGTCAAGCTTTCCTATACGCCATGAGACGCAAAGCAGCCTTTTATCTATCACATGTTGGCATCTACTTGAAATGCAACCAATAATTATACGTGCGTTGCACGTGCACACTTACTAGTCCAACCAAACATTCTAGGGTGTTTTCTCACAAAAATAAAAAACAAACATTCTAGGGCGATGTTTCTCTTAAAAATATTAATTTTGGAGCAACCTAAAAAATGACCATACCTTTCAATAAAAGAAAGATTACACATCTATCTATACCAATATAAAAAGCCTGAAATCTTAAAAGTGCACGCGCGCTTGTTGGAGAGAACGAGCGGCCGCTCTGTCACTCGCATGCATACATGCATGTATTGTTTGCTAGTGCATGTGACTACTAGCATTAAATGCAGTTAGACTTGTCACATGTGACAAAAACAGATCCACGTCTATTTATTTCGGGTTTTTCAAATTTTTAAAAAGCCATATCTTTCAAACCATGCGTCGGAATTTAGATCCGTCTTCACTGTTGGATTTCTCGTGACGAGATCTTTGAAACTAGATCCCACATGGATATGTTTTGACGAAAAAATTTTGATGCCAACTTCCATGCTATATGGTGCAAGTAGCCTACTGTCCCGACCAACTACCTAGTAGTTGTTGTGCAACCCTCCTCCCTACTCGTGGATGCGTAATTTTTCACTGTTGGCACACTCTAGCCCCACCTTCCCTGCAAGGGATATGTGCAACTTAGTCTATTGTTCAAGCCAACTGCCTATTAGTCAATGTGCAACTCCTACGCTCTCTATTTGTGGACCTGTATCTTCAGTTGGCGGGACCAATAAACAGAGTTGCACATAGTCTGTTAGGTAGTTGGCCAGGGGCAATATACGAAGTTGCACATCTCACAGGCAGGGACAGTTGAATGGTAAAAAGTTGCATATAAACAGAGTGCTAAAGTTGCAAAACTCACTAGGGGATGGTTTGGGCCGTGTGCTAGCAGGAAAACTACTCATCCATGGGGTACGAGAGAAAGTTGCAAATCACAGTTAGACAGTTGGCCGTGGCAGTATACGAAGTTGCACATTCACTATTAGGTTGTTGGCCGATGCAGCAAATAGTGAAGCACATCCACGGGCAGGGAAAAGTTGCAGATCAACTACTATGTAGTTGGCCTGGGTAACAGACGAAATTGCACATCTCATTGGAAAGAGTTAGTTTTACACCATCATTGAAATCTGCATGTTTACGGTATAGGAGAAAAGTTGCACATCCCTGTCAGGTAGTTGCACACCGACGGCTAGGCAGTTGCACAAAAGAGGGAGAAAATTGCACACATTTTTTCCGTCAAAACATAGCCATGCAGGATCTAGTTTCGAAGAGCACGCCACAAGGGATCCAAAAGTGAAAACGGATCTTAATTTCGACACGCGGTTTGAAAGTTATGATTTTTTTAAAAAACTGAAAACACAAATTAAATACGTTCACATATGTTCACATGGATGCTTTACAATTATTTATCCTCTTCACATATGTCCACATCTGTTTACTTTTTCTAATATGAGTCAGGGAGACAAAAACTTACCTTTTTTGGCCGGCCACCACAGAGTGCTAGTGGGCAGCCGGCCGCCGGCTAGACGCGTCCTATAAAAAGACTCAAAGGGACAGATCCAAACCATCTCGATCGTCAAATCATGTTATCTAGCGGTTCAAATCGCTCCAATGTTGAGCACCAAACACGTTAAACGCTCTAATTACCCATCACTGCCATTGGTTATAAACACGTTTTGACTCAACGCTATCCCATGAAATCTGCCATGTAATTAATATCCTACTATTCCCGCAAAAAAGTAATTGATATCTTACCAAATACCAACATGCAACAGATATATCTTACCTAATATAACATGCAACTAATATTCTAACTAATATAAACGTGCATTGCACGTACATTATTACTAGTTTCAGAAAGAAAGAAAAAAATTGTGTCGACTATGTGGCGGGAGAAACCACCAGGTTTCTTTCTAGCTTTCGGCAAATCGATGGAACTATGCTTATTTTTGACATGGAACACTCGTATTCCATTAAGACACGGCTAAATGGCAGTGCGCGAAGGAGAGTCCACTTTTAGCAGAGCTCGGCCATTGGCATCGAATGAAGGCTTGAGGTTGTTCCGAGGCGCACTGGGCGATGGCAATCTAGGGTTGCATAGTCTCGCCGTCGGCGGCGGTGGCCGCTTCCTTTGAGAGTGACGGTTGTTCTGAGCCGACCGATCAGTTGACGATGCCCCAGATCAGGTTCACGTGTATGTACGTGTGTTAGTGCATGTGCCAGTGCTCCTACTAAAGAATGAATCTAGCCGCTTGTGTGATTGCTGGCTTCGCATGTATGTTGTTGCGCTCGTGAAGCCTGATTGATGTTTTGACGAGGTGATTTCTCTTCAGACTTGTTGTCCCCTAGCAAGAATAAGCTAGGGTTTGTTGTCCTTTGGCGTCTCCTATCATCGGGAGTTCTTTTTTCTTCGTCGTTCCTTGTTGTTTCAACTGCCAGCGACAATGAAAGTTCTTTCCTGAAACTGTCGTGGCATATGCTCTCAACGATGGCAGTACATGACGTGTTGGATCTTCAAGGGAAGGGTGTGATCATATATGGTTTCTTTTGTCTGGGTCTGATTTGGATAAAGTTAAGTCAATTGAGTTGAGGATTAAGTTAGGGATTTATTTCCTTCATGTTATTGGAAGCGATGGCCGCTCTGGTGGTCTTGTTCTTTATTACAATCAGTCTAATGAAGTGGTGTTGGGCTACTCTTCCCCCCAACTTCATTGATGAGTTTGTGATTGATGAGATAATGTAGCATGGAGAACCAAACTTGGACCTTAAGCATTAGACTTGGACTTACTTATGGAATCTTATCATATATACTTAAGAAGTTCACCCCCACTACTTGATTTAACTTGACATGCAGCCTATCCACCTCAGCAATGTGCCACATCAACAATTATATTTTCTTTTGAACCAATTTTTATTGACATTTACACACCAACCGAAGCCCAATCGTCTTCATTCCTAATAAGAAGAAGGAAGCCCAACCGACTATCCTCACATCATGATTTCCATTTCCATCTCCCCGAACGCATCTATTATCTCCTCCCTGATCTAAGTTGAGGTCCGTGGCCAGGTCTCCCACACTGGTTACGGGCTAGGCTCTTGGAGAGGTTAGGTTTTTTGGTGTTGCCTTAGACACCGGAGATCGATCTGCACCTAGAGGCTGGCATACATGGCGAGCGGCGGTGGTTCATCGGGATCAGGCCACACAGGGAAAGGCAACTTGGAGGATTTGATGAAGGAACTGGCTCTGAAGGGAGACGACCTCGATGACGTGATCTTTGAGGATGAGGACGCGCCGGCGGAGGAGGCACTCCGCTGGATGATTTTGGCCCGAGTCCATATGGATAAGGGTTTCAGCTCGTATTGGTTTTTCCGGAACATGAAAACTGCATGGGACCTAGCTTGGCCAGTCAAGATCAAAACCCTCGAGGAGAATCTCTTCCAGATGCAGTTCGACTATTTGGGATATTGGGGGCGGGTCACGCAAGGAGGTCCATGGCACTTTAGGGGAAATCCTGTGGTCATTGCCCCGTATGATGGATACTCAAAGCCTTCCTCGATTGAGCTCTTTACGATTGAGATATGGGCGCGGATCATCGAGCTCCCTATAGCTTTCCATGGCAAAGTTAAGGCAATGGTGTGACGCCTGAATAATTAAGCTACAGTAACCCTCCGCTAATGATGCCACATCACCTCGATTACTGTTGCTAATCTCACGTTAGTTTGAAACCGATTCGAATTCAAATTCAAAATCAAGCAAACAATAAAAATTTCCAAATATTAAAACTAAAATGTTCGGAGTGAACCAAATATTGCATAGGTAATTAGGGTGGAGAGACCACACCTTTATAAAATGTTTAAATACTATGAGATGAATAAAACAGTAGCAAAAACGATTATTTAAATACCTTTTATAATTAATAAAATGTCAAACTAAGTTATCTGGGGTCTAGACTTTTTGTGACTGTGGACTAAGTTGAAATACTAATTTAGATACTAAGTGTATATTTTACTAAAATAAAATGCAACTAAAATAAAATAGGAAAGAATAAATAAAAAGAAAAGAAATAAAACAAAGCAAAACAAAAGGGAGCCCCCCACGCGGTGGGCCTTAGCCCATCTGGCCATCCAACCAGACCGGCCCACCTAACCCCTCCGTAACCCCCACCGAAGGAAACCCTAACCCACAGACACCCACTCCCCCCCACTCGCCCCCTCGCACGATCCTGATACATCTCCAACGTATCTATAATTTTTGATTGCTCCATGCTATATTATTTACTGTTTTGGACATTATTGGGCTTTATTATCCACTTTTATATTATTTTTGGGACTAACCTATTAACCGGAGGCCCAGCCCAGAATTGATGTTTTTTGCCTGTTTTAGGGTTTCGAGGAAAAGGAAATATCAAACGGAGTCCAAACGGAATGAAACCTTCGGGAAACGTGATTTTCTCACCGAATACAACTCAAGAGACTTGGACCCTACGTCAAGCAAATTAACAGGAGGCCACGAGGTAGGGGGCGCGCCCTCCACCCTCGTGGGCCCCCTGTTGCTCCACCGACGTACTTCTTCCTCTTATATATACCCACGTACCCCCAAACGATCAGGGACAGAGCCAAAAACCTAATTCCACCGCCGCAACTTTCTGTATCCACGAGATCCCATCTTGGGGCCTGTTCCGGAGCTCCGCCGGAGGGGGCATCGATCACGGAGGGCTTCTACATCATCATCCAAGCCCCTCCGATGAAGTGTGAGTAGTTTACTTCAGACCTATGGGTCCATAGTTAGTAGCTAGATGGCTTCTTCTCTCTTTTTGGATCTCAATACAATGTTCTCCCCCTCTCTCGTGGAGATCTATTCGATGTAATCTTCTTTTTGCGGTGTGTTTGTTGAGACCGATGAATTGTGGGTTTATGATCCAGTCTATCTATGAATAATATTTGAATCTTCTCTAAATTCTTTTATGTATGATAGGTTATCTTTGCAAGTCTCTTTGAATTATCAGTTTGGTTTGGCCTACTAGATTGGTTTTTCTTGCCATGGGAGAAGTGCTTAGCTTTGGGTTCGATCTTGCGGTGTCCTTTCCCAGTGACAGAAGGGGCAGCAAGGCACGTATTGTATTGTTGCCATCGAGGATAACAAGATGGTTTTTTTTTATCATATTGCATGAAACTATCCCTCTACATCATGCCATCTTGCTTAAGGTGTTACTCTGTTTTTAACTTAATACTCTAGATGCATGCTGGATAGCGGTCGATGAGTGGAGTAATTGTAGTAGATGCAGGCAGGAGTCGGTCTACTTGTCTCGGACGTGATGCATATATACATGATCATACCTATATATTCTCATAACTATGCTCAATTCTGTCAATTGCTCAATAGTAATTTGTTCACCCACCGTAGAATACTTATGCTCTTGAGAGAAGCCACTAGTGAAACCTATGGCCCCCGGGTCTCTTTCTCATCATATCAATCTCCATCACTTTATTATTGCTTTGCTTTTTACTTTGCCTTTTACTTTTTACTTTGCATCTCTATACCAAAAATACCAAAAATATTATTTATCATCTCTATCAGATCTCACTTTCGTAAGTGACCGTGAAGGGATTGACAACCCCTAAGCGCATTGATTGCGTTGAGCTATTGTTTTTGTGTAGGTACGAGGGACTCGCGCGTAGCCTCCTACTGGATTGATACCTTGGTTCTCAAAAACCGAGGGAAATACTTACGCTACTTTGCTGCATCATCCTCTCCTCTTCAGGGAAATCCAACGCGGTGCTCAAGAGGTAGCAAGAAGAATTTCTGGCGCCGTTGCCGGGGAGTCTGCGCAAAAGTCAACATACCAAGTACCCATCACAATCCCTATCTCCCGCATTACATTATTTGCCATTTGTCTCTCGTTTTCCTCTCCCCCACTTCACCCTTGCCGTTTTATTCGCCCTCTCTCTCTCTCTCTATCCTCCCTCTCCCTCTCTATTTGCCTCTTTTTGCCCGTTTCTTGTTTGCTCGTATGGTTGGAATAGTTATTTATTTATTACTAAACAGAGAACCTAAGATCTATGGATCCTCATCCGCTTGCTAATCTTTTTAAGAGATCCAATTATGATGAACCAATTGCTTGTGAGTTTTGTGCACTAGATTATCTTTATGAAGTTTTGCTTGAAATTCGTGAATCTGAAAATTGCGACGAAGTATTTTATGAAGTAATTCACGATAGATCTTTGAATAAAAAGCATGATTGCAATGATGTTATTATAAAATCTATTAATGTCAATTGTGCTAATAATATGCAAAACTCTAAGCTTGGGGATTCTAGTTTTGCTATGTCCTCTACTTGTTGCAATGATCATGATTGGGGTGATTCTTCTTTTGACCTTGAAAATTTATTTAAACCCCATGATGAATATGAGATTGATTATAATGTTTGCAATAATATTAAAAGTGGGTTTGGAAAGGTCATGGCTTTAGTTAATATTGATCCCACTATTTTGGAAGAGTGTGAACTTTGCATGCATGTGGATCATGTTGAGAATATTTTATGTGATAGCTATATTGTTGAATTCACTTATGATCCTACATGTAATTATTATGAGAGAGGAAAATATGGTGGTAGAAATTTTCATGTTATTAAATTACCTCTCGTTATGTTGAGATTGCTATTGTTTCTTTCCGCTTCCTTGCATATGCTAGTTTTTGCTTGCGTTGATAATTTGTTTGCCTAGAAGATGCCTATGCATAGGAAGTATGTTAGACTTAGATGTGTGTTGTCACATGCTTTATGATGCTCCTTTTGTGCTTCAATTCTTGTCTTTCATGTGAGCATCATTAAAATTATCAATGCCTAGCTATAAGGCTTTAAAGAAAAGCGCTTGTCGGGAGACAACCCAATATTATTCCTTGCTGTTATTTAATAAATAAATTATTTAGCCTCTGTTTTTCTTGTGTTTTTTGTGTTTAATTAGTGTTTGTGCCAAGTAGAACCGTTGGGAAGACTTGGGGAAAGTCTTGTTGAACTTGCTGTAAAAAACAGAAACTTTAGCGCTCATGAGAACTGATGTCATTTTTATTTGGAAAGTTCTATTTAGTTAATTCTTTTTTAAGATGATTAATAGATAAATTCCTCACGTCCAGAAATTTATTTTAGAATTTTTGGGGTTCCAGATCTTGCGCTAGCTACAGATTACTACAGACTGTTCTGTTTTTGACAGATTCTGTTTTTCGTGTGTTGTTTGCTTATTTTGATGAATCTATGGCTAGTAAAATAGTTTATGAACCATAGAGAAGTTGGAATACAGTAGGTATAACACCCATATAAATAAAGAATGAGTTAACTACAGTATCTTGAAGTGGTCTTTTATTTTTTTTGCTAACGGAGCTCACGAGATTTTCTACTTTAAGTTTTGTGTTGTAAAGTTTTCAAGTTTTGGGTAAAGGTTTGATGGATTATGGAACAAGGAGAGACAAGAGCCTAAGCTTGGGGATGCCCATGGCACCCCCAAGATAATCTAAGGACACCTAAAAGCCAAAGCTTGGGGATGCCCCGGAAGGCATCCCCTCTTTCGTTTACTTCTATCGGTAACTTTACTTGGAGCTATATTTTTATTCACCACATAATATGTGTTTTGCTTGGAGCGTCTTTTATGATTTGAGTCTTTGATTATTAGTTTACCACAATCATACTTGCTGTACACACCTTTTGAGAGAGCCATACATAATTTGGAATTTGATAGAACACTCTATGTGCTTCACTTATATCTTTTGAGCTATATAGTTTTACTCTAGTGCTTCACTTATATCTTTTGAGTTTTATAATTTTGCTCTAGTGCTTCACTTATATCTTTTAGAGCACGGTGGTGGATTTGTTTTATAGAAACTATTGATCTCTCATGCTTCACTTAGAATATTTTGAGAGTCTTAATAGCATGGTAATTTGCTTAAAATCCTAATATGCTTGGTATGCAAGATTAATAATAAAACTTTCTTATGAGTGTGTTGAATACTAAGAGAAGTTTGATGCTTGATGATTGTTTTGAGACATGGAGGTAATAATATCAAAGTTGTGCTAGTTGAGTAGTTGCGAAATTGCGAAATACTTGTGTTGAGGTTTGCAAGTCCCGTAGCATGCACGTATGGTAAACGTTATACAACAAATTTGAAACATGAGGTGTTATTTGATTGTCTTCCTTATGAGTGGCGGTCGGGGACGAGAGATGGTCTTTTCCTACCAATCTATCCCCCTAGGAGCATGCGCGTAGTACCGAGGTTTTTGATGACTTGTAGATTTTTGCAATAAGTATGTGAGTTCTTTATGACTAATGTTGAGTCCATGGATTATACGCACTCTCACCCTTCCATCCTTGCTAACCTCTTCGGTACCATGCATTGCCCTTTCTCACATCGAGAGTTGGCGCAAACTTCGCCGGTGCATCCAAACCCCGTGATATGATACGCTCTTTCACACATAAACCTCCTTATATCTTCCTCAAAACAACCACCATACCTACCTATTATGGCATTTCCATAGCCATTCCAAGATATATTGCCATGCAACTTTCCATCATTACGTTCATCATGACACATTCATCATTGTCATATTGCTTAGCATGATCATGTAGTTGACATAGTATTTGTGGCAAAGCCACCGTTCATAATTCTTTCATACATGTCACTCTTGGTTCATTGCATATCCCGGTGCACCGCCGGAGGCATTCATATAGAGTCATCTTTGTTCTAGTATCGAGTTGTAATCATTGAGTTGTAAATAAATAGAAGTGTGATGATCACCATTTTCTAGAGCATTGTCCCAAGTGAGGAATAAAAAAAAGGGGAAAGGCCATAAAAAGAGAAGGCCCAAAAAATGAGAGAAAGGCCATAAAAAAGGCCCCAAAAATGAGAGAAAAAGAGAGAAGGGACAATGTTACTATCCTTTGCAACACTTGTGCTTCAAAGTAGCACCATGATCTTCATAGTAGAGAGTCTCTCATGTTATCACTTTCATATACTAGTGGGAATTTTTCATTATAGAACTTGGCTTGTATATTCCAACAATGGGCCTCCTCAAGTGTGCTAGGTCTTCGTGAGCAAGCAAGTTGGATGCACACCCACTAGTTTCTTTTGTTGAGCTTTCATACATTTATAGCTCTAGTGCATCCGTTGCATGGCAATCCCTACTCCTTGCATTAACATCAATCGATGGGCATCTCCATAGCCCATTGATTAGCCTCGTTGATGTGAGACTTCCTCCTTTTTTGTCTTCTCCACATAACCCCCCTCATTATATTCTATTCCACCTATAGTGCAATGTCCATGGCTCGCACTCATATATTGCGTGAAAGTTTATAGGTTTGAGATTACTAAAGTATGAAACAATTGCTTGGCTTTTCATCGGGGTTGTGCATGATGAGAGCATTCTTGTGTGACGAAAATGAAACATGACTAAACTATATGATTTTGTAGGGATGAACTTTCTTTGGCCATGTTATTTTGAGAAGACATAATTGCTTAGTTAGTATGCTTGAAGTATTACCATTTTTATGTCAATATGAACTTTTGTCTTGAATCTTTCGGATCTAAATATTCATACCACAATTAAGAAGAATTACATTAAAATTATGCCAAGTAGCACTCCGCATCAAACATTCTGTTTTTATCATTTACCTACTCGAGGACGAGAAGGAATTAAGCTTGGGGATGCTTGATACGTCTCCAATGTATCTATAATTTTTTATTGCTCCATGCTATATTATTTACTGTTTTGGACATTATTAGGCTTTATTGTCCACTTTTATATTATTTTTGGGAGTAACCTATTAACCGGAGGCCCAACCCAGAATTGTTGTTTTTTGCTTGTTTTAGGGTTTCGAGGAAAAGGAATATCAAACGGAGTCCAAACGGAATGAAACCTTCGGGAACGTGATTTTCTCACTGAATACAACTCAGGAGACTTGGACCCTATGTCAAGCCAATTAACAGGAGACCACGAGGTAGGGGGCGCGCCTGCCCCCCTAGGTGCGCCCTCCACCCTCGTGGGCCCCCTGTTGCTCCACCGACGTACTTCTTCCTCCTATATATACCCACGTACCCCCAAACGATCAGGGACAGAGCCAAAAACCTAATTCCACCGCCGCAACTTTCTGTATCCACGAGATCCCATCTTGGGGCCTGTTCCGGAGCTCCGCCGGAGGGGGCATCGATCACGGGGGGCTTCTACATCATCATCCAAGCCCCTCCGATGAAGTGTGAGTAGTTTACTTCAGACCTATGGGTCCATAGTTAGTAGCTAGATGGCTTCTTCTCTCTTTTTGGATCTCAATACAATGTTCTCCCCCTCTCTCGTCGAGATCTATTCAATGTAATCTTCTTTTTGCGGTGTGTTTGTTGAGACCGATGAATTGTGGGTTTATGATCCAGTCTATCTATGAATAATATTTGAATCTTCTCTGAATTCTCTTATGTATGATTGGTTATCTTTGCAAGTCTCTTCGAATTATCAGTTTGGTTTGGCCTACTAGATTGGGTTTTCTTGCCATGGGAGAAGTGCTTAGCTTTGGGTTCGATCTTGCGGTGTCCTTTCCCAGTGACAGAAGGGGCAGCAAGGCACGTATTGTATTGTTGTCATCGAGGATAACAAGATGGTTTTTTTATCATATTGCATGAAACTATCCCTCTACATCATGTCATCTTGTTTAAGGCGTTACTCTGTTTTTAACTTAATACTCTAGATGCATGCTGGATAGCGGTCGATGAGTGGAGTATTAGAAGTAGATGCAGGCAGGAGTCGCTCTACTTGTCTCGGATGTGATGCCTATATACATGACCATACCTAGATATTCTCATAACTATGCTCAATTCTGTCAATTGCTCAACAGTAATTTGTTCACCCATCGTAGAATACTTATGCTCTTGAGAGAAGCCACTAGTGAAACCTATGGCCCCCAGGTCTCTTTCTCATCATATCAATCTCCATCACTTTATTATTGCTTTGCTTTTTTACTTTGCCTTTTACTTTTTACTTTGCATCTCTATACCAAAATACCAAAAATATTATTTATCATCTCTATCAGATCTCACTTTCGTAAGTGACCGTGAAGGGATTGACAACCCCTAAGCGCGTTGGTTGCGTTGAGCTATTGTTTTTGTGTAGGTACGAGGGACTCGCGCGTAGCCTCCTAGTGGATTGATACCTTGGTTCTCAAAAACTAAGGGAAATACTTACGCTAGTTTGCTACATCATCCTCTCCTCTTGGGGGAAATCCAACGCAGTGCTCAAGAGGTAGCAGACCCCCCCTCCTCACTCTGTCCTCCTAATCCAGATCGGGGAAATGCCCGTGACGCCGCCTGTCTCCGCCCCACCACACCTCCGACCTCCTCCGCGACGCCACCTTGTCGGCATCGGCCCTCCCGGCCTCCTTCCTCTCCGCCCGCGCCGCCATCGTCTGCTACCTCCTCTCCGACCACGAGCACGAGCTCGGGATCCTTACCTCGCCGGATCGGCCTCATCCCCCCTTCCCTGCCTCGTCGGTCATCACCGTCGATCCGCTACTCCGGCGCCTCCCCGAGCCCACTGCCATTGCCCTACGACCGCCGGTGAGGCCTCGGCCTCTCCTTCTTCCCCCCGCGCTCTCTGTTGCAGTTGCATCCCACCGTGCTCACGCCCCCTTGCCCCGCCGCTGGACTTGCTTGCACCCGCGCATGCCCGCACTTGCCCTGCAGCCCCGCCACACCTCCCTGCTCCGCCGCTCGCCGCACTGGCTCTGCCATGCTACGGCCGCACCGCCTCGCCCCCCTGCATTGACGACCGTCGCCCGGCTCCCTTTGATCCATCCCGCATCGCCACCGCACCGTTCTGCCCTCCCTTGGCCATGCCTCGGCCCAGCTCGCTGTCGACGCCCGTGGCTGCTGCTGCCCTGCGGCCGGGCGCCATCGCCCTCTGCTCCGCCGGTGCCATGCCACTGGCTCGGGTTGCCTCGCCCGCACCCAGTGCCTCCGCCGAGCTCACCCTCACGCACAAGGCTCCCCGAACGCGCCCGCACCTTTCACCGGCCGCGCCCCGCACCGGGCTCGCACCGCTTCGGCCACGGCCTCGCTGCACCGCTCGGGCCGCTAGCGGCCACGCCCGCATGCCCCTGGGCACTAGCGCCCGAGAACCCGACGCCCGTTAAGGCTCCCTGGGGCCAATGACAAGTGGGCCCCTTGCCCAGAACGTTTTAATAATAAAAAAGATTAAAAAATAAAATTAATAATTAATTAACTTAATTAATTAATTAAACTAATTAATCCTGATTAGATTAACCTAACCACTAATTAAACTAATTGACCCTGTTTAATTAACCTGCTAATTAAATGTGTCAATGACGAACGGGGCCCACCTGTCAGGTTGACCAGGTCAACAGCTGGCGTCATGATGATTTTAGCAAACACTATTCTGGATAATGTTGCATTAAAATAATTAAATAAATCATAAAAAATGATTTAATCCTTTTAAAATTAATATAAAATAAACCGTAGCTCGGATGAAAAAACTTTGTACATGAAAGTTGCTCAGAACGACGAGACGAATCCGAATACGCAACCCGTTCGTCCACCATGCATCCCTAGCATAACAAACATGCAACTTCCCCCCTCTAGTTCATCTGTCCGAAAACGCGAAACACCGAGGATATTTTCCCGCATGTTTCCCCCCTTCACCGGTACCTCCTCTTACCGCGTTAGGGCACCCCTAGCACCGCTACTTGTCATGTCATGCATTGCTATGCATCTGTTTGCTCAATATTTATTGTTTCTCCCCCCTCTTCTCTCGCTGGACACCGAGACCGACGCCGCTGCTACCTAGTACGACTACGGTGTTGACGACCCCTCTCTCTTGCCACAGCAACCAGGCAAGCCCCCCCTTGATCACCAGATATCGCCTACTCTTCTCTCTACTGCTTGCATTAGAGTAGTGTAGCATGTTACTGCTTTCCGTTAATCCTTTTCTGATGCATAGCCTGTCATTGTTGCTACGACTATTGATACCTTACCTGCAATCCTAAATGCTTAGTATAGGATGCTAGTTTATCATCAGTGGCCCTACATTCTTGTCTGTCTGCCGTGCTATACTATTGGGCCGTGATCACTCGGAAGGTGATCACGGGTATATACATACATATACACATACTATACAGGTGGTGACTAAAGTCGGGTCGGCTTGTTTAGTACCCGCAAGTGATTCGGATGTGGGGGCTGATGGGGCAGGTGGTTCCATCCAGGTAGTGGTGGGACTAGGTTCCGGACGGCCCTCGACTGTTACTTTGAGGCGCAGCGACAGGGCAGGTTGAGACCACCTAGGAGAGAGGTGGGCCTGGCCCTGGTCGGTGTTCGCGGTTACTTCAAAATAACACGCTTAACGAGATCTGGGTATTTGATCTGAGTCTGGCTACTGGCCTATACGCACTAACCAACCACGCGGGAACAGTTATGGGCACTCGACGTCGTGGTATCAGCCGAAGCCTTCGTGACGTCAGCGACTGAGCGGCGCGCGCTGGATTGGACCGTAAGCCTGCTCTTGTATTAAGGGGGCTAGTTCTGCTTCCGGCCGCGTTCACAACGTGCAGGTGTGCAAAGGGCGATGGGCCCAGACCCCTACGCCATAGGATTTAGACCGGCGTGCTGACCTATCTGTTGTGCCTAGGTAGGGCTGCGACGTGTTGATCTTCCGAAGCCGGGCATGACCCAGAAAAGTGTGTCCAGACAAAGGGAATCGGGCGTGTTGGGAAATGTGGTGCACCCCTACAGGGAAGTTAATCTATTCGAATAGTCGTGATCTTCGGTAATAGGACGACTTGGAGTTGTATCTTGACCTTATGACAACTAGAACCGGATACCTAATAAAACACACCCTTCCAAGTGCCAGATACAACCAGTGATCGCTCTCTCATAGGGCAACGAGGGGAGGATCATCGGTTAGGATTATGCTATGCGATGCTACTTGGTGAACTTACCATCTACTATCTTCTTGTGCTGCAAGATGGAGGTTACCAGAAGCGTGGTCTTCGAAAGGACTAGCGATCCCCCTTATTCTGGCATTCCGCAGTTTAGTCCACCTATGATACCCTTATTCCATTTGATACCAATGCATACATTTGTAGTGTAGCTCCTTACTTGCGAGTACTTTGGATGAGTACTCATGGTTGCTTTGCTCCCCCTTTTCCCCCTTCCTATACCCGATTGCTGCGACCAGACGTTGGAGTCCAGGAGTCAGACGCCACTGTCGATGACGACTACTACTACTCGGGAGGTGCCTACTACTACGTGCAGGCCGCTGACGACTCCCAGGAGTAGTTTAGGAGGATCCCAGGCAGGAGGCATGCGCCTCTTTCGATCTGTATCCCAATTTGTGCTAGCCTTCTTAAGGCAAACTTGTTTAACTTATGTCTGCACTCAGATATTGTTGCTTCCGCTGACTCGTCTATGATCGAGCTCTTGTATTTGAGCCCTCAAGGCCCCTGGCTTGTAATATGATGCTTGTATGACTTATATTATTTTTAGAAGTTGTGTTGTGATATCTTCCCGTGAGTCCCTGATCTTGATCATACACGTTTGCATGTATGATTAGTGTACGATCGAATTGGGGGCGTCACAAGTTGGTATCAGAGCCGACTGCCTGTAGGAATCCCCCTTTCCAACTCCTTGGCTGAAGTCGAGTCTAGACATTGCAAAACTTTTACTAACATGGTTGTGTGTCTTACGGGCACACGTCGCCATTGGGTGGTAGTAGGATCTTTTATTCCTCGTCTATACTCTGGGACTCTGAACTCTCTTCTACTCAAGTTAATGAATTTACTAAAATCTAACTTTAGGTTCTCGAAAATACTTTCTCCCGGAGAGCCCCTTCAGTCCAGATGATCGCCGGCTGCACCAGAAGATTTCGAAGATACCCTCTGATATTCTCTCGTGACCTTGTGCCTGTTGCTTTTGCAATTCCCTACCATCGAAATATCCCTATGGATAAATACTTACACCTGTCGTGCTTACTTTTATTCCCATTCGATCTTGTTATTACAAGATACCCTGAGAATACTTTGTGCCTACTGCCTTGCAGTTCTTTGCCACCTGAATACCCCTACGAATAATTTCTCGCACTTACCGAGTATCCACTCATCCCCAGTTGATTCATGTAAGTCACAATCTTCGAAATACCATTCGATCTTCCGAAAATCCTCAGTAGCCTATTGCTTTTGAAATCCTTGCTTGATTACATTATGGTTAATCCCATAAGTCTAGTAATCTTATTAGCATCCTTTGTCACTATCATTTTGAGTCCGTCGATTCAATATGCTGTGGATGCTTGCAATCCTCAGGATTTATCCTTCCGGCTCAGACATCATTTTAAACATGAGCTGGATCTCGACCAATCAAATTTTACCATCGATTGTGGCCCCTAAGTCTATTCAACTTATCCATCCCTAATCAGAGCATTGCTTCTGATCCCTTGTCTTGGAATTGATAATTCCTTTGCATTTGAACTTTGAGTTAGTCAGTTGTTTCCATAAACTGATCTCCTTGCATTCTTTCTTCCCCTAGTTGAGTACCGATGCTCACATCAGACCCCTTGGGGACCACCAGATCCTTTGTTGGATTTTAATCGACAGCGTCCTTCATATTCTATAAGCTTGTGAGCCTTTCCTCGGATACATAATGCCTTTGGGAAATTGTATCCTCTGCTTTCTCCAGCATACTCTACTATCGAGCTTGTGTTATTTATTCCTGAAATTGTGGTATATGCTCCTAAGATGCCTCGATGGGTTGAATCTATGCCTTCCAAATTATGTGTGAACTCGAAAGTTTTCACGAGTCATACGCGTCTGGTATTTGCCAGATAATTCAACACTACAACTTCTTTGAAGAAAAGAAGTGAATGAAAGGTTATGCATTGGAGAAGTGGGAGTCGACCTTGAACCCTGTGTTCATGCCCATGGACACGATATATACCTTATCATGGAAGCTTCTTTTAAAATAATTATTCCCTTGTTATAAGTTCATCTTGTATCTGTGGACGTGGTTCCGACCATGTTCTCCTTTAAATACCATTACTCGTGCAAGTTTAAGCATTTGTCTTCTGCACAGCAATACCCCAGTCCAACCTCCACTTTGGTCTGTCGTCAAGTATTACCCCATGGTATCCCGAGATATCATGGGACATCATAACTGCTTATGGGTTCTTCATCAACTATTATTACTCACCGGATCCAATTGTTCCTAGGTTCTGGGTTGTCGTCAACCAAGAACACCGAATAGTGAACCGAGTCCGCAATCCGATTCAATAACCGTAAATATTTTTTGTTGCTTACGAGTTTAAATAACCCTTCAAGTCATTCCTAGCTTGATCGGCTATATCCTTATTGCGCTGCTCTTAACTGTGCTACCTGGTCCTTCTTCCCGGAGCACAATTTTCAATGATGAGCTAAGCTTACGTCGATTTTCCTCATCATATCATTTCTCCTTAAACCACAAGCTTGGTTTCGAGTTTGTGCCGTACCCGTGGTTCCAATAACTTTTCGCTTCATCATTCTTTTGACTTGATGTCATCGCCGATGGATTACATCTTCATGAAATCTCTCAACAATTGTGTCGTGATCATCATCAATCTTATGAGCTCTTCTAGGGTATCAATCGAAGTCATGATGAGAAATACCATCCTTGCCCCTCGATGAATTGTGATATCATCGACAACTTTATTGCCTTCCCTCCAACACAAACTTGTTCGTGTTCTGTGTTATACCTTGAGTTCCTTGCTATCCAACATTTGTTCTTCTTTACCTTGGAGTATTACCATCTTTTTATCTAGGATTTTGTGCTTAGCACACCCGACAGGAGGCCCTATGGTTATAGATTCCTTTTCAGGAAGGTTATCCATTCTTCCATGAGGAAATTGTAAGACTTATTCTACAAGTTATTCCTGATGGATCCTTTGTGTTTCCAAAATCTGACCTTTGCCTGAAGACCATGTAAGTGCTATCTTGAAGCATGTCCATGGTACTCCGATTTTCAACAAAAACATTTTAAGCCCAATGCTAGATGTTTCCTGCTCGATTAACCAAACACCGCTGTATGGGTAATGTCATGAAAATTCTCTCCCCTACCTAAAGAGTTTACTACATTATATCCTATCATGGATATCATGCTCTGCTCGTCCTTCCGAAGGATATACCTTCGAAATATGTGTTTAAACACATTTTCCTTTCCATTGTTCTGTTTAATCTGATAATCATATTTTTCTTTCCATTTGTTGGGTTAACGTTTCTTGTGATATATATGATCTAAGCAGTATTATTCTCCTGCTTAGGTAAACACCTCGGTTTACAACTCTGTCAGTGTGACCCTGTGACTATTGCTGACGACATCCTGGTAACCCCCGATGGACGAGAACTTTGCCTATTGGTCCGCCTCATTCAACAAGCAGGAAAATGGTTCTCTTCGTCCCTCGCCCTTGGTACCAACGTTGTTGCCAACATAATTGACAGACTATACTCTGCCATGCCTTGCTACCATGACCGTGCAATATGTCAGCGTCCTTCCAACTTTTGAACCACATGGTGGGCCCATAACCCACAGTTCCACAGGATTGAAACCTGACTCTCCTGCACCCCCTGCTCCCAAGGTTGTTCCTCGGTGTGGCCTCGTATGTAATTCACGAGCCACCTTCCGAGGGATCATCAAATCTATTACCGGACGCAATGCTTATTCCCGATTGCTTTGAGCCCCTTTCACGCCCTATTTCAGGCATCGAACGGTTGCCTGCTTGCTCCAAACTTCCCATGAAACCTCATTACTTTGCTCTCGATATTTCCTTAAGTTTCAATTCGAGAGTTACTTTCTGCCACCTTCCCCGATGTTATCGACCAGATAGTCAACCTTGTAGAGGTTCATTTTCCCGGAATACCCCCTTATTCTTTTGTAAGTATGATGGAACCCCCGAAGAAAGGATACCAACTTCATCTTGATGACTTGAAGCAGAAAAATGAAGACATAAATATAATGGATCGACCACTTCGAGAAGAGCAACCAAGACCGAGAAGGTTCGTTAGAATTTCGTAACCAGACCTTTCCCCTGTTTTCCACCTCTTAAATCTCGGGACGAGATTTCTTGTAGTGGAGGAGAATTGTGACGCCCGGATAATTAAGCTACAGTAACCCTCTGCTAATGATGCCATGTCACCTCGATTACTGTTGCTAATCTCGCGTTAGTTCGAAACCGATTCGAATTCAAATTCAAAATCAAGCAAACAATAAATTTTTTCAAATATTAAAACTAAAATGTTCGGAGTGAACCAAATATTGCATAGGTAATTAGGGTGGAGAGACCACACCTTTATAAAATGTTTAAATACTATGAGATGAATAAAACAGTAGCAAAAACGATTATTTAAATACCTTTCATAATTAATAAAATGTCAAACTAAGTTATCTAGGGTCTAGAATTTTTGTGACGGTGGACTAAGTTGAAATACTAATTTAGATACTAAGTGTATATTTTACTAAAATAAAATGCAACTAAAATAAAACAAGAAAGAATAAATAAAAAGTAAAGAAATAAAACAAAGCAAAACAAAAGGGACCCCCCACGCGCTGGGCCTTAGCCCATCTGGTCATCCAACCAGAGCGGCCCACCTAACCCCTCCATAACCCCCCACAGAAGGAAACCCTAACCCACAGACACCCACTCCCCCACTCGCCCGATCCCCCCTCCTCACTCCGTCCTCCCGATCCAGATCGGGGAAATGCCCCTGACGCCGCATGTCTCCGCCCCACCACGCCT
>NC_041380.1:159338829-159372334 GCF_002162155.2 Triticum dicoccoides
CCACTGTCGTTGCCCTACGACCGCCGGTGAGGCACCAACCTCTCCTCCCCCCCGCGCTCTCTGCTGCAGTTGCGTCCCACCTCGCTCGCGCACCCTTGCCCCGCCGCTGGACTTGCTCACGCCCGCGCGCTCCCGCACTTGCCCTGCAGCCCCGCCACACCTCCCTGCTCCGCCGCTCGCCGCACTGGCTCCGCCATGCTACGGCTGCACCGCCGTGTCCCCTGCATTGACGACCATCGCCCGGCTCCCTTTGATCCATCTCGCATCGCCACCGCACTGCTCTGCCCCCCCTTGGCCATGACTTGGCCCAGCTCGTTGCTGACGCCCGTGGTTGCTGCTGCCCTGCGGCCGCGCGCCGTCGCCCTCTGCTCCGCCGGCGCCATGCCACTGGCTCGGGTTGCCTTGCCCACACCCAGTGCCTCCGCCAAGCTCACCCTCGTGCACAAGGCTCCCCGAACGTGCCCCACACCGGGCTCGCGCCGCTCCGGCCACGGCCTCACTGCACCGCTCGGGGCCGCTGGCGGCCACACCCGCATGCCCCTGGGTGCTAGCGCCCGAGAACCCGACGCCCGTTAAGGCTCCCTGGGGCCAATGACAAGTGGGCCCCTGCCCAAAACGTTTTAATAATAATAAAAAGATTAAATAATAATTAATTAATTAATTAATTAATTAATTGGTTAATTAATTAAAGAATTAATTAAACTAATTGATCCTGATTAGATTAACCTAACCACTAATTAAACTAATTTACCCTGTTTAATTAACCTGCTAATTAAATGTGTCAATGACGAATGGGGCCCACCTATCAGGTTGACCAGGTGAACTGTTGATGTCATGTTGACGTCAGCAAACACTATTCTGGATAATGTTGCATTAAAATAATTAAATAAATCATAAAAATGATTTAATCCTTTTAAAATTAATATAAAATAAACCGTAGCTCGGATGAAAAAACTTTGTACATGAAAGTTGCTCAGAACGACAACACGAATCCGGATACGCAGCCCATCCGTCCGCCACACATCCCTAGCATGGAAAACACACAACTTCCTCCCTCCGGTTCATCTGTCTGAAAACGCGAAACACCAGGGATATTTTCCCGGATGTTTCCCCCTTCACCGGTACCACCTCTTACCGCGTTAGGGCACCCCTAGCACCGCTACTTGTCATGTCATGCATTGCTATGCATCTGTTTGCTCAATATTTATTGTTTCTCCCCCCTCTTCTCACGCTAGACACCGAGACCGATGTCGCTGCTACCCAGTACGACTACGGTGTTGACGACCCCTCTTTCTTGCCAGAGCAACCAGGCAAGCCCCCCCTCGATCACCAGATATCGCCTAATCTTCTCTCTACTGCTTGCATTAGAGTAGTGTAGCATGTTACTACTTCCCGTTAATCCTTTTCTGATGCATAGCCTGTCATTGTTGCTACAACTATTGATACCTTACCTGCAATCCTAAATGCTTAGTATAAGATGCTAGTTTATCATCAGTGGCCCTACATTCTTGTCTGTCTGCTGTGCTATACTATCGGGATGTGATCACTCGGGAGGTGATCACGGGTATATACATACATATACACATACTATACAGGTGGTGACTAAAGTCGGGTCGGCTCGTTGAGTACTCGCAAGTGATTCGGATGTGGGGGCTGAAGGGGCAGGTGGTTCCATCCAGGTAGTGGTGGGCCTAGGTTCCCTACGGCCCCCGACTGTTACTTTGAGGCGCAGCGACAGGGCAGGTTGAGACCACCTAGGAGAGAGGTGGGTCTGGCCCTGGTCCGCGTTCGCGGTTACTTCAAAATAACATGCTTAACGAGATCTGGGTATTTGAACTGAGTCTAGCTACTGGCCTATACACACTAATCAACCACACGGGAACAGTTATGGGCACTCGACGTCGTGGTATCAGCCGAAGCCTTCGTGACGTCAGCGACTGAGCAGCACGCGCCGGATTGGACCGTAAGCCTGCTCTTGTATTAAGGGGGCTAGTTCTGCTTCCGGCCGCGTTCGCAACATGCAGGTGTGCAAAGGGCGATGGGCCCAGACCCCTGCGCCATAGGATTTAGACCGGCGTGCTGACCTGTCTGTTGTGCCTAGGTAGGGCTGCGACGTGTTGATCTTCCGAAGCCGGGCATGACCCAGAAAAGTGTGTCCGGACAAAGGGGATCGAGCGTGTTGGGAAATGTGGTGCACCCCTGCAGGGAAGTTAATCTATTCGAATAGCCGTGATCTTCGGTAACAGGACGACTTGGATTTGTATCTTGATCTTATGACAACTAGAACCGGATACCTAATAAAACACACCCTTCCAAGTGCCAGATACAACCGGTGATCACTCTCTCACAGGGTGATGAGGGGAGGATCATCGGTTAGGATTATGCTATGCGATGCTACTTGGTGAACTTACCATCTACTCTCTTCTTCTGCTGCAAGATGGAGGTTACCAAAAGCGTAGTCTTCGAAAGGACTAGCGATCCCCCCTTATTCCGGCATTCTGCAGTTCAGTCCACCTATGATACCCTTATTCCATTTGATACCAATGCATACATTTGTAGTGTAGCTCCTTGCTTGCGAGTACTTTGGATGAGTACTCACGGTTGCTTTGCTCCCCCTTTTCCTCCTTCCTATACCCGATTACTGCGACCAGACGTTGCAGTCCAGGAGTCAGACGCCACTGTCGATGACGACTACTACTACTCGGGGGGTGCCTACTACTACGTGCAGGCCGCTGACGACGCCCAGGAGTAGTTTAGGAGGATCCCAGGCAGGAGGCCTGCGCCTCTTTCGATCTGTATCCCAGTTTGTGCTAGCCTTCTTAAGGCAAACTTGTTTAACTTATGTCTGTACTGAGATATTGTTGCTTCCGCTGACTCGTCTATGATCGAGCTCTTGTATTCGAGCCCTCGAGGCCCCTGGCTTGTAATATGATGCTTGTATGACTTATTTTATTTTTAGAAGTTGTGTTGTGATATCTTCCCGTGAGTCCCTGATCTTGATCGTACACGTTTGCGTGTATGATTAGTGTACGGTCGAATCGGGGCGTCACAACTGGCCTCGAAGATCGGCGAGTTTGTGGATTCAGAGTCGTCTTCGTTTGACTTTGAAGGGAACTTTTACCGTGTCAGGGTCCGACTGGATGTTCGTCACCCTTTGAAGAAAGCAATATCTCTGGTCCGAGGAGGAGAACGACAGATCTTTGCTGTCAAGTACGAGCGCTTACCACATTGGTGTCAGGTTTGCGGCATGATGGGTCACGAATTTAAGGAGCACGGGGACGGGGTTCATCCTCCTTCTGCCTTGGTCTTCAAAAACCTACGTGCGCCGGCGACAACAGCTTGGGGGACCCGACGCAGGAGCAGGAATCAGAGAGCAAGGAATGATGGATGCCAATCTGCTACTGAAGTTGAATACGGCGAGGAGAAGATGCAGGAACATGAGGTGGATATGGACGTGACCGAAGCTAACTGCAAAAGAACTTCTGAACAAGTTATGGGCTCACCGCAAGCTAAAACTGCTACGTGTATGGAGCTTGCCCTAGCTCCTAAACCTAGTGGGGAGGTGGTGCCTCTTAGCCCCCCGCCTAAAGAGGATCCGAAGAGGCCAAGGATGACAACCCAGAGTGAGAAGACAAGCAATGGTGGCGTGAAGAAAAACCCTACTGGAGGGAAAAATTCGGACGCGAGAATGCGGCCTCCCCGGTGGAGGACCGCCGGACGCAATGAGTCTGCTCTGCTGGAATTGTCGGGGGATTGGCAGCGACCTGACAATTCAAGAATTGCGTGAATTCACAAATAAGTTTGCCCCTAGAGTACTTTGTATAGTTGAAACCCAGCTCAGTGGGGAGAGAGTTGAAAATTTAAAAAGTACTTTAGGTTTTGATAGTTCTTTTGCTGTGGGTGCCTCCGGTAGAAGTGGAGGTTTAGCTATGTTTTGGAATAATGAAATAAAAATTGAGGTTTTGGGCTACTCGAAGTATCATATTGATGGCCGAGTGACTGGCATAAGGGACCAGCCGTGGAGGTTTTCTTGTTTTTATGGAGAAGCACAGACCCATCTACGTCACCACACTTGGGATACAATGAATAATTTGTCAACACTCCAAGAATTGCCTTGGGTGTGTATAGGAGATTTCAATGAGGTCCTGAAGCATGATGAACGTGATGGTATTGGCTCGAGGAGTCAGTCACAAATTCAAGGTTTTAGAGATGGTGTGGATTTTTGTGGTTTGGTCGATTTGGGCTTCAAAGGAACAAGATGGACATATGAGAAGAAAGTAACCGGCGGCTCATATACCCGTGTCAGGTTAGATAGAGCCTTGGGCTCGCTCGAGTGGTGTGGAATGTTTCCCTCAGCGGCTGTTGAACATCTTACGGCGGCTACATCTGACCACTCAGTTGTTCTGTTACACTTAGCACAACCAAGTGGGGAAGGAAAGAAAACGAGACAATTCCGCTATGAGGTTATGTGGGATACTCATCCAGACCTCAAAAGTGCAGTTCAAACAGGGTGGGATCTCAGCAGCCACAACCCGCGGGTGTGTGAAGTACGCGCGAACCTCGAGGCGCTTGCTCGTAACTTGGGTGCTTGGTCTAGGTCTATGTTTGGAAGTGTCAAGGGCGAGATTCGCAGTCTGAAGAAGGAATTGGATCGCTTGCGCAATGATAGACCGCGGAATGGCCCGTCGCATGCGGAAGTGAAGATAAATGATCGATTGATAGAGCTTTACCTGCGGGAAGAGTTGATGTGGAGGCAACGGTCCCGGCTGTAGTGGTTATCGGCTGGAGACCGGAACTCGCACTTTTTCCATATGTGAGCCTCGATGCGCCGGAGGAAGAACCTAATAAAGGCACTGGAACAGCCAAGCGGGCAAGTTACTAGTGACCCGTCAGAGATGCAGCAAATGGCACTCGAGTTTTACAAAAACTTATACAGCTCGGAAGGGGTTCAAGGGGTAGACGAGGTCCTACAACATGTATCGGTGAAAGTTACCGCGGTTATGAATGAAACCTTGCTGGCTCCTTACGAAGCTAAGGAGGTCAAGACCGCGCTATTCCAGATGTTCCCAACAAAAGCTCCAGGGCCTGATGGCTTCCCTGCTCACTTCTTCCAGAAGCACTGGGATGTCTGTGGAGATGCGGTAACAAAGGCGGTGTTAGCTATTGTGAAGGGAGAGGAAAGTCCTGCTGCCGTAAATGATATATTGCTGGTACTAATCCCGAAGGTATCGAATCCAACGTTGCTATCTCAATTTCGCCCAATAAGCCTGTGTAATATTTTTTATAAGATAGCTTCAAAGGTGTTGGCAAACCGTCTAAAGATGATTCTCCCAGAGATTATATTAGATGAGCAGTCGGCATTCATTCCTGGTAGGTTGATTACCGACAACATAATCTCAACGTATGAGTATGAAGCGGAAGAGGTCAAAGAACAATGTTTATGTTGCACTAAAACTTGACATGATGAAGGCATATGACCACGTGGAGTGGTCTTATTTGAAGTCTGAAAGGATCGATATGGTTGACTAGAGGGGGGGGGGTGAATAGGCAACTACCAATTTTTAGCTTTTCTTTACCAAATTAAACTTTGCATCAAAGTAGGTTGTCTAGATGTGCAACTAGGTGAGCAACCTATATGATGCAATAACAACAAGCATACAAGCAAGCAAGGGAAGAAACACTAAAGAGCTTGCACAAGTAAAGGTAAGAGATAACCAAGAGTGGATCCGGTGAAGACGAGGATGTGTTACCGAAGTTCCTTCCTTTTGAGGGGAAGTACGTCTCCGTTGGAGCGGTGTGGAGGCACAATGCTCCCCAAGAAGCCACTAGGGCCACCGTATTCTCCTCACGCCCTCACACAATGCGAGATGCCGTGATTCCACTATTGGTGCCCTTGAAGGCGGCGACCGAACCTTTACAAACAAGGTTGGGGCAATCTCCACAACTTAATCGGAGGCTCCCAACAAGACCACGAAGCTTCACCATAATGGAATATGGCTCCGAGGTGACCTCAACCGTCTAGGGTGCTCAAACACCCAAGAGTAACCAGATCCGCTAGGGATGAGTGGGGGAATCGAAAATCCCTTGGTGGAAGTGTAGATCAGGGCCTTCTCAACCACTCCCGAGCCAATCAACAAGTTTGATTGGCTAGAGAGATGGATCGGGCGAAAACGGAGCTTGGAGTATTTAATGGAGCTTGAGCAATAAATGGAGCTTGGGGGAGGAAGAGGTGGGTGAGAAGGAGGAAGGGGACTCCCTTTTATAGTGGGGGCAACAATCCCGTTGCCCCCCACCAACCAGCCCGCACAGGGCGGTACTACCGCTGAGAGGGGGCGGTACTACCGCCAGGACAACGGTACTGCCGCGCCAGCCAGCGGTACTGCCGTGCTGAGGAGACTTAGTAGGGAACGGACCCAAATGCGGTACTACCGCGGTGGTAGGGCGGTACTACCGCTCCTGGAACGGTATTACCGCCACTACAACCGTGACTAGTGCCGCAAAACCCGACACGAGAAAAAAAACCTCTCGAATCGAGGCGGTAGGAGCCAGACTGCCCAGCGGCAGTACGGTAGTGGGGTCAAGGGCGGTAGTACCGTTGTGGAGCGGTACTGCCGCTTGTGACCCTTCGGCCATAGTACCGCAGGCAGTGCGGTACTACCGCTGGGGCGCGCGTGAGAGAGAGAAGGAATCTCTCAAAGATGCTGAGGACAGGGCGGAGGTGCCAGGCCCCCAGCGGTACTACTGCTGTGGAGCCACGGGCGGTACTACCGCTGCGGAGCGGTACTGCCGCTTGGCTCCTCAGCGGTACTACCGCTGGGTGCGCGGTACTACCGCTTTGACCCAGACAGGACAAGGAAGAGAGGAGAGATCTCTTCAATGGAAAGGAAATGCTCGGAGGGTGAGAAGCTGATGTGTACGTGATGATTCCACCCATGCAAAACCCCAGCGGACCCCCTCTTGATAGTACGGTGCCCTCTACGCAACTAGTCCACCGAGAAAGAAACGAAAGAGCTACACCGTTTTGAAATACACTCCGAGGGGAAGAAGGCGTCTCGTGCCAGGGGAGAATCTGTGAATTATTCAAAGCACAAGATTAGTCCGCAAACATGTTGTCATCAATCACCAAAACTACCTTGAGAGAGATATGCCGTAACAATCTCCCCCTTTTTGGTGGATTGATGACAACTAGGGATTTGCGCAAGGAAAAGAAATAAAATGAAGAAAGCTAAGAACTACAAAATATAGACGGGCTCCCCCAGAATGTGTGCACCAATAGATGGCACGACACACACATTCGGATCAACACTCCCCCTATATTTTATAGTCCAACAATACTAAGCACAAGATATATGAGAGAAGTGAATAAACAGGACAAGCATGCATCTCACAATAAACTACAGTACTCTGACATGACATAAGTAATAAGGTAGTGATAGGGAGCATATGTCTCACACCATATGTCTAGAACTTAGGTCTCACACCAAACCAAACCAAAGAAGGACACCGAGAGAACACACAAGAAACCACAAGACGACTCAAAGCATGACACAAGAAGCAAATCCCTACACTCTCTCCCCCTTTGGCAGCGAGACACCAAAAAGGGCATAGAGTGACACTACAACTCCAGGTGATGGGAGGAGGAAGATCTCGAACATCACATCTCTGCATCTTCATCGTGGGTCGAAAACTTCTCGGCATCGGAGTCGGTCCAGTGGCAATTCTGATGAATCCAGTCCTCCTCTTCAGTGATCTGACCCTCGGACCCACTGGCAACTGTTGCTCCCATCTGACGCATGAGCTCCTTGTGGCGCGTCCTGGCATGCTTCTCCGCCACATGAGTCGTGTAATGACCATGAGACTCAATGCAGAAAAGCTTCTTCATCTTGCGCTTGAGCTTCTGTGCCCACGACGGTTCTGCACTAGAGGGGCCAAAGTTCTCCTCATGATCATCAGTACCAGCCTCACCCTCGGTCCCCATGGCAGCAGCAACAGCAGACGGACCCCCTGTGGCAGCAGTAGCAGATGGACCCCCTGTGTGAGGCGCTGTCCAGTTGTCCTTCTTCCTCAGACGCTTGATCTCAATAGAAACCAAGTCTCCAGTCTCTAGCAACACTCTGGGATAAGTCTGTGCCCAGGCCCTCTCAATGAGCCTCATGATGAATGGAACATAGATAGGACACTTGCACTCAGACACGGCAGATAGAAGTTCAGACCACATGACATGAGAGATATCCAGGCTCTCTCCAGTGCTTGCTTCCTTCTCATGCTGACAGAAAAGGAGCATGTCCACGAGGTAAGAGTGGACCATATCCAGATTCCCGATCCGAGGGAAGAGAGTCTCACGGAATATGTGATAAAGAATGTCCAGATACGGAGACAGCTCATAGGTCTTCTTCTCAGTTACTAGGTGAACCTTCACGTGCAGTAGGGCCAAAGGGCTTGCTTGTGGGTGGATGTAGCATTGCGGTGAGGACGGAAACCGACAGGAGTCTCAAGCCCGTTATCCACCACATCAAGTAACCCCATGAACGCCTGCCACTTGACGGAAAGCAGCTTGCCATTGGTCATCCATGTCAGAGTCCTGTCGACATCCGTCCCAAGATGGACGGTGGCATAGAATTGAGCCACCAAATCCGCATCGAAATCCTTGTTGAATTGCATGATCCTGAGAATGTTCAACTGAGTGCACATTTGAAGGGCTTCGCCAAAGTACTCTGGGTCCTTCTCCATAGCATCAGTATCAATGGAGCGAACATCAACAAAAAGATTCTTTCTGGCCTTGATCACATCAAAGTAGATGGCAAACTGAAAACGGTTCCAGAATGGGCGGTTGACCAAAGTGGGTTCTTGGTCCACCGCATAGGGGTTGCAGCGACGCTTCTCCCAAAACTCCTTGTTGGTCATATCAGTCACAGTCTTCCCTTTGGGCTTGTGGGCGGCTCACTTCAATTGCTGAGGAGGTGGAGGAACACTTGCAGATGCACTTGCTGGAGGCGGTTGGGTGCTCGAGGAACCACTGGCTGTCTCTGAGGTGCGGTAGCATTTTGATGTGGCACGCCCGGGGTTGATACGGCGACCTTGCTGCTCGGAAGGGTCATCACCTGGAGCCAAACACAAGAACACGCAAAACAACCAGAAAGAACGAGCATAAGCCAACAAACTCAACAAAAAGATCAAGGTAAGGCAGGAAAATGATGGAAATTGGCATGCAGCGGTAGTATCGTGACCTGCCCGCGGTAGTACCGCCCCAAGCGGTAGTACCGCCCCAAAGGGAGCGGTAGTACCGCTCTAGGTCAAGCGGTAGTACCGCTCCAAAGAGAGCAGTAGTACCGCTTGAGGCGGAGAAACAACAGTTTCTTAGCACAAGGCGGTGAAACAGCGGGTTCCTACTACCGTGGTTAGATCCGGCACTACCGGCCTACCAAATTCAAAAATAATCCTACCAAACTCTAATTGAGATAGTCTAGTTGCCTTCTCCAACCAACTCAAGCCTAGATTTAGCCAAAACTCTAGAGATGCAACCACCATTGCCCCTAAGAAACAAGATCTGAAAAAGAGACAAAACGAAAGAAGGAACGGGGGCAATACCGGAATCCATGGCAAGAGGACGAGGTGGGGATCGACTCCATCAAAGGAAATGGAGAGGGACGCCCCGGAGACGGAGATCCGCCGGATCCCTCCCGCGGCGAGTGGAGGCTGGAGAGAGGAAGAGAAAAGAGGGGCGAAGTGAATGGGTATGGGGGAGAAGAAACCTCCCCCTGCCCCGACTTAACCCCCTGTTCTCGTCCCCAGCGGTAGTACCGTGCTGGGGGCGGTAGTACCGCTTACGAGTGGTAGTACCGCGCACCATCAGCGGTAGTACCGCCTAGCACGCCACGGCAACTAAACAAACACGACTTTAGCTCGACGAAATGACAAAAACGGCAAGAGAAAAACAAACACACCAGCAAATGACCAAGACACACCTCTTCAAAAGAGGGCGGTGGCCGAGGCCACCTATGTTTGAGTCAAAAGGTATGGCACCGCGAAGATTTTAACCTTGGGCCCATGACCAAAACTCGTCTTTGAAGCACAAGTGCCATCAACAATGGCTAAAGTGAAAGACTTGAACAATTTATGCATAAAGGGGGGAAGGGAGAGTTCATTGAGAGAACAACACTCCCCCTATGTCCATGCCTACACCTAAACCAGACAACAAATTGAGCGAGGTAGGGTGTGCACGGGTTCAAGCCACATTGCTCGAATTAATGATATTTAGCTCATGCCTTAACTCGCGAAATCTTGCTTCATCCAAGGGCTTCATGAAAATATCTGCAAGGTTGTCATGAGTGTTGACATAGTTGAGCTCGATCTCTCCTAGCCTAATGTGATCCCGGATGAAGTGATACCGAATCTCAATATGCTTCGTCTTGAAGTGTTGCACTGGGTTGAGAGAAATCTTGATGGCACTTTCATTGTCACACCAAAGAGGCACTTTGTCACAAGTGACACCGTAATCCTTTAAAGTTTGCCTCATCCATAGAAGTTGTGCACAACAACTACCGGCGGCAACATACTCCGCCTCAGTGGACGAGAGAGACACACAACTTTGCTTTTTGGAAGACCAACTTACCAAAGAGCAACCAAGGAATTGGCACCCTCCGGAAGTGGACTTCCTATCCACTTTGTCTCCCGCCCAATCGGAATCCGAGTACCCTACAAGCTTGAAGTTTGATCCTCTTGGGTACCATAAGCCAAAGTTTGGGGTATGAGCCAAATATCGAAAGATTCGTTTGACCGCCACATAGTGACTTTCCTTAGGTGCGGCTTGAAACCGTGCACAAATTCCCACACTCAACATGATGTCCGGTCTAGATGCACAAAGGTAAAGCAAGGATCCAATCATGGAACGATATACCTTTTGATCCACCACTTTACCATTGGGATCTAAGTCAAGTTGGCACTTGGTGGGCATTGGAGTGGAGGCCGGCTTGACGTCACTTAGCTTGAATCTCTTGAGCATGTCTTGAGTGTATTTGGATTGATTGATGAAGGTTCCTTCTCTTCTTTGCTTCACTTTGAACCCTAGAAAGAACTTCAACTCTCCCATGGAGGACATCTCGAACTTTGAGGTCATGAGAGCGGCAAATTCCTCATTGAAAGCTTTGTTAGGAGAACCAAAGATAATATCATCAACATATAATTGGCACACAAACAAATCCCCTTTGACCTTCTTAGTAAAAAGAGTGGGGTCAATTAGCCCAACTTCAAAACCACGGTCTTGTAACAACTCGGTAAGGTGGTCATACCACGCACGTGGGGCTTGTTTAAGGCCATAGAGTGCCTTATCGAGTTGATACACATGATCGGGAAAGTAGGGATCCTCGAACCCGGGGGGTTGCTTGACGTAAACCAATTCATTAATGGGACCATTAAGAAAAGCACTCTTCACATCCATTTGTTGTAACTTAAAGTTATGATGAGAAGCATATGCAATCAACATGCGAATGGATTCAAGACGAGCAACGGGAGCAAAGGTTTCACCGTAGTCGATACCCTCGACTTGGGAGTAGCCTTGTGCTACCAAATGAGCCTTGTTGCGAATGATAATCCCATGGGAATCTTGCTTGTTCTTGAATATCCACTTGGTTCCAATGACATTGTGGTTCCCCGTTGGCCTTGGCACCAATCTCCACACTTTGTTGCGCTCAAAGTTGTTGAGTTCTTCGTGCATGGCATTGAGCCAATCCGGATCTTCTAGCGCCTCATAGACCTTGTGGGGTTCCACACAAGAGACAAACGCGTGATGCTCACAATAATTTGCTAATTGTCTACGAGTGCTTACCCCCTTTCTTAAGCTTCCAAGCACATTCGTCATGAGATGATCCTTGGTGGAGAGCTTGGAAGCAACCTTGGTGGCACGACGCTCTAATTCCTCCTCGGTGGTGAGTTGAGGAGTGGTTACTTGATCATCTTGAGCGCCGTCATGAACTTGTTCTTGATCTTGAACTTGCTCGGGGAAGAGAACTTGACCTTGGGCATCACTTGGTGTGTCAACACCGTCTTGAGTATGATCTTGCCCTTGGTCTTGTTCATGAGGTTGAGGGCCTTCACTTTGTTCTTCGGAAGCGTGTGGGCCTTGGGTTGGTGATGGCTCCACTTGAGTGGAGCATTGTCCTTCCCCTTCGGCCACAAGGGGTTCCTCAATGGATAGGATGAAACCAACATCCATTCTTCTTATGGCTTGAGGAGGAATTTCATCACCTACATCACAAGTGCCACTTTGCTCCACTTGGGAGCCGTTATTCTCATCAAACTCCACGTTACACGTCTCCTTAATAAGTCCCTTGGATTTATTGAGGACACGGTAAGCATGAGAGTTTGTAGCATAACCAACAAATATGCCCTCATAAGCTCTAGCCTCAAATTTAGACAACCGATCACCTTTCTTGAGAATGAAACACTTACACCCGAATACCCGGAAGTACTTGATGTTGGGCTTGTTACCGGTGAGTATCTCATATGGAGTCTTGTTCAAGCCCTTGCGGAGGTAGAGCCGATTGGATGCATGACATGTGGTGTTGATGGCTTCGGCCCAAAAGTTGTACGGAGACTTGAACTCCGCCATCATGGTCCTTGCCGCATCCATCAACGTCCGGTTCTTCCTCTTTGCAACACCGTTTTGTTGAGGGGTGTATGGTGTGGAATATTGATGCTTGATTCCCTCATCACTAAGAAATTCATCCAAGGTGTAGTTCTTGAACTCGGTGCCGTTGTCACTTCTTATTGTCAAGATCTTTGCATTGTGTTGACATTGTGCTTCATTTGCAAAGTCAATGACGGTTTGTTGGGTCTCGCTCTTCCTCTTGAAGAAATACACCCACGTGTACCTTGAGTAGTCATCCACAATCACCAAGCAATACTTCCTACCTCCAAGACTATCGAAGGATGGGGCCCAAAAAGATCCATGTGAAGGAGCTCCAAGGGCCTCTTTGAATAAATGATAGTCGTGGGAGGGTGAGCCTTCTCATGTAGCCTTCGATACAGGCACTGCAAGCACGATCTTTAACAAAACTAACATTCGTTAGTCCACGGACATGGTCCCCCTTTAGGAGACTTTGCAAAGATCTCATATTGACATGGGCTAAACGGCGATGCCAAAGCCATCCCACATCAACTTTAGCCATTAGGCATGTCGCGGTCTTAGTGGGTCGCTCCGAAAAGTTAATCACATATAGACCGTTCTCGACATGCCCAACAAAAGCTACTTTAAGAGTCTTGCTCCACAAGAGGGCCACGGTATCGATATCAAAGAAAGTGGCAAAGCCCATGATTGCAAGTTGACGAACGGAAAGTAAATTGTATGCAAGGGACTCAACAAGCATGACCTTCTAGATCGTGAGATCATGAGAGATGACCACCTTGTCAAGTCCCAATACCTTAGAGGATGAGGCATCACCCCACTCGACATTGGTGGGCATAGATGGAACTTTGTGCACGTCCACCACCAAGTCCTTGCTTTCGGTCATATGATTTGTAGCTCCGCTATCGAGCAACCATGATCCACCACCGGAAGCAAACACCTACAAGAGATCAATGCTTGGTTTTAGGTACCCATTTTGTAATGGGTCCTTTGATGTTAGTAACAAGGGTCTTAGGAACCCAAATAGACCATTCAATGTACTCATGAAGAGAACCAACAAATTTGGCATAAACATGCCCATCACTAGCACGGCATAACACATAAGAAGGATTAAAATCGCCGGCTTTGTTGGGAGAGGTGACATTGCCCTTCTTGACATTGTTCTTCTTCTTCTCCTCGGGGGCACTCTCTCCCTCCCTCACAAAGGTTTGCATGAGGGGAGGAGGTCGTTTGGTCTTGTCATTCTTCTTCTTGTTCTTGGAGTCGGGCACGTACCCAACCCCTTCCTTGGCCACACCTCCCTTTTGGTTGATCAAGAGATCGTTGAGGTTCTTCTTGCCTTGTATGCAAGTCGCAAGACCTCTCTCAAGTTGCTCCTTCAACTTAGCATTTTCCTCAACAAGATGTATATGCTCACAACACGGGTTAGTAGCATTTGCATTATCAATTAAAACCATATGAGGAAAAGTTGCTTTCTCCTTAGTTAGCTTCACTTGGAGTTGATCATGAGACTCCTTGAGACTAGCGTGAATACCCTTCAAGGCCTTGTGGGCCTTGTCAAGTATATCAAACTCCTCTTTGAGTCTAGCAAGATCAACCCCGAGTTTGGCCTTCTCGGAATTTAGCACACGAGAAACAATGAGGGCATGATCATAATCTTTCTTTAACTTAGCATGATCAACGTTGTGTGACTCCTCAAGAGCCAAACGAAGACCACGCTCTTCCTCAAGAGAATTGGAAAGATCCAAAATCTCATCGGCATAGTCACGACTATGCCCTTCCATCTTGGAGATGGTGTGTTCGTGAGCCTCGATCATGTCATTGGCCTCACCAAGTTGTTCCAAGAGAGCAACAAAGTGCTTCTTGGATTTTCCCTTGAGTTTGCCCATAAAGGCCTCAAACTCGTTAGCCTCCACATTAGCTCCCTCAAGTTCATTAATGCTACCCGTTGGGGAAGGATGATTAATGATGGTAGTTTTGATGTTGGAGGTTACCTTGTTGGTGGCTTTAGCCATGAGGCACTTGGCGGTGATGCTCTCGTTGGGTGAGTCGAAGAGAGACACCCGTGACGTTGTTTCAATGGCAACGGAGGCCATGGAAACCGACTCATCATCTTCATCATCGTCATCATCCTCATTGTACTCTTCTTGCACAACCAAAGCCTTGGGAGGAGTCTTCTTGGTGAAGTTGTTCTTGTTGGGGAACGACTTGGCCTTGTCCTTTCGGATGAGTTTGCCACCATTGTCTTCCCTCTTCTCATACGGGCATTCCGCAACGAAATGACTCACGTTGCCGCAATTGTAGAAAGTCCTTACACATTGCTTACCCCTTGTGCCACTCGAGTTGTTTTTGCTAAAGTTGGGCCTCGAGTTTTTCTTGCTCCAAAATTGCCTTGAAGCAAGTGCCATGTGTTCATGATATACATACTTCGTATCTTCGGGGTTGCTCTCCTCTTCTTCCTCTTCTTCTTCTTCCACGGTGAGCTTGGCCTTCAATGCAAGGTTAGGCTTCTTTGCCCGTTGAGAACGGAGCACCGCATTGTCGGCGGTCTTGTCCAAAATGTTCATGGCCACAAACTCATCCAACACTTCGCTTGAGGTCAAAGTGTGGAAGTCCGGTCTTTGACGAATAACGGAGGACATGGCCTTGTGGTAGGGCATCATTGCCTTGAGGAATTTGCGCTTGATCCAATTGTCATCCGTGTCCTTGCTCCCGTGATCTCGTAGTGAGACCGCGAGTTTGGTTACTCTCCGATAAAGCTCACGAGGTTCTTCATCTTCCTTCATTGCAAACTCATCGGCCTCATCTTGTACCACTTCATAGTTGGAGCGTTGAATGCTTGCGCTTCCCCGGTAGAGAGACACGACACAATGCCATGCATCTTTGGCCAAGGCGAAGGGACGAAGATGAGGTAGGTCTTCGGGTGGAATTGCATCTTGAATGATGAAGAGAGCATTCTCATTGAATTGATTGTCCGCGGCTTCTCGAGGAGTGAAGTTGCTTGGATCATGTGATAGAAACCTTCTTCAATGATTCTCCGAAGGTTAGTGTTCACATGATTTAAATGACGTTTAAAGCGGTAAAACCAAGAATCAAAATCCTCATTTTTCACAATCTTAGGGGGAGGACCGGCATGATTCAAATGACTGGCAGGAACCGGTCCACCATAAACAAGTGGTGGTTCCACATGGGTAAAGATGCCGGTGCCATTCTTGCCACTAGAAGAAGGAGCCTTTTCACTACTAGCTTCCCCCTTGTCGGGGATAGCATCCGTCACCTTGTTGACGGGATCACCCACTTTCAACAGTGCGGTGGATAGTTTAAGCCCCTCAAGAAATTTAGTAAACATGCTTTCAACTTCGGTCGTCATGGAGGTTTTCAATGTCTCCAAGGCCACATTGAACTCCTCACGAGAGACTGAAGTTCCCCCATCTCCCGTAGACGAGATCGGATTCACACCGGAGTGTTCCTCCACACTGTCTATGGTATCAACCATACTCTTTGGATGGTAAAGTCCTTAATAAAGAGACGAGGCTCTGATACCAATTGAAAGGATCGATATGGTTGACTAGAGGGGGGGGGGGGTGGATAGGCAACTACCAATTTTTAGCTTTTCTTTACCAAATTAAACTTTGCATCAAAGTAGGTTGTCTAGATATGCAACTAGGTGAGCAACCTATATGATGCAATAACAACAAGCATACAAGAAAGCAAGGGAAGAAACACTAAAGAGCTTGCACAAGTAAAGGTAAGAGATAACCAAGAGTGGATCCGGTGAAGACGAGGATGTGTTACCGAAGTTCCTTCCTTTTGAGGGGAAGTACATCTCCGTTGGAGCGGTGTGGAGGCACAATGCTCCCCAAAAAGCCACTAGGGCCACCGTATTCTCCTCACGCCCTCACACAATGCGAGATGCCGTGATTCCACTATTGGTGCCCTTGAAGGCGGCGACCGAACCTTTACAAACAAGGTTGGGGCAATCTCCACAACTTAATCGGAGGCTCCCAACAAGACCACGAAGCTTCACCACAATGGAATATGGCTCCGAGGTGACCTCAACCATCTAGGGTGCTCAAACACCCAAGAGTAACAAGATCCGCTAGGGATGAGTGGGGGAATCGAAAATCCCTTGGTGGAAGTGTAGATCGGGGCCTTCTCAACCACTCCCGAGCCAATCAACAAGTTTGATTGGCTAGAGAGATGGATCGGGCGAAAATGGAGCTTGGAGTATTTAATGGAGCTTGAGCAATAAATGGAGCTTGGGGGAGGAAGAGGTGGGTGAGAAGGAGGAAGGGGACTCCCTTTTATAGTGGGTGCAACAATCCTATTGCCCCCACCAACCAGCCCCGCACAGGGCGGTACTACCGCTGAGAGGGGGCGGTACTACCGCCAGGACAACGGTACTGCCACGCCAGCCAGCGGTACTGCCGCGCTGAGGAGACTTAGTAGGGAATGAACCCAAATGCGGTACTACTGCGGTGGTAGGGCGGTACTACCGCTCCTGGAACGGTACTATTGCCACTACAACCGTGACTAGTGCCGCAAAACCCGACACGAGAAAAAGACCTCTCGAATCGAGGCGGTAGGAGCCAGACTGCCCAGCGGTACTACGACAGTGGGGTCAAGGGCGGTAGTACCGCTGTGGAGCGGTATTGCCGCTTGGCTCCTCAGCGGTACTACCGCTGGGTGCGTGGTACTACCGCTTTGACCCAGACAGGGCAAGGAAGAGAGGAGAGATCTCTTCAATGGAAAGGAAATGCTCGGAGGGTGAGAAGCTGATGTGTACGTGATGATTCCACCCATGCAAAACCCCAGCGGACCCCCTCTTGATAGTACGGTGCCCTCTACGCAACTAGTCCACCGAGAAAGAAACGAAAGAGCTACACCATCTTGAAATACACTCCGAGGGGAAGAAGGCGTCTCGTGCCAGGGGAGAATCTGTGAATTATTCAAAGCACAAGATTAGTCCGCAAACATGTTGTCATCAATCACCAAAACTACCTTGAGAGAGATATGCCGTAATAAAGTCAATCATGGAGAAACTGGGCTTTGCTGCACCTTGGGTGACTGTCGTGATGAATATGGCGAGCTCAGTATCTTTCTCTATTATGTTTAATGGTGTGAAGTCAGAAGAGTTTAAACCCACAAGAGGTATTCGACAGGGAGATCCAATCTCTCCTTACCTTTTCTTGATAGCAGCGGAGGGCCTTTCGTGCCTGTTAAATTCTCAGAATGAATCATCCCAGCTCAGCGGCGTTAAGGTGGCACCGTCGACCGGCGGTGAATCATCTTTTATTCGCGGATGATAGCCTGCTATTTTTCAGGGCAAGTGTTAATGGAGTGGAGGAAGTTTCAAACCTATTGAATACTTACTGCATGGCATCGGGATAGAGAATATTAAAGATCCCTGTATGCACACGCAACGTACCAGACTTCTGGGCGTGGCATCCGGAGAAGAAAGGAAATTTCACTATTAGTTCGGCCTATAGATTCCTTCAAAAAATCAAGTTACAGAGGGAGGAGTGGCTCGAAGGAAGGAGTGGATCCTCCAACGGCGAACAAGAGGAAAAGTCATGGTGTTCGTTATGGAAATTAAAGGTGCCATCGAAGGTAAGGATCTTCCTATGGAGGCTTGCTCACCACTCGCTACCAACGACGAACACTTTGCAGAGAAGAAACATGGCGGTACAGGCTACATGTCCGCTATGCGACTGCGTTGATTCATGGAGGCATGCACTGGTGTCGTGCACGATGTCACACTGCGTTTGGGCTCTATCAGATGAGGCACTTGTTTCCCAAATGTCCGAGAACTTGGAAGCTAACGCGCGGATTTGGTTATTCCAGTTGAATGAATCCTTGGACCATGCAAGCTTCACGCGGCTGGTAATTACACTATGGTCTATTTGGTTTACAAGAAGGAAAGCTATATATGAATCAATTTTCCAGAGTCCACAACAGACCACATGCTTTGTGAACAATTACATTGATGAGCTGGGCCAGTTACATGCTAGGAAGGAGCATCAAATAACACAAAGGGTAGCATCGACACAGCAGAAAAGGTGGCTTCCACCTCCGAGTGGCAAGGTAAAGTTTAATGTGGATGGAGCAGTGGCCAGGTCTCGGCATGGAGGGGCTGCTGCAGCGATATGCCGGGATTGGGACGGCCAATATCTGGGTTCATCGGCGGTTGTTTTTCAGGGAATCACTGATCCGATGATGCTCGAGACTTATGCTTGCAGGGAAGCGTTGGCGTTGGCAGAAGACCTTGCGACAATGAACATATGTGTGGCCTCAGATTGTCAAGAAGCGGTCAATGATATTAATAGAGGGACAGGCCCAACGTTGCTCTTATACATGAAATAATGCTTCGATGTAATAGCTTTAATTCATTCTCTTTTATTCATGAACGTAGGAACCACAATTATGAGGCTCACAATCTCGCCAAGTTTGCTTGTACTCTAGGACTAGGTAGACATGTTTGGTTGGGCACCCCTCATGACCCAAACCTTGTACCTATGTCGCTTGTTTTTTAATGAATAAAGTTTGGTGAGAGTTCTCAAAAAAAATCTCCTCCATGATCCCCCACTTCTCCTCACCAGCACGTCTCCTCCCCTTCCCTCCACACATCTGTCTGGTTCTCTCCCGACCCTTTCCATCCCCATCTGCTTCTCCTGCAGTGCCATACCGCCACCTCATCCGCGCTCCACTACAAGCACCAGCGAAGCACATGTTTCGCCTCCTCCAGATCCACGAGGTGATGCGGAAGGAACTTGACATGGAGGATTCGAGGGCACTACAAATCAAGAGAACAAGCTCCGCCCGCGACCCCTTTCCGCCGAGCTCAGACAAAAGGAGCTGGCTGTGCATGGGGATATTGACCACAAAGATCAATGATGGCTATGGGATTCTCAAATCCACAAATTTATGTTGTTTCCTTTTTTCTTTATCATGTGGATGTCAACGAAAAAGGGCCCGTGTTATATTCTCATGCGCCAGATTCAGTTATTTGCATCGAAGTTGTTTGGATTTACCAGGAGGAAGCGGTATGTTTTTTTGGTCCACACCCAATTGACTACAATTTCAGATTGGTTTTTGTTTTTGCAGCTATTCAGAACGCATGTTCATCTTCCCCCAACCTACACAGTGAATACTAACATTTTTTATGATGATACATGAGCCAGTATTATGGCTCATCTTGATCTGCTATTTGGATCAATACAATTTTGTGGAATTGTACGTACTTCTCTTCATGTTGTTTACAGACAGCCGAAGTTACAAATCCAGTCGTGACGACTACATGTAATTGTTTGTACATAAGCCTCAATTGAAGATAAGGTTGACAGAAGTACTTTGTATATATGTTCTCCCCATTTAAAAAAATAGGTAAGTTCTATGAGAACAGCTGGAGCGATGTCTGTTTTATTTACAATGTATATCAATGTATCATGACTTGTGGGTGCAGGTTGTGCTTCACGATCCTAACGAGAAATTCTTATTGGGAGAGGTTTCTTATCAGTTCTATGAGAAGTGCAATATTTAAGAACGCCGATAACTGCCACACGTGTGGCATATACAACATGCGCCCACACATCGTGTGTGGTGTGAGCAGGAAGCAGCCCACACGGGCTGTGTGTGGGCGGACATTAGAATTGCCCACACGTGCGAGCGCGACTACTTTGTGCCACACGCCCAACAAAAACTACTCATCTCCACCCCGTGCGTGTGGCACGAAGCAAAAATGCCCACACGTCCTGACGCAGCTACGTTAGGTACCCCGCGGGATGAAGATTTAGTTGCCATCTTGGTTGGCAGATGTAGTTATCCGGGATGACAAATGTAGTTGTAAAAGCGTGGCAACTCTATCTGTTTTGGTTAACTATAGTTGCCATGTCTAATTTATGATAGTTGCCGCGTGTAAATCAAACCGTAGTTGGCATGTGTGATTAACTACATGCCACATATGGTCAAAACAGTAGTTGCCATGTGTGTTTACCTAGTTGCCACGTGTGGTCCAATCATAGTTGCCATGTATTGTTAATCACAGTTGCCATGCGTGTTTATCTGGTTGCCACGTACGCGCAACTACAATTGCCGTGTAGCAAAGAATCACAGTTGCCATGTGTGTGTACCGAGTTGCCATGTTCGCGTAACTGCAGTTGCCATGTAGCAAAGAATCATAGTTGCCATGTGTGTACCGAGTTGCCACGTTCGCGTAATTGCAGTTGCCATCCACAAGGTAGTAGTGTCGTGTGGGCGAAAAGCAGTTCGTCCACACGCGCATGACCTAGTTGATGGCCGTGTGGACGAAAAGCAGTTCGTCCACACAATGTAGCTGGCAAACAGCGTGATGCGGGTGTGTGGGCAAACTCTCCAACGCTCACACACCAGTCCCATCCTACGTGGCACACCAAATTCACCTTTTCGTATCAAGATTCGTGCAAAAAACAGTGAACGACGATCCAGGCGTATGGGCGAGTTGGGTAACGCTCATGCGTGTGGGCGTTAGTGTTTTCGATATTTAATACATGTTTTGCGAGCCTACATCCATTGTTGTCCATCAACCAATTCTGTAGTAGATGTTGGCTCGCAAAATAGATGTGATCCTTTTTTGCTTTTTTCAAATATTTTCAGAATTGTACAGTCACTCATCATATTACACTTTTGATCTCCATAGAGGATATGTTTGCGAGCATGTTAATCTCAGTCTTCTATTAATGAAGTACCCATTCATTGGTCCATGTTTGCTGATCGAGTATACTGTTTGCTTGAATTTATAATGTGATACGAACGAGGATAAGTCTTAATCAATAGCAATTAAAAGTTTTTTTTGAATTGCTGAAGATCTGAAGAATCCACTCACCCGCAAATCTTTTCAGTTGGTTTGTATACGAGGATAATGGACAAGACTTATATGGGCAAACACTTGGTGTGCCTCCTACCGATGCTTTTCTTTGAGGTCGTTGTATGTGGTAGTTCAACTGTTTCTGCTGTTTCCATTTGTTTTTGGGTTTTGTTCAGTCATTTCTTTGTCATTGTACTTTGTCAATTTGGCCCTTCTGTTATTCTATTAAGTTCAGAAAAAAAGCTTAATCCCAAAATTCAAAGGAAAAACTAAAATAAATGTTTCTTAGTATCGAGGCACTATTCCATGCTTTGATGCTCTCCGGGACACTATTTTAGTTCAGTTCATATAAATTATGCTGAAACTCAAACATTGATCGAACAAATACGATTGAATGTTGATCCTTGTACTCCGGCCATCAATCCACATGGCCCAGTTGCTACCAATGGTAAGTCAACTCTCTTTGCTATTACATTTTTTTCCTTGAAATTTTTTATGGTGATTTAAGGTTCTATTTAGTTTCTATGCTATCTTCAATGCCAACAAAGAGATCCCGCATCAACGCGCGGGGTATCATCTAGTATACTTAAGAAGTTTATTCCCACTAACACATTTATCTAAACATGCATGCTATCCACATCAGCAGCCAAACACATCAACATTTCTTTACCGGCTTACATGGGGGACCCACGAGAGTACACATCATCCACATCAACCTTCGGTTACCAGCATTAGGACCCACCATAGGTGATCACGAACCGCTTTTCCCTGATTCATCTGAAACGACCGCTCCCATTGTCCATTCGATTCCCCTCCCATCCTCTGTAACCGAGGAGTCAATCGAATATCCACCACCACCCCATGTGCATCCAGTTTCCAACCCTCCTCGACAGTGATCCGGCGAGGTGCAGCGACCCTGCCTAGCGACCCACGGCGAACCAGGCACGCCGGCCATCCGGTGTGACCCCGGTGACCCGTCCCACCATCCCGAGGACGTCGCCATGACCCCGGCCCGCTACCCTGCGTCCTCATCGGCGCCGGCACCTCGCGACCCCTGCGAGCCATGCGGCTTCGGCCACCCCGCCTACTAACTGTGTGTATGTTCTTCGACCTATCACTCCAGTCGTTGTTCAGGGGAGGGCACTTCCGTGGGCGTCAGGTGGACGGTAGAGGTCTCCATGGACCAGATCTGCTGACAACTTAATCCAGAAAGGAATTTTCCATCACTTCAATCCGAGCTATGTAGCCCTTGTGGAGGAGTATCGAGGAAGGAGGTGGAATCGGCTGCTGACTGTGCCTCTACCTGCGCATCTAACCGTTTGAGGCTGACCACAATTGGTTGATTATGCCCTACTGAATCAGGTTTCGTCCAGATCCTCCTCATCCCAATATTTCTATGTTGTCTAGCTGCTTTACCGCCACAGTATCTAGCAATTAATTAAGCTGCAGATTATTTTTGTCAGCCAATGTAACTTTACTAATATTGATGTTTCAGGTATATCTAATTGACAATTGTGCTCTGCATTCAGACTATAATTGACAATTGTGCTCTCGCATTCAGAAAAAGGTGCATGGTTTAAACCATGTTTATCTTGATTGCAGTTTATCCAACATATTGCAGGTTTAAACCATGAGATTTTCTAGGTTATCCAAAGGCATGACAGCACAACAGGTGATCCGACACATGGCTCACATGGTATCATACTTTGTATTTGTTCAGGGTGTTTTCATCTTTATCTCTTTTGGATTCAACAAGAAAAGAAAAAAATATGTTGGGATTTCAACCGCCTAGAGTCATCAATTTATCCGATGTAAGATTGTATATACTAAGTGGCGGCTTGCCATATTTTTTGCATTATGGATTTTCAAGTCACCGGCCAGGTAATCCGAGGTTATTATGATATTTTCCATTAAAATTAATGTTTCATTTGATGTGAATAAGATTATTCACTTTGAAGTTATTTGGGAGAAGTATGCAAATAACATGTTCTTTTTTCGCAATCGCGCCATCCGCATCCAAAAACTACTGCATCAAGTCTAATTTGTATATCTGACAGAAGGTATTACAGTAGAGTATACTACCTTTAATAAAAAAAAACACTTTTAAGCAATTAATAACTTCTAACTGATCCCTGTCGCCATCTTATCCATCTTATCATATATAAAATTACACGTATTTCTCTCATCACAATTTTTTCAATTGATAACAATGTGTCAACTACTTCGTTAGAGATTGTTGGCAAAACATGCTATTTTTGCTTCAAGTATGGTTTCTCAAGATGACATTTGTAGTTTCCTCATGCTGTCTGCGCGCAACTTTGTTCCATAAATAAGTTTATATATTTTTAGTCGTTTAATATATGTGTGTTGTTCCGGTGAGTTGACAAGTGGAAGACCTTTTCGACTGTATAGTCATTCATAGTAAATAATCTCTGAATGGAATGTTGAATTTGAAATAGAATGGGAATTGGTTTCTACACTCAATAGTAAAGTTAATTGCATGCATCAGTTCAGAAGCTTTCGTAATGTGCCCATTGTTTTATGGTAAAAAAAAGTACCCATTGTTTTATGCTTTCTTCTCCTTGCCTCCTCTCACATTTGTAATATATTGTCTCAAGTATTTTGGCATGCTTATGTACCACGACATTGTTCATATTTTTTGCTATGTACCGTTAAGAAAAGTCACAACAAATTCCCGCAGCAACGCGCGGGGTATCTTCTAGTCTTCATAACAATTCCACACGGGTTTGAATGATCATAGGTGAATTCAATGAAATTCTTGTTGCAAGTGAGAAGGAAGGAGGTAAAATGAGGCCACCATAGTATATGCAAAATTTCAAAGATTGTCTAGAAGAATGTAGCCTACAAGAAATAATGTATGTGGGAGATCCCTTCACCTAGAGTCGAGGTATGATCAAAGAACGGTTGGACCGGGCAGTATGCAATGAAGCATGGTCAGATCAATTCCAATTTGTGGCGATAGTACATGAACATCACATTCACTCGGATCATATCCCCCCTTTGCTAGAGATTAAATATTTTGGATCAGCCATGACACAATAGCCGAAGGGGGGACGCCAATTCGAAGCACACTGGCTGAACGTTGATACAATGGACAAAATCATCAAGACTGCGTGGCGGCGGTCTCAGCTAGCTAGCGCTGGATTGTCACTGGAAACTCTTACAAAAGTTGTAAAAGATGATCATTTTCATGTTGGAAATATGCCCTAGAGGCAATAATAAAATGGTTATTATCATATTTCTTGTTCATGATAAATGTCTATTGTTCATGCTATAATTGTATTAATCAAAAATTTAAATACATGTGTGAATAAATAAAGTATACTGTGTTCCTAGTAAGCCTCAACTAGACTTGCTCGTTGACCAAAGATGGTCATGATTTCCTAACCATAGACATGACTTGTCATTTGATAACGGGATTACAACATTAGAAAAATGATGTGATGGACAGACCCAACCGTAAGCTTAGCATTAGATCGTTTAGTTATTTGATATAGCTTTCTTCATGTCAAGTATCAGTTCCTTAGACCATGAGATCATGCCACTCCCGAATACAGGAGGAATGCCTCATGTGCTATCAAACGTCAATTCGTAACTGGGCGATCATGAAAGTGCTCTATAGGTATCTCTGAAGGGGTCTGTTGGGTTGCATGGATCAAGATTGGGATTTGTCACTCCGTGTGACGGAGAGATATCTCTAGGCCCTCTCTGTAATACTGTTGGAGATATGCCCTAGAGGCAATCATGTATGATGATATTTCCTATTTGTTTATGAATAAAGATAGTCCTTGGACATTATCAATGATGTGTATCAGCAAGTACGTGACTTGTTTGTGGGACTATGCATTGTATGATGACTGTCCTAAAGGTCCCTAGTCGAAAGGACTGTGTGGACGTGCAGCTGACTAGACTAGCATATGACACGGTCGATGGCTTGGTCTCACTAGCCATGGAGCATTGGATGCTAACCGGATAATATGGACTCGGAAGGATCTGGTCGGATTCAACGTAGTCGGATCCGAGTTGAGATAAGGTCTGAGTCGGACAGACCCAACTATTAGACGCAGCGATATGTCATCTGAGAGTCTCTAGTATAACATACGTTCTATGTCCTAAGACCTGAGCTGACGCATGTTCTCGGGATGGTGACAGACTTGCTTTGGGCCAACCAAACTCTACTCCGTGACTGGGTAGTTACAAAGGTAGGTTTCGGTCTTGTCCAGACCCATGCGGCGAGACATGGTCGAGCAAGATGGGATTTGCCCCTCCGATCAGGAGAGATATACCCTGGGCTCCTCATGTGATCCGACCAGGATAAGCATGGCCATGCGATTAGGATTATGAGATAATTCGGTTTGTGGTCGACATCACTGGAACGAGAAAGAGGTCGGGCTAGCACAAGGATGACAGACTCGCCTTGCGCCCGACAACATATATCGTGTGGCAAAAGGAATGGAAGTATGATGTACAGGTTTGCCTAACCAGCTTCATAGTCTGCTTGGTGTTCGGCATGCCTTGCTAGGGGCTGCTACCAACCATGCAGTTCGGAGGTGATCCGAACTGCGACCAAGCCGGCTTGAACCTAAGGGGTCACGCGCTTAATGGATGGAACCTACGAGGTCGGATCCGGGGACACTGGTCGGATGTGATCCGAGCTGTATTCGGATTCTGGCCGAGTAGACTTATGAGCTTTAGGGTCCGTGCGAGGCCCAAGTATTGAGCCCGCGATGGACGCCTATATAAAGTGGGGTGCGGCACACTCATGCGGCGGGGGGCTTCGGCGCTGTCACTAGGGTTTGCATGTGTTGCGAATAGACACCTCCACTCGCCACCGATTGTGTGATCGGACCTAGCAGTCCGCCAGTCCGCCGCACGATGTTCCTCCTGCATGCGCGGATATCGTTAGAGGCGGTGCACTTGCGCCGCTCCGGCGAACCTGTACATAGGAACCGACGATCGACTGTTCGAGGGAGATCGAACAAGGAGGAGACGATCCACGCGGACACGCTATCCCAACTCTTCTTCCGCTGCACAACACTGCGCGTCTAGTGGTAATGAACTGTGATCCATCTCCCGTAGCATCTTCTTGGCTGTTCTGCGCGTAGGAAATTTAATTTGCAGTTGACGCACCCTATCGTAGAACCCAACAGTGGTATCAGAGCCTCTGCTATAGGATTTGGATTCAGATCGTATGCATATTAGATATGTGGAGGCGGCAGATGAGATATGTTGTCGTTGATAAGATCGGCTGTGTGCACGGTTGATGAGATCAACTGCACAAGGGGATCGATGTGGCTTTGTTTCTGTTGATCGGAAACGATGAGGTCGTGACACAACCTACCCCTACCGGTCGATATCCGCCATCGAGGTTAACAGTGAAACATAAATCCAAATCGGGCTCGCAATGATCGATAAGATCGGTCAGATCAGAAAATTCGGCGTGATGAGAGTTCAGATGTGATATGTGATTTCCGAAAACGTCGGGCGCCTAGTATTTCGTACATGATCACTCAAATCGGTAGAATGCGAGTAACTTTGTTTTGCAGGTTTGATGTGAATAGTATGGCTCATGTATGTGATGCATGTGTGTAATTTATACATGGCTTGCGTGTCATGTTTGTCAGCCGTTAGGAGCCAAAGTGCTATCATTATAATGTATAACGACCTGCGTGTCGACTTGTGACTCTATGTAAAATTCATTACCAGTTGTAGTAGTTTAATTATAGAGATCAGGTTGGTAGCTTGGCGTCCTGGCATGACAAACAAGATGGAGTTCCTAGATGGTCATCGGAGTTGGAGCCGACCTGGAAGGACATCCATGAAGGAGCCATACTATTTCACAATATATGTTTTATTTGTGATTGTTATGCTTCTTGTTTTGTATGCATGTTAGAATGATAGAAAGATCCCTCGCTAATATCAAGAAATTTTCCATTCCCGATGTTGCACCTTCGCATGTCAAGTACGTCTAGTAGTGGGCTCATAGAATTGGGGTGCTGCTAGGTGTCCTTGAACTGAAGGGTTCGTGTCGGACACGGATATGCACTGCATCAGGTAACTTGACAAGGCTATCGAAACTGTTTTGGGCCTTGTGGCAAAGATGGTTGGGGGCCGGGGTATGAGATACCTTCCCGACCGACAGGAGTCGTATAGAGATACGATTAGCAAGGAGTTGCTTACCGGATAGGCATGTTGTCTAGCAGTGATGCTAAAGCTCACTAGTCGCATGTGCTAGTCGAATCGTGAATCACTGAGAGTTTGCGGAGGGATGTTGACTTCAGTGGGAGTATTTCTGTTTAGGCTTGAATTATTCTACACAAACACATTGCTTAGTGATTGCATATTTTCTGTTGTAGATCAATGGCACCACCCGCTCAACCCAACTTCGCATTGAAATCAATTCTGGAAAAGGATAAACTGAATGGAACAAACTTTACCACCTGGTATAGAAATTTGAGAATTGTTCTCAAGCATGATAAAAAAGAACAAGTTCTAGAGGATCCACTTCTAGAGGAACCTACCGATAATGCTAGTGCCACAACTAAGAATGCCTACCAGAAACTCATTGATGAATCAACGGAGATCAGCTGTATGATGCTGGCTTGTATGGATCCCGATTTGCAACAACATTTCAAAAATGTTGAGGCTTACGATATGATCGAGAGTCTCAAGAGCATGTTTCAGACACAGGCTAGGACTGAAAGGTTCAACGTCTAGCGATCCTTGATGGATTGCAAGCTGAAGGAAGGTGATCCACTGAGCCCACATGTGATCAAGATGATCGGATATGTGCAAGCTTTGGATCATTTGGGCTTCCCGCTCTTGGATGAGCTAGCTACTGATGCAGTTTTGGGTTCTTTTCCGCCCAGCTATGGGACGTCATCTCGAACTATCATATGCATGGCATGGATAAGAAGCTCACTGAATTGCATGGAATGCTCAAAGTGGCAGAACAGGATATTAAGAAAGGCACACATCAAGTGTTGATGGTGCAGAAATCGGCTAAGTTTAAGAAGAGTTGGTCCAAGAAAAAGGCTAAGGCAAAGGGCACGGAGATGTTAACCTCAGCCGCTGCACCGAAGTCTGGACCGGACTCAAAGACCATTTGCTATCATTGCAAGGAAACATGTCACTGGAAGAGGAACTGTAGCAAGTGGCTTGTAGAGCATGGCAAGAAGGCCGAGAATGTTGCTTCAGGCAAAGGTACACTTGTTGCATATGTCATAGACATTTACCTTGCTAACATACCCAGTAGCTCTTGGGTACTTGATACCGGATCGGTTGTTCATATTTGCAACTTGATGCAGGGGCTGGTAAGAACTAGGCATGTGGCACAAGGGGAGATTGACATCAGGGTAGGCAACAAAGCAAGAGTTGCTGCGTTGGAAGTCGGCACGATGCAACTCCAGCTTCCTTCTGGATTTATTTTGGAAGTAAATAATTGTTATTACATTCCTGCACTTAGTCAGAACATTATTTCTACCTCATGCTTGATGAGTCAGGGTTATGAATTCAATTTAAAGGACAATGGTTGTTCGATTTATTTGAATGGTATGTTCCACGGCTATGCACCCATTGTTGATGAGTTATTTATATTGAATCTAGAACAAGAACCGGTCTATAACGTGAATGTCAAGAGGCATAAGCCTAATGAGATAAATCCGACATACTTCTGGCATTGCCGGCTTGGACACATTAGTCTGAAACGCATGAAGAAGCTCCATGATGATGGGCTCCTAACTTCGTCCGATTTCGGGACATGCGAATCATGCTTGCTCGGCAAGATGACTAAGTCTCCTTTTGCAAAGAGTTGCGAGAGGGCGTCCGAGCTATTGGAACTTATACATAGTGATGTGTGTGGTTCAATGAGCACAACTGCCAGAGGTGGCTATCAGTACTTCGTGACTTTTACCGACGACTTGAGTAGATATGGATATATCTATTTGATGAGGCACAAGTCAGAAACTTTTGAAAAGTCCAAATAGTTTCAAAACGAGGTTGAGAATAAGCTCGGCAAGACTATAAAACTTCTAAGATCTGATCATGGAGGTGAGTACATGAGCCAGGAGTTTGATGATCATCTGAAAAGCCGAGGTATAGTACCTCAGCTCACACCTCCGGGTACGCCACAGAGAAATGGCGTATCGGAACGGAGGAATCGTACCTTGTTGGACATGGTTCGATCTGCGATGAGCAAATCGGATTTACTGTTGTCATTCTAGGGATACGCTCTAGAAATTGCAGCTTTCACACTTAACAGGGAACCATCAAAATCTGTAGAGAAGACACCACATGAGATGTGGACCGGCAAGAGTCCCAGTTTGTCTTTTCTAAAGATTTGGGGTTGTGAAGCATTTGTCAAGCGAATTATGTCATACAAGCTTACACCCAAATCGTACAAATGCATATTCGTGGGATATCCGAGGGAAACCTTGGGATATAGCTTCTACAACCGGGAAGAGAACAAAGTGTTTGTTGCTCGGAACAAGGTTTTCCTTGAGAAAGAGTTTCTCAGTCGGGAGGCCAGTGGGAGGACGGTTTGACTCGAAGAAATTTGAGGACCACTCGGGGACGGCTCGGCTAGTGATGAGATCATACCGGAGTTAGTCAGGGAACCCGTAGTGGAAGCGGCACCGGAACCACGGAGGTCGGAAAGTTTGCACAGAGTGCGTGATGTATTGTTGCTAGAAAGCGACGAGCCGGCCATGTATGCGGAAGCGATGGTGAGCCCGGATTCCGAGGCATGTCTAGAGGCCATGAGATCCGAGTTAAAGTCCATGGATGAAAATAAAGTCTGGGACTTGGTTGATCTGCCACCTGGCGTAAAGGCCATTGGCTGCAAATGGGTCTTTAAGAAGAAAATCGATGTGGATGGAAATGTTCAGATCCACAAAGCTCGGCTTGTCGCTAAAGGTTATGGACAAGTTCAAGGAATTGACTACGACAAGACTTACTCGCCGGTAGCGAAGCTAAAGTCGGTGAGGATCGTACTAGCTATAGCTGCATATTTCGATTACGAGATATGGCAGATGGATGTCAAAACGGCTTTCCTTCACGGAAATTTAACCGAGGACGTGTATATGATACAGCCCGAGGGTTTTGTCAATCTGACTAGCACTAGTAAAGTATGCAAGCTCAAGAGATCCATTTATGGGTTGAGGCAAGCATCTCGGAGTTGGAACATTCGGTTTGATGAGGTCATCACTGGTCTCGGTTTCATCAAAAGCGATGAGGACGCTTGTTTATACAAGAAGTTAAGTGGGAGCTCGATTGTGTTTTTATCTTGTATGTGGATGACATACTACTGATCGGAAATGATGTTTCGATGCTGAACTCTATCAAGGAATCATTGAATGGCAAGTTTTCAATGAAGGACCTTGGTGAGGCAGTTTACATTTTAGGCATCATGATCTATAGAGATAGATCGAGGAGGCTACTCGGCTTGAGCCAAAGCACGTACATAGATAAAGTGTTGAAGCGGTTCAACATGAGTGAGGCCAAGAAAGGGTTCTTGCCTATCTCACATGGTAAAAGGCTAAGCGAGACTCAGAGTACTTCGACATCTGATGAGCGAAGCAGGATGAGTCGGATTCCGTATGCCTCGGCAATTGGATCCATCATGTATGCCATGATATGTACACGGCCTAATGTTGCTTTTGCAATAAGCCTAACAAGTAGATACCAGGCCAACCTAGGTGAGAGTCATTGGGCAGCAGTAAAGACTATTTTGTAGTACCTGAAAAGGACTAAAGAGATGTTCCTAGTTTATGGAGGTGAGGAAAAGCTTGTCATAAGGGGTTACGCCGATGCTAGTTTCCAAACCGACAAAGATGATTGTCGATCACAGTCCGGATTCATGTATGTCATGAACGGAGGAGCAGTGAGCTGGATGAGTTCTAAGCAAGATACGATGGCTGATTCTACCATAGAAGCCGAATACATTGCGGCTTGCGAAGCTGCAAAGGAAGGTGTTTGGATCCGGAACTTTCTGGATGATCTTGGTATTTTCCCAGCCTCGGTAAAATCATTGGACATTTATTGTGATAATTCTGGTTCCATCGCACAAGCCAAGTAGCCGAGGGATCACCACAAGACCAGAAACATAGATCGGAAATATCACCTGATACGAAAGATCGTAAAGAATGGTGATGTTGAGTTATGCGAAATTCACACGAATGCAAATGTTGCAGATCCGTTGACTAAGCCGCTTCCACATCCAAGCATGAGGGGCACGTTAGAGCTATGGGCATTCAGTGTCTATTTGATTGACTCTAGTGCAAGTGGGAGACTGTTGGAGATATGTGTTTATGAATAAAGATAGTCCTTGGACATTATCAATGATGTGTATCAGCAAGTACGTGACTTGTTTGTGGGACTATGCATTGTATGATGACTGTCCTAAAAGGTCCCTAGTCGAAAGGACCGTGTGGACGCGCAGCTGACTAGACTAGCATATGACACGGTCGATGGCTTGGTCTCACTAGCCATGGAGCATTGTATGCTAATCGGATAATATGGACTCGGAAGGATCTGGTTGGATTCGACGTAGTCGGATCCGAGTTGAGATAAGGTCCGAGTCGGACAGACCCAACTATGAGACGCGGCGATATGTCATCTGTGAGTCTCTAGTACAACATACATTCTATGTTCTAAGACCTAAGCTAGCGCATGTTCTCGGGATGGTGACAGACTTGCTTTGGGCCAACCAAATGCTACTCCGTGACTGGGTAGTTACAAAGGTAGGTTTCGGGCTTGTCCAGACCCATGCTGCGAGACATGGTCGAGCAAGATGGGATTTGCCCCTCCGATCAGGAGAGATATACTCTGGGCCCCTCATGTGATCCGACCAGGATAAGCATGGCCATGCGATTAGGATTATGAGATAATCCAGTTTGTGATCGACATCACTAGAACGAGAAAGAGGCCGGGCTAGCACAAGGATGACAAACTCGCCTTGAGCCTGACAACATATATTGTGGGGCAAAAGGAATAGAAGTATGATGTATAGGTTCACCTAACCAGCTTCATAGTCTGTTTGGTGTTCAGCATGCCTTGCTAGGGGCCGCTACCAACCATGCAGTTTGGAGGTGATCCGAACTGCGACCAAGACGGCTTGAACCTAAGGGGTCGCGCGCTTAAGGGATGGAACCTACAAGGTCGGATCCGGGGACACTGGTCGGATGTGATCCGAGCTGTATTCGGATTCTGGCCGAGTAGACTTATGGGCTTTAGGGTCCATGCGAGGCCCAAGTGTTGAGCCCGCGACGGACGCCTATATAAAGTGGGGTGTGGCACACTCATGCGGCGGGGGGCTTCGGTGCTGTCACTAGGGTTTGCATGTGTTGCGAATAGACACCTCCACTCGCCACCAGTTGTGTGATCGGACCTAGCAGTCCGCCGCATGACGTTCTTCCTACACACGCGGATACCGTTAGAGGTGGTGCACTTGCACCGCTCCGGCGAACCTGTACGTGGGAACCGACGACCGGCTGTTCGAGGGAGATCGAACAAGGAGGAGACGATCCACGCGGACATGTTGCCCCAACTCTTCTTCCGCTGCACGGCACTGCATGTCTAGTGGTAACGAACTGTGATCCATCTCCCGTAGCATCTTCTTGGCTGTTCTACGCGTAGGAAATTTAATTTGAAGTCGACGCACCCTACCGTAGAACCCAACAAATACAACATCATAAGAAGCTTCATGTGACTAATGAGTTTAGTCACGGGATCTTGTATTACGGAACGAGTAAAGAGACTTGTCAGTAACAAGATTTAACTACGTATGGAGATACCGACGATCGAATCTCGGACAAGTAACATATCGCCAGACAAAGGGAATTGCATACGGGATTGTCTGAATCCTTGACATCGTGGTTCAACCGATAAAGATCTTCATTGAATATGTAAAATATGGGCATCTAGGTTCTGTTGTTGGTTATTAACCGGAGAGGAGTCTCGGTCATGTCTGCATGATTCTCGAACCCGTAGGGTCGCACGCTTAACGTTCGGTAGCGCTAGGG
>NC_041380.1:159372691-159462109 GCF_002162155.2 Triticum dicoccoides
AAAGTTGTTGTCGGGGTTCCAGGAAAAAGTCCGATTTTTTGGTATTGTACTTGGAAGCCACCAGAAGGTTCCAGAGGATTCCGGAGGGGTCTGGAAGTCCTCAGAGGGTTCCACCACGTCCCATACAGTTGCATGGGCTGTAGGGAGGCGCCCTGGCCTTAATGGTCCAGGGGCACCAGCCCCTACAAGGCCCATGCACATGGGGGAGGGGAAACCTTAAGGAGGAGGGCCTCCATTTGGCTTGGAGGGTACTCCCCCCTTGGCCGCCCTGAGGGAGTCCTGAACTAAGGGGTCCTTGGGCGTCCGACCTGTTAGCCATGGGCCGGACTGATGGGCTGTGAAGATACGAAGACCGAAGACTGTACCCGTGTCCGGATGGGACTCTCCTTGGCGTGGAAGGCAAGCTTGGCGACCAAATATGTGGATTACTTTCTTTGTAACCGACCTTGTGTAACCGTAGATCCCCTCGGTGCCTATATAAACCAGAGGACTTAGTCCGGAGGGATATACTCATTACCATAGTCATATAGGCTAGACTTCTACGGTTTAGCCATTATGATCTCGTGGTAGATCAACTCTTGTAATACTCATATTCATCAAGATCAATCAAGCAGGAAGTAGGGTATTACCTCCATAGAGAGGGCCCAAACCTGGGTAAACATCGTGTCCCTTATCTCCTGTTACCATCGACCTTAGACGCACAGTTCGGGACCCCCTACCCGAGATCCGCCGGTTTTGACACCGACATTGGTGCTTTCATTGAGAGTTCGACTGTGCTGTCGCCAAAAGGTTTGACGGCCCCTTCAATTGTCAATAATGACGCTGTCCAAGGAGAAACTTTCCTCCCCAGACAAATCTTTGTGTTCGGCGGCTTCGCACTGCAAGCCAACTCGTTTGGCCATCTGGAGAAGATCGAAAGCTACACCCCTGGCCATGACGTCAGATTTTGGAGCTTGAACTACGTTGCAGACATCCGTGGAGACTTGATCTTCGCCGGATTCGAGACCGCGGTAGCCGCTCCTGGTCACCCCGATGATCATGAACTAAATCTGTCATCAGACCGCATCTAGGAGATTGCTCCTGTAACCGCTCTGGCCTTAGATCCGGAGCAGATTGCGCCATCCAAGGACGGGAGGATCAACCCCACCACGGAGGCCACAGATTCCATGATGTTGGAGCCGCACATAGACTTAACCTCTCACGACGTCTTTGTCACCGGAACCCCGGACTCGTCTCTAGCCGTAAGTTCCGAACCACGTGAGCCCGCGGACGCCGAACTTCATTGTTTATCGATCTTCGAATTTAGCGCCGCAGACATCTTCCAGCACTTGCCTTCGGGCGATGTGCTAAACTCATTAAAGAACCTGTCCTTGGCAGAGGACTCGGAGCCGAACTATATCCGGTTCGAACTAGGGGCTGACGATGGGGAATTTTGCTTCCCACCCGCCACCCACTTCATAGCCACGGTCGAGGATTTGACCGACACACTTGATTACGATTCCAAGGACATCGACGGTATGGACGACGATGCCGGAGAAGAAGAGGCCCAGAACCCGTCGTTCACCGGACGCTGGACGGCCACTTCCTCGTATGATGTATACATGGTGGATGCACCAAAGGATAACAACGACGATGACAAGGAAGATCCAGCTGAGGATAAACCTTCCGAAATACAGTCCAAGCACCAGCGTCAGCGGCGCCGCTCTAAGTCACGCTGCAGTAAAGACAGCAACACCGGCACAAGAGAAGATAACACTCCAGAAGGTGCCGAAGACAACGAAGACCCAGTTGATACAGCTAATGAACAAGATGAACGGGAAGATGGGCAGGTTGGCCCTGGTAAACAGGCCATGCACGAAGATTTGGAGGACGATAATTACCTTCCGCTCTCCGAGGATGAGGTGAGTCTCGACACCGAGGATTTCATCGTGCCTGAGGAACCTCTTGAGTAGGAGTGCTTCAAGCGCCAGCTAATAGCCACTGCAAGGAGCCTCAAAAAGAAGCAGCAACAGCTTCAAGCTTACCAAGATCTGCTCAATGATAAATGGACCGATGTCCTGGCAGCCGAAGAATACAGCCTCAAGTGCCCAACCAAAAGCTACCCAAAGCGCAAATTGCTACCTCAGTTTGACAAGGAGGCGCCGGAATACATACCACCATCGTACAATGCGGCTGATCGACCACCATGTGGTCGGGACAAAATGGCAACTCACGCTGAACACCAGCCCGCCCCGCCTCATCGCACAGGTAGAGGTAAACTAGCCCACGACCATACACATGACCTCTGGCAAAACTTGAACAATAAAGCAGGACATACCGGATCAATCTACGGATCACGAGGACGTGCCTCAACACGTGATGACGGTCACCTATTCGGACATGAAAAACCTAGTCATGCGCAGGCTGAAAACCACAGACGGACTCCATCAGAGCTACGTCGCGATACGGCCCGATACAGAGGCGCCGCACACCCTCATTGCTTCACTGATGACGTCCTGGATCATGAATTCCCAGAAGGGTTCAAACCCGTGAATATAGAATCATACGATGGAACCACGGACCCCGCGGTGTGGATCGAAGACTTCATTCTCCACATTCATATGGCCCGCGGTGATGACCTCCACGCCATCAAATACCTCCCTTTAAAACTCAAGGGGCCAGCTCAGCATTGGCTAAACAGTCTGCATGAGAATTCTATTGGCAGTTGGGAGGACTTGGAAGAGGCCTTCTGAGGGAGTCCTGGATTAGGGGGTGTTCGGATAGCCGGACTATACCTTCAGCCGGACTCCTGGATTATGAAGATACAAGATTGAAGACTCCGTCCCGTGTCCGGAAGGGACTTTCCTTGGCGTGGAAGGCAAGCTTGGCGATACGGATATGCAGATCTCCTACCATTGTAACCGACCTTGTGTAACCCTAACCCTCTCTGGTGTCTATATAAACCGGAGGGTTTTAGTCCGTAGGACAACATACACAACAACAATCATACCATAGGCTAGCTTCTAGGGTTTAGCCTCTCCGATCTCGTGGTAGATCTACTCTTGTACTACCCATATCATCAATATTAATCAAGCAGGACGTAGGGTTTTACCTCCATCGAGAGGGCCCGAACCTGGGTAAAACTTCGTGTCCCTTGCCTCCTGTTACCATCCGACCTAGACGCATAGTTCGGGACCCCCTACCCGAGATCCGCCGGTTTTGACACCGACATTGGTGCTTTCATTGAGAGTTTCTCTGTGTCGTCGCCATCAGGAAGGATGCCTCGCCCCGTCTTTAAAGACGACACCGTTGCTAAGGGAGCTTTGGCTGTCGGCCAAACCCTCCGGCTAGGTGGTTTTCTTATGACCGCCTGTTCGGCCTCTGCGCCGACGATGACCTCTCGAGCCATCGAAAACAATCTTCATGTTAGCTCGGATCGCTTCGCCGCCCTGGGAGTCGCTACGGATTACGACCAGATTGGGCCTAAGCCCGATCTGAGAGAGATTAACTCTCCCCAAGTCACCCATCACGTTGCCGTGGTAGAGGGACAGTGCGGCGACCCTTCATCTATCTTAAGGACTCGCTAAGTCCGGATTCTCGATCCCTCCAAGCCGGATACCCGCGGAGGGGAGGATATCACTCAAGACCTGAATTTAGAGTCACACGACGGGCTGGATTCATTGGACAACATCCAGGAATCCAAATTTTCGAGTTCGGAAATTCCTCGGCCTCTGAGCCTTAGATGGGGTCAGGCTTCGGATTTAATTCCACCCACCCACCCCAACATAAGCGATCTATCCAAAATCAGGCAAGAACCCGATGAAACAGTACATCATTACTGGGCCAGATTCCTCCTGGTTAAGAACAGGCTAAGGGACTGCCGCGAGGAAGACACAATCTCAATCTTCTGCAATAATTGCACGGACAAGGGAATACTCAACGCCATAAGTCGCTGTGATATTACACGCTTCGCTGACTTGGCGTCCATTGTACGAAAGTACTGTGCGATGGAAAGCGCCTGGAAAACCGAAATAAAATTTTGGGACAATCCAGCCCTGAATACAAACCCAGTCCGAAATAAAAGGGTGCATCATCACCAGTCACCCGAGTCAAGCACTAAAAAGCAAAAAACCTCTACAGGGCACGGAACCGTACTGGAAGGATGGCTTAATGGACCCTGTAAAATTCACAGTACAGAGGACGCCACACCAACTCACAGCCTTAGAGCATGTTGGATACTCCGGCAGGTGGCCAAAATTGGCGAAAATCTCCTAATTCCGGAGGCCATAGAAAGCCACCCCAGAGACACCAATACGGTATTAATAGTCTTCGAGACTTTCGCATCAAATAATATGCGAAAAAGGACACTCCGCAGCCTTGCCGAAGTCTACCAAGTAGCAACAATAAACCCATGGAGTGACACGGCTATTACCTTTAACGCCAGTGATGAACCTAAATTCCGAACAGCCCGAGCACCAGCCGCATTGGTCCTCAATCCAATAGTGGACAGCTTTCGTCTTACCAAGGTACTCATGGACGGCGGCAGCGGATTGAACCTCATTTATGAGGAGACCCTTCAAAAAATGGAAATAGACTGGAACCACATTGAGCGAAGCAGCACAACCTTTAGAGGAATAATCCCCAGTCGGGAAGCGCACTGTATAGGAAAAATCACACTAGATGTGGTGTTCGGCACGCCGGATAATTACAGGTCCGAAGAGGTCACGTTCCAGGTGGCTCCATTCAGCAGCGGTTATCACGCTCTGCTAGGGCGGGAAGCATTTACAATCTTCCAAGCAATACCCCATTACGGGTACATGAAGCTCAAGATGCCCGGACCTAACGGGATCATCACTCTCGCTAGTGATCCGGACATAGCACTCCGCGCCGAAAACAAGACAGCCGCACTGGCCCTCGAGGCACTATCCGAAGCCCTAGCGGCTGAGGAGCTGACTGCGCTGCGCTCTACGGTGAATAGGGACGATGTGGTACTCGACAAAAGATCCAAGTCCACCTCCTTTAAACCGGCGGACAAAATAGTCAAATTCCAAGTCCATCCAACGGACCCCAATAAAACAGCTTCCATCGAGGCACAATTAAACCCTGATGTAGACGCTGCACTGCGAGATTTCCTATGAGAAAACTGGGACATTTTCGCCTGGCACCCTTAAGACATGCCAGGAATCCCACGCGGGTTGGCCGAGCACAGCTTAAATATCCAAACAGGATTCAAACCTGTCAAATAGGCTCTTCGGCGTTTTTCTGAACCTAAGAGACAGGCCATGGGAGAGGAGCTAGCAAAGCTATTGGAGGCCGAATTCATCAGAAATATAAAACATCCAGACTGGCTAGCAAACCTGGTGATGGTACCAAAGAAGGACAAATCCTGGCGCCTGTGTGTTGATTTTAAAGACCTTAAAAAGGCTTACCCAAAGGATCCCTTCCCCCTCCCCCGCATCGATCAAATTATCGACGCTACTGCAGGACACGATTCGTTGTGTTTCCTCGACGCATATTCCGGCTACCATCAAATCAAGATGGCAGAACCAGACCAAGCCGCAACGGCATTTATTACACCATACGGCCCATTCTGCTTCAACACGATGCCCTTCGGGCTCAAAAACGCCAGCGCAACATATCAGCGCATGATTCAGACATGTCTGGCAAGCCAGATCGGCAAAACAATGGAGGCATATGTAGATGATGTGGTCGTCAAAACAAGACATGTTGAATCTCTAGTAGACGACTTGAGGCTCACATTTGATAACCTCCGAACATACGACATCAAGCTCAACCCGGAAAAATGCATTTTCGGCGTTCCAGCCGGAAAGCTCTTGGGCTTCATTGTATCCGGTAGAGGAATTAAAGCAAATCCAGCCAAGATCCGAGCTCTGTCGCAACTGCATATCCCAAAGGACCTCAAACAAATACAAAAGTTAACCGGATGCGTGGCGGCTCTAAGCCGTTTTATCTCCCGCTTGGGAGAAAAGGCCGTACCCCTTTACCGCCTCCTTCGGTGCACCGAACACTTCAAATGGACGGATGCAGCCATGGCCGGACTCGACGAAATAAAATCCATACTGGCAACAAACCCAGTCTTGGCCGCGCCAAACATTGGCGAACCAATGCTATTATACATTGCAGCAACCCACCAGGTTGTAAGCGCAGTGCTCGTTGTCGAACGAGAAGCGGACGGACACAAATTCCCCCTTCAAAAGCCGGTCTATTATGTGTCCACCATCCTCACTCCTTGCAAATCATGGTACCTGCATTATCAAAAGATTGCGTACGCGGTATTCATGGCATCTCGGAAGCTACGACACTACTTTCAAGAGTGTTCAATAACAGTAGCCTCGGAAGTACCACTTAACGATATTATAAACAACCGTGACGCAACGTGCCGGATTGCAAAATGGGCGATTGAGCTCCTCCCGTTCGACATAACTTATAAGCCATGGCGAGCCATCAAGTCGCAAGTCTTGGCCGACTTAGTCGCAGAATGGACGGAGGCCGAACTCCCTAAAGAGTATGGTACATATTCAAATTGGATCATGCATTTCGACGGCTCCAAGATGTTGGCCGGACTTGGGGCCGGCATCGTTTTGACGTCCCCCACAGGAGACACAGTTCAATACATACTCCAGATTATGTACACGGACTCCAACAATGCAGCCGAATATGAGGCCCTTTTACATGGTCTCCGGATGGCAGTATCCATGGGCATTCAACGCCTAGAGGTGCGCAGGGACTCGAACCTCGCAATATCCCAAATAAATGGAGACTTCGATGCCAAGGATCCAAAAATGGCATCTTACCGCAACGCCGTCCTAAAAATGTCAGCTCGGTTCGAGGGGCTTGAATTTCACCATATAGCCCGGGAAAATAATCAGGCGGCAGATGTCCTGGCACGCATCAGCGCAAAACGCGATGTAGTCCCCCCAACATCTTCTTGGAAAGGCTGTTCAAGCCATTCATAGTATGGGAAGGGGAGCCAAACAATAACAGCCCAGACCCAACCGCACTGCCCGACACCGAACATTCTGACACAATCGGAGGCTCTGCCAATGAAATAACACCTTCAGCCCACGTAATAATGGCCGTCATTGCCCCGTGGACAGAACCATTCCTCGCCTACCTTACTAGGCAGGAACTCCCTGAGGACCAAAATGAGGCACGCTGCATAGTGCGGCGATCCAAAGCCTACAGAGTCCACGAGGGAGAGCTTTATAAGAAAAGCACTACCGTAGTCCTTCAAAGGTGCATCTCCGAAGAGGAGGGGCGGAACCTCCTGGCTGAAATTCATGCCGGACTGGGCGGTCATCATGCTGCAGCTCGGTCCCTTGTAAGCAAGGCCTTTCGTACGGGCTTTTATTGACCGACGGCCCGGGCAGACACTCAGGACTTAGTCCAACGATGCACCGGTTGCCAGCTCTTTGCAAACCAAAGCCATATGCCACCCACCGCCCTCCAAACTATCCCCATTACTTGGCCCTTCGCGGTCAGGGGGCTTGACATGGTTGGACCCCTTAAAGGCGGAACCCACAAACAAAAATACTTATTGGTCATGGTGGATAAGTTCACCAAATGGATAGAAGCCAAGCCTGTTAAGACGGCCGAATCCGGACCGGTGATAGACTTCATATCCGGGGTTGTACACCGTTACGGCGTCCCCCACAACATCATCACTGATAACGACACGAACTTCACGGCCGACGAGGTAAAACTCTAGTGCAAAAACATGGGCATCAAGCTCGATTATGCTTCCGTCTATCACCCACAAACCAATGGCCAGGTCAAACGTGCAAATGGTCTTATCATGAGCGGCATCAAACCCAGATTAGTGCGGTCCCTCAAGGAATCTAACACGCACTGGGTAGAGGAGCTCGACTCCTTACTCTGGGGGCTGCGGACCACGCCGAATCGCACCACTGGATATACACCATTCTTCATGGTGTACGGCGCAGAGGCAGTTTTGCCTTGCAACATAATTCATGACTCACCTCGAGTGCGCATGTACGAAGAAAGAGAAGCCGAGCTCGATCGGCAGGACAGCTTGGACGCATTGGAGGAGGAGCGTGACGTGGCAAAAGCCCGTTCTGCATTCTATCAACAGCAGGCTCGAAGATACCAAAGCAGAGAAGTACGGGCCAAAAATTACAACGTTGGCGAATTAGTTCTACGACTACCGGACAAGAAAAAGGACAAACTCAAGCCCAAGTGGGAAGGTCCCTTCATAATTGACCAAGTCCTGACTGGTGGAGCGTACCGCCTGCGGGATGCATCGGATAACCGACTCGAGCCAAACCCATGGAACGCAGCCCGTCTCCGAAGATTCTATGCCTAGCGCCGGACTCTGTGTTTGTCTCCTTCCTCTGTCCATTTTATATATATTTTCTATCTTACATTTCTCTTCTTCTTCTTCTTCTCTCTCTCTCTCTCTCTCTCTTATAGCCTTTAAAGGCTCATAAAGTGACGCGCTATCCATGCTCATTAAACCCGGGGGCTTCTTTAAACAGAAGCTTATTCATACGGGCTTCATGCCCAACACATGTGTCACACTTCCGCATGTACCTTTTATTCACCATTATATGCATCGATATGACTTAAGTTTTGGCCAAGCTGGGTTGCCTGGCTCCTGTGCTTACCCCTACATTCCCGATTGTTCGGCTAGGTGGTAAAGGGAGCACCTCTGCGATTGTTACTGCCGGGTCAGCCGGACGTGTACCTCAGACTGGGTGAAGCCGAAAGCTAGCGTTCTTAAGGGAATATTCGGTCGGTGAACTAAAGATGATCTTTTTTTATTTTTATCTATACGCCCCCAGATGTTTTTCCTGCATTTCTTTTCGCAGCATGGACATGCACCTTAGGGCATGCCTCCCAGGGAAAGGAACCCCTAACGGAACTATTCTCCCTGGAAGATGTTTCTTACTAACCATGTAATATAACATAACTAGTCGGGCCCTTGTCTGTTCAAGCGCTAATGACCCCTACGCCTGGTCTCCATGCATTCCCTGGTTCCTATATAACCGCATGGGAATTCGGACACACTCCGGACCGTCAGGTCCCGAGGTTAAAGAGAAAAGGTCGGCCATGACAAATGATCTACAATCCGGCTAGAAGGCATTATAAATGTCAATTAAATTACATAGTCATTTTGACTGATTGTATTCCTCTTCAATACCATCTAACAGGCTGTCTAATTTACAGTCCTGTTGGGAATACTTTGTGGCCAACTCTACTTGGCCGTATACTAAGCTTACAGGGATCTCCTTCCCATCGGTCCCTACAGGACCGACCTCGGCCATGTGGTTGGGGTCAGCCTTTGCGTACCGCGTCTTCACCATGGCCCAGGCCTCCCTAGCGCCTTGACGGCAGGCTGATATCTTCCACAAGCGGAAGCGCCGCCGTGCTCCCTTTAGCTTCTCCGCAAGCTCTCCAAGACCTTCGAGCATGGATACGGATGGCCACAGGGCCTGGGCGACGCCTTGCATCGCCTGCCGAACTCGATCGAGCAGTTGCGAGAGCTCGGGAAGAAGGTCAGCCGTAGAACCGGGCATCTCCTCTGCAGGACGACCTGTTAGCACACCTACAGACATTGCTCTGTCAGTCGACTTCCCCGCTGAACTTTCTTTCAAAGGTTCGTTCAAACACTTGCTAAATATGCCGCGCCGAAGCCGCTGATTCTCCTTCATGAAGTCTGACAGCTGGGCACGAACATCTTTCAGCTCGACGCCCAGCTTGGTGTTGGCATCTTGGAGATCGTTCTTCTCCTGCCTCACCTTTGTCAGCACCTTCTCACCAGCCTTTAGCTGGCGTAGGAGGTGTTGCCTTTCCGGATTCAATCCGGCTCCATCTGCAATTTCATTTGTCGGATTCGCACCCATGCCGTGCTTCGGACCCATGCCGTGCTTCGCAAAATACTTATCTTTCGAAGTGTATATTACCAGAGGGGGTCTCCTTGGGCTCCCCTGCCGTGGCTAGAGCGGCCTCAAGTTGGGCTTTGCACTCTTCCAGCTCCTTGGACAGTAGGGAATTCTTTTCTGTAAGAACCTGCATAACAAATGATCCTTAAATCAGTTATTCTAACTGTTTCAAGTCTCGGGGGCTACTGGTATATATATATAATTACCAGAACTTTCTTACCCGTATGTCTTTTACATATTGCTCCATGGCTCTGGCTAGACCATTTTGAGCGGCACGGAGGTACGCATCTCCTGAGTTGAAGGCATCTAACGCCCCTTGGGAGAAACAAGCGTCGCGAAGAATTGTCCGGCGACGCCTGTGGTTCATGGTGCTCTCCACCTCAGAATTGGTGGCAGACAACCCGTCCACATCCTCCGTCGGAGGAGCGTCTGGCGCGCGCCTTGCGTTCGCCTCCGCCTCCGGACCAGGCTTTGGAGCCTGGTTGGTGGAGGCGCGATTGTCAGCCTCTCCGGATATAGCCCGGCGAGGTCTCTTTGTCCTGAAGAGAGCGCGAGTGTCAGTGTGCCTCGAAGGTATAACACCTGGGATAAGGGGGCGCGCCATACCTTTGTGCTGACGCCTCGGTCTGGACTGCACTTGTTTTCTGCCCGCGGGGCCCTACGGCCCCTCGTTGGCTTGTCGTCGCACGTTCGGCCTTCCGCCTTAAAAACCTCCCCTGCAAAGTTCGGTTGTAATCAGGAAACTAAAAACACGAGTGGGCGGACACCTATTCGGGGTACTGGGACTTCGATCTCACTTACCTGGGGGGTCAGGATTAGCCCTGGGTAATCGGCCGTAATGGCCACCAAGGCGTTGTCCTTACTCAATTGATGGAACACTCCATCAATCAGCTCCACAGATATGTACGGATCCTCTTGAGAGGCCGGGTCGAGGGACCGTCCTAGGTCCTCGGGTTGTGGAGGAGGGCTGCTTATTTCCTTAACAGCCCGGCGCAGTTCCTGCATTGAAGTCATTAGATTGAATATTTAACAATGGGAATACAAAACGGATGGACAAGCAAATATGGCTGCTTACCCAGCTTGGGGGATTGTGCATGGAGAATCCACCCTGAGGGTTGACGCGGAGAAATTCCTCCTCTTCTCCCTTATACAAAGTGGACAAGATCTTTAGTAGAGCGGCAGCTGAATCCGGCCCCTTACGGCCGTAGCGGGTGGCGTCATCCTCCCCGTTGAAGTCCCACATGGGGTGGCTTCTATACTGAAGCGGCTGCACCCCCCGCATAATGCATTCGGCCATAACCCCGATCATGGTTAGTCCGGAATGGGCTAACAATCTTATTCGGCCCATCAGGTAAATGATGTCCCTTTCACTTTCCCTCTGAGGGCTCCGTGGGCGCCAGCTTAGGCGCTTCTTTAAGGGAGCACTGTCGAATTCAGGGAGGCCGATCCGGACAGGATCCGGCAGCGGGACGTCTTCTATGTAAAACCATTCCGAGGGCCAGTCTTCGGACGCCTTCTTTGGGGTTCCGGACAGATATCTGGTCCTGGCGATGCGCCACACTTCAGCTCCGCCCACTTGATACATTGACCCCTTCTTGGAATGGGGCACGAGGCAGAATAGCTCTTTCCACAACCTGAAATGAGCCTCAACACCCAAGAACAGCTCGCAGAGGGCTACAAAGCCCGCGATATGCAATACGGAGGCAGGCGTGAGATTATGTAGCTGGAGGCCGTAGAACTCCAGCAGCCCCCGGAGAAATGGATGGATAGGAAATCCGAGCCCCCTTATTAAATAAGGGACGAGGCACACCCGCTCTCCTTTGTAGGGATTAGGGGCACTCTCTGCTTGCTCTCCGCCGTTATAGACGGCAAGACCGGCTCAAACCGGGACCATATAGGCCGGGGGGAGAAATCCCTTGGTCTGGAGCGTCACTAGCTCACTATGCGGAATCGAGCATCTCTCCCAATATCCAGGCTTAGGGCTGGAAGGGCGAGGGGAGGAGTTGCGACGGCTGGCCATGGTGGGATGGACCTTTATCGGATGCGCTCTGATGAACACTCGCGAAGGGGAGAAGGTGTGGTTTGGATCTAAATCCTCGTCCCCTTAAATAGGGCAGCTCATGTACACGGCTAGGGGGTGGATGTAAAAACACTCAGACTTTTCATATTCGTTTGACACGTGGGAAGCGGCCATTATTGGGCATAGAAGCCAAGGAGCGCAACATCTACAAGAAACCGGACTTTATTCAACAGGTACACGGAATTTGGAGGAGAACCCGCCTTGCAATGCCGAAGACAATCTGCGCGCCAGACTCATCGTCATTGAAGCCTGGTTCGGGGGCTACTGAGGGAGTCCTGGATTAGGGGGTGTCCGGATAGCCGGACTATACCTTCAGCTGGACTCCTGGATTATGAAGATACAAGATTGAAGACTCCGTCCCGTGTCCGGAAGGGACTTTCCTTGGCGTGGAAGGCAAGCTTGGCGATACGGATATGCAGATCTCCTACCATTGTAACCAACCTTGTGTAACCCTAACCCTCTCCAGTGTCTATATAAACCGGAGGGTTTTAGTCCGTAGGACAACATACACAACAACAATCATACCATAGGCTAGCTTCTAGGGTTTAGCCTCTCCGATCTCGTGGTAGATCTACTCTTGTACTACCCATATCATCAATATTAATCAAGCAGGACGTAGGGTTTTACCTCCATCGAGAGGGCCCGAACCTGGGTAAAACTTCGTGTCCCTTGCCTCCTGTTACCATCCAGCCTAGACGCACAGTTCGGGACCCCCTACCCGAGATCCGCCGATTTTTACACCGACACCTTCCTCGATAACTTCCAAGGTACATATGTTCGACCTCCGGACGCTGATGACTTAAGCCATATAGTACAACAGTTCGGAGAGTCCGCCAGGAAATTCTGGACTAGGTTCTTAACTAAAAAGAACCAAATCGTCGACTGTCCGGATGCCGAAGCCCTAGCAGCCTTCAAACACAGCATCCACGACGAATGGCTCGCTCGCCACCTCGGCCAAGAAAAGCCAAAATCCATGGCGGCCCTCATGGCACTCATGACCCGCTTTTGCGCGGGCGAGGACAGTTGGCTGGCCCGTAGCAAAAACAATGCAAGTGACGCCGGCACCCCTGAAGCTAAAACTAGCAAAGACAAGTCTTGACACAACAGATACAAGCGTCAAAACAATAATGACAACACCGAGGATACGATGGTCAATGCCGGGTTCAGTGGCTCTAAGTCCCGTTAGTGGAAGAAGCCGTTCCAAAAGAACAATTCAGGCCCATCCAGCTTGGACCGCATACTTGATCGTCCGTGCCAGATTCATGGCACCCCGGACAAACCACCCAATCATACAAATAGAGATTGTTGGGTTTTTAAATAGGCCGGCAAATTAAACGCCGAGAACAAGGAAAAGGGATCGCAAAGCGAGGACGATGACGTAGATCCCCGACAACCAAACACAGGGGGACAGAAGAAGTTCCACCCTCAGATCAAAACGGTGAACATGATATACGCTACCCACATCCCCTAGAGGGAGCGCAAGCGTGCGCTTAGGGACGTCTACACGGTAGAGCCAGTTGCCCCAAAATTTAATCCATGGTCGTCATGCCCGATCACCTTTGATCGCCGGGATCATCCGACCAGTATCCATCATGGTGGTTCAGCCGCACTGATCCTAGAACCAATAATTGATGGGTTCCACCTAACTCGCGTCCTTATGGACGGTGGTAGCAGCCTCAATCTGCTCTATCAGGATATAGCGTGAAAAATGGGCATTAACCCATCACGGATCAAGCCCACCAGGACTACCTTCAAAGGAGTCATACCAGGTGTAGAGGCCCGCTATATGGGCTCAATCACACTAGAGGTTGTCTTCGGATCTCCGGAAAACTTCCGAAGTGAGGAGTTAATCTTCGACATCGTCCCCTTCCGCAGCGGCTATCACACACTGCTCGGACGAACTGCGTTTGCTCGATTCAATGCAGTACCACACTATGCTTATCTCAAGCTCAAGATGCCCGGTCCACGCGGCATCATAACGGTCAATGGAAATATGGAACGCTCCCTACGTACAGAAGAGCACACAGCTGCCCTAGAAGCAGAAGTACAGAGCGGCCTTCTCAAGCAGGACCTTAATTCGGCTGCCGAGCCCATGAACACCGTTAAGAGGGTCCGAACTACTCTACAGCAGGAGAGCTCAGCTCATTAGGAGCTCGACTAGCAATCTGGCCTCCGTCTCAGTCCCGATCAAGTGGTGGCATTCGTGCCGTGCGTACATAACTACGCACTCAAAATCCCATGGGCATCGACGGAGGCATAGCTAGCTTGTGATCCATAGTACGGCTCAACCGACATCGGATACACACATACTTTCACTTTTACTTGTTTCCTTTTCAGGTCTCAATCCCACATGCCCCATCTGGTGGTCTGGTCATCGGTCCTCTTGAAGGATAAACACACCAAGACGGCGAGAAACGCAGACATATGGGGGACTTTCTAGGTGATTCCGTCAACGATAACTCTACCTGTTTTTCAGGACCCACATGCATCTCTTATTTGGTTTAGGCATGTTAAATAGCATGTTGCTTATCGCACTACCTGTATCAATGCACCTTGATGTACTAATTAAATTACAATGAAAATAGTTTGCGGTTGGAGCCTTAGGGCCCTCGCTTATTATCTTTGCACCTTGTCTGTTTTCCCTTCTTCTTCTGTTTTTTCCTTTCGTTCCCTTCTGTGGGTAACGTTGTCAGATAGCACCCGTACACTCTGGTAAGTTTCATGTTTGCCAGGGGCTGCACAGCACCCCACACTACGGCAACAAAAGTCCGAACACTTTTTATAAGTATAGTTCGGCACCCCAAATTTAGCATTATATGCATTGGCTCCGAATCATGTCTTTGGTCAATAGTTGGGTTGCCCAGCTCCTGTGCTTGCTACCTTCCGTTCCGCTATATCGGCTAAGGTAGTAAAGGGAGAACTACTGCGATTGTGCCTTGGTTTATCCGAAGGAGCACCTCAGTAGAGAAAGCTGGAAACTGACTGTCATGATGCAGCGAGAGCCGGTCAGCTGTTGGGAGGTTGCAAATCATTGGAGATTTCTTCCGCATTACGCGAAGGATTGGTACTTCCCGATCAGACGCTTATAGCACTCTAGTTCGGATACTAGGGGTAGCGCCCATGTTTTTATTGTTGCACTCCTATGGCTAAGTGAGGGCGTTACAACCGCATAGTCTGGTTGCCTGGTTCGTTGCGCTAAACAACTCCTTCAAGGACCATCTAATTGGATCAAGATTGTTTAGATTCCATCCCAAACACCCCCGTACAACCTACGTGGGGGTAGAAGCCGACGACTGGTTAACCCTCAGATTTCATACAACAAGGCCGCACAGGAAGTAAAAATTTAAAAACATAACAAGCATTCTATTGCATAAACACTTTGTTTTATCATACAAGGTAGAGGGAGCTCGAATACATTCATTCAAAGATAGTTTCTTTTGCACAATGATCCGCAACAATGCGGGATCCCTCTAGGACACCATCAAAATATAACTCGGGTCAGTGGTGCTCCTTGCCCTCAGGCGGCCCCTCGGTCATTAGCTTCTTGGCATCCATCTTCGCCCAGTGCATCTTGATGCGGGCAAAGACCATGCGTGCACCTTCGATATAGACCGACCGCTTTATAACCTCAAGCCGTGGACATGCATCAACAAGCCGCTTCACAAGTCCGAAATAACTGCTGGGTATCGGCGCGGCAGGCCATAGTCGGACTATCAGCTCCTTCATGGCTAGCTTGGCCGCCTTGTGCAGCTCGACCAACTGTTTCAGATGGTCGCCGAAGGACACCGGATGTTCGGGTCCAAGATATTGAGACCAAAGCAACTTCTCCATAGAACTCCCTTCTTTGGCTCGATAGAACTCGGCAGCGTCTGATACGTTGCGCGGCAAATCCGTAAACGCCCCTGGAGAGCTCCAAATTCGGGTAAGTAAAAGGAACACTTCCTTCACAGACTTGCTTTGCATAATGAAAGCCTTACCTGCCGCGATCTTCTTGGCAGCCTGGATTTCCTAAAGAGTGCTGTGGGCCTCGGCTCGAGCCTCTTGTGCGCTCTGGAGGGCGTTCACAAGTTCGGACGCCTGCGTCTTAGAATCACGCTCCAAGGACTCGCACTTCTTGACGGCATCCTGGAGCTCTTGCTGGACCTCGCCGACCCAGACCTCGTGCTTCTCACGCGCAACGCGCTCCTTTGCCGCTTTGTCCTCAGCCTCAACTAACACCTTTTTGAGGGCCGCCACCTCGGTCATGGCCCCTAACAAAGTTCATGACACTTTAGTCAGCACAAAACATTCATCCTTCCTAAAATATACACACAGATTACTGCATACCTTGGCTGTCCTCCAGCTGCTTCTTCATGAGGCCGAGCTCTTCCTCGTCCTGCTCCAGGCTCCACTTCAGTCCGGAGACCTCCGCAGTATGAGCGGCAACAGCCAGCAGCGACGTCTGCTTATTCACATAGACATCTTATGTTAGACTCCTGCGAAAATTGTTTTTATCCTCTATTCGGCTTTTTCTTTCCGAACACTGAACAGAGCATCAGGGGCTACTGTCTATGCTGTGATATTCTTTCTACAATTATTACCTCAAAGCCTGTTAAAAGGCTAGCGCAGGCTTCGGTCAACCCACTTTTGGCAGACTGAACCTTTTCGATCACCGTTCCCATAAGGACACGACATTCATCTACAGTGGAAGCGCCTCGCTGTGCTTCCAACATATTATCCGGTGCCTCTGGTTGGACAAAGGTCACCGGCGGAACAGGCACACCTCCTCCTTACGGGGAAGGCCGTTCGCTGGACTCTAGAGCCGTGTAGGTCTCTGGAATGGTACCCAGCTAAGGGCCGAATGGAACTCGGCCCCCATCATCAATCCCCATGGGGGCTTTTTTCCCCATGTGTCCGGCGGCCGAGGAGTCATCCTTGGACGCCACCATGACGATCTCCGAAACCTCCCCCCGGTCGGGGAAGGTCCTTTGGGACACCACCTCGTCATCACTGATACGTCTCCAACGTATCTATAATTTATGAAGTATTCATGCTATTATATTATCAACCTTGGATGTTTTATATGCATTTATATGCTATTTTATATGGTTTTTTGGACTAACCTATTAACCTAGAGCCTAGTGCCAGTTTCTGTTTTTTCCTTGTTTTAGAGTATTGCAGAAAAGGAAAACCAAATGGAGTCCAATTGACCTGAAACTTGACGGAGCTTATTTTTGGACCAGAAGAAGGCCAGGAAGTAAAAGAACTGGGCCAGAAGAGTCTCGGGCTGCCCACGAGGGTGGGGGGCGCGCCCACCCCCCTGGGCGCGCCCCCTGCCTCGTGGATAGCCCGGAGACCCCCCTGCCTTGTTCTCGACTCCAACACCTCTTATATAACCCAAAACTTCCAGAAAGAAACCTAGATCGGGAGTTCCGCCGCCAGAAGCCTCCGTAGCCACCGAAAACCAATCTAGGCCCTCTCCGGCACCCTGCCGGAGGGGGCCATCATCACCAGAGGGAATGGAGGAGGATCCCGGAGGGGCCATCATCACCATGAAGGCCAAGGACCAGAGGGGGAGGCCATGGAGGAGGAAGCACAAAGGGGGAGAACCTCTCCTCCTCTCTCTTGGTGGCACCGGAGAGCCATTGAGAGGGGAATCATCGCCGCGGTGATCGTTTTCATCAACATCACCATCATCATCACCATCACCATCTCTTTTTCGAGCTCCACTCTCCCGCACCCCGCTGTAATCCCTACTTGAACATGGTGCTTTATGCCACATATTATGATCCAATGATGTGTTGCCATCCTATGGTGTTTTGAGTAGATATCTTTTGTCTTTGGGTTGATTGATGATCTAGATTGGTATGAGTTGTATGTTTTACTTTGATGCTGTCCTATGGTGCCCTCCGTGTCGCACAAGCGTGAGGGGTTCCCGCTGTAGCGTGTTGCAATACGTTCATGATTCGCTTATAGTGGGTTGGTGAGTGACTGAAACACAAACCCGAGTAAGGGGGTTGTTGCGTATGGGAATAAAGAGGACTTGATGCTTTAATGCTATGGTTGGGTTTTACCTTAATGATCTTTAGTAGTTGGGGATGCTTGCTAGAGTTCCAATCATAAGTGCATATGATCCAAGTAGAGAAAGTATGTTAGCTTATGCCTTTCCCTCATATGAAACTGCAATAGTGATTACCGGTCTTGTTAACGGTTGCCTAGGACAATTCCGCACACCGATCCACCATTATTCCACACTCACTATTTATAATATTTAGTAATATATTCTAACTTTATGATAACATCACCTACTTTCATATTTTATCTCTCCGATACCATACAAAGTTATCCACTTCATACCCACAACGTATTTTTATTTCTCGTTGCTAGTTGGAAGCAAACGTTTGGTGTACGTAGAGTCGTATCAGTGGCAGATAGGGCTTGAGAGAATATTGATCTTACCTTTAGCTCCTTGTGGGTTCGACACTCTATACTTATCACTTCCACCTTTGGAAATTGCTACGATGATTCCTTGCACTTGGGGATTATCAAGCTCTTTTCTGGCGCCGTTGCCGGGGAGCAATAGCGTGGGGTTGATATTCTCGTGTGTGCTTGTTTGCTTTCTTCACTAAGTAGATTTTGTTTTTCCTTCTTTGTTTCTGTTTAGTTGTGGGTGAAACATACAAAAAAATTTAAAGTATGAAAATACAAAAATAATTTACTTGCCTCTCATGCCTAAAAAGTTTTTCAAAAAGAGAAGTGATTGGAAAGTTATGCATTGAAGAAGTGAGGGTCGACCTTGAGCAGTCGTGTTCATGCTCACGGAAACAATGTAGAATTTTTCATGGAAGTTTCTCTGTAAATAATTATCCCTTTATATATATCCATTGTATTATAAAAATAATGTGCCAAGCTTTGGTTTTAGGATGATTAGATTGCTGTTTACTATGTGCAGAACAAAAAACAGAAACTTTAGCTGTAGCGCGTGATTTTACATTTTTTATTGGAAAGTAAAATGGGTCTGAAACTTTTTGCACATTACTTCTGTATAAATTTTCAAATTTTAAAATTCATTTCATAATTTTTGGAGTTACATAAGTTTACTCAACCTCCAGATTACTACAGACTGTCCTGTTTTAGACAGATTCTGCTTTCCATGTGTTGTTTGCTTATTTAGATGAATCTATGAGTAGTATCGGAGGGTATGAACCATGGATGAGTTGGAATACAGTAGATATTACACCAATATAAATTTATAATGAGTTCAAAACAGTACCTAAAGGTAGTGATTTGCTTTATTATACTAACGGATCTCACAAAGTTTTTGTTAAAGTTTTGTGTGGATGAAGTGTTCGAAGAACGAGGAGTTACCAATGTGAGAAGAATAAAGAGAGGCAAGAGATCAAGCTTGGGGATGCCCAAGGCACCCCAAGTAAATATTCTAAGGATACTCAAGCATCTAAGCGTGGGGATGCCCCGGTTGGCATCCCATCTTTCTTCTTCAACAATTATCGGTATACCTTGGTTTTTGTTTTGTTCACATGATTTGTGTCCTTTGTGTTTTTCTTTTTTATTTAAGAACCATGCTATTATGAGATATCTCTTCTTTGACTTATAGAATGCTTCATGTGCTTCACTTATATCTTTTAAGTATGATCTTATAGAATTGCTCTTTGAGCTTCACTTAAATCTTTTGAGTATGGTTTCATAGAATGCTTCATGTGCTTCACTTATACATTTTGAGCTTGGATATTGGTTAGTCTATATTAATTGTAGAACACTCCATGAAATTCACTTATATCTTTTGGAGTATAAATAATACTATCATCTAAAGCGGGTTTGGAAGAGTGTCAACTTTAGGAACTAGTGATCCCGCTATTCCGAATGAGAAGAATTTTGCTTATTGGGAGAGTAGAAAAATTTCTATGCTTGTAGAACATGAAAAGAATGCTTTATGTGATGGTTATATTGTTAAATTCATTCATGATTCTACTGAAAATTATTATGAGGGAGGAACATATGATTGTAGGAGTTGCAATAATATCAAGTTTTCCTCTCTATGTGCTTAACGTTTTGAAGTTATACTTGTTTTGCCTTCCTATGCTAGTTGATTCTTGTTCCCATAAATTGTGTGCTCACAAAATCCCTAGGCATAGGAAGTGGGTTAGGTTCAAATGTGCCAGTCATATTCTTCATGATGCTCTCTTTATGTTCAAGTCTTATCTTTCATGTGAGCATCATTGAAATCATCATGCCTAGCTAAAAGGCAGTAAAGAAAGCGCTTGTTGGGAGACAACCCAATATTTACCCCTACTGTTTTTGTGTGTTTACATGATTAAGCTACTGTATTGATCATGTTTTATAGCTTTTCTTTCAATAAAGTGCCAAGTAAGACCTTTGGGAAGACTTGGGTGAAAGTTAATGTGATCTTGCTGTAAAAAACAGAAACTTTGCGCTCACGAGATTAGCTGCCATTTTTTTACAGAAGAGTGCTTTGGTACTGATTCTTTTTTCAGAAGATTAATAGACAAATTCCTCACGTCCACCAATTTATTTCATAATTGTTTGAGTAGCAGCAGTATGGTTAGTGTTTAGATCATTACAGACTGTTTTGTTTCTGACAGATTCTGTTTTCATTGCATAGTTTGCTTGTTTTCTAGTTTCTATGACTTATATTTCTCAATATAAATTGTAGAAATGATGTGGTACAGTAGGCATTGTGTGAGAACAGTTATGAGTCTTGTCTTTGACAGTACCAAAGTGAATGGTTTACTCTTTATCATACTAACCTATCTCACGAAGTTCCATTAAGTGTTGTGTGATTGAAGTTTTCAAGCTTTGGGTGAGATATCGATATGAGGAGAATAAGGAGTGGAAAGACCCTAAGCTTGGGGATGACCAAGGCACCCCAAGTTAATATTCAAGTAAGACTCAAGCACCTAAGCTTGGGGATGCCCCGGAAGGCATCCCCTCTTTCGTCATCAAAATTATCGGTATACCTTACTCGGAGCTATATTTTTATTCGTCACATGATATGTGTTTTGCTTGGAGCGTATTTTCAATTTCATTTGCTGTTTGAATAAAATCATTGGATCTGAAATATTGAATGAAAAAGAATCCTCCCATGGCTAGTTAATTATTTGACTACTCAGTGTCCTTCCCTTATATCTTTTGGAGTAGTTTGTCATTTACTCACGTGCTTCACGTATACCCTATGAGTAAATGGTTGAATAATTGAAATATCATAAATCTGAATTTATATATGTTTCATATGCTTACACCATGGGGAGTAATGACTTCACATAGAATAGGTATAGGTAGTAAACTTATTGAAAGTTAGCAAACGTAGAATTGGTCACTTGAACAATTCATGAAAGAATATTGAAGGAAGAGAGATTTCACATATAAATATACTATCTTGGACATCTTTTGTAATTGTGAGCACTCATTAAAATATGACATGCTAAAAGGTTGATGTCGGACAAGGAAGACAATGTAATGGGTTATGTTTTCTTATATCCGAAATAAAGTATATTGTCTTGGATCATCCAACATGTTGAGCTTGCTTTTCCCCCTCACGCTAGCCAAATTCTTTGTACCAAGTAGAGATACTACTTGTGCTTCCAAACATTCCTTAAACCAGTTTTGCCATGAAAGTCCACCATACCTACCTATGGATTGAGTAAGATCCTTCAAGTAAGTTGTCATCGGTGCATGCAATAAAAATTGCCTTCTAAATATGCATGATCTATTAATGTGGAGAAATTAAGCTTTATACGATCGTGTGATGTGGAAGAAATAAAAGCAACGGACTGCATAATAAAGGTCCATATCACAAGTGGCAATATAAAGTGACGTTCTTTTGCATTAAGATTTTGTGCATCCAACCATAAAAGCGCATGACAACCTCTACTTCCCTCTGCGAAGGGCCTATCTTTTACTTTTATCTTCTACCATTATGCAAGAGTCTTGGTGATCTTCACCTTTCCTTTTTGCATTTTATCCTTTGGCAAGCACAATATGTTGGAAAGATCCTGGTATATATGGCTAATTGGATGTGAGTTTTCATGAACTATTATTGTTGACATTACCCTTGAGGTAAAACGTTGGGAGGCAAAACTATAAGCCCCTATCTTTCTCTGTGTCCAATTAAAACTTTGAACCCATAAATATCACGTGAGTGTCAGCAATTGTGAAAGACTAAATGATAGTTCAGTATGTGGAGTTTGCTAAATCAAAGCTCTGACATAGACCCTTCCTGAAAATAAGATGAATTGCAATTGTTTGATGACTGAGAATATAGTCTGTTAGTTTCAAGAGAGTTTATGATCTATATTTTAACATGTGAATAGCTTGTTACTTGATCATGAAAAGTTTTATGAAAATGAGCTACTGTTATGATATAATGATGCTAGAAAAAGTGATTGGAACTATCATTGATGAAGCTTATGCACTTGCTAGCATTCACACTTCATAAATTATTTCTTTTATCATTTACCTACTCGAGGACGAGCAGGAATTAAGCGGATGCTGATACGTCTCCAATGTATCTATAATTTATGAAGTATTCATCCTATAATATTATCAACCTTGGATTTTTTATATGCATTTATATGGTTTTTGGGACTAACCTATTAACCTAGAGCCCAGTGCCAGTTTATGTTTTTTCCTTGTTTTAGAGTATCACAGAAAAGGAAAACCAAACGGAGTCCAATTGACCTGAAACTTGACGGAGCTTATTTTTGGACCAGAAGAAGGCCAGGAAGTAAAAGAACTGGGCCAGAAGAGTCTCGGGCTGCCCACGAGGGTGGGGGCGTGTCCACCCCCCTGGGCGCGCCCCCTGCCTCGTGGACAGCCCAGAGACCCCCCTGCCTTGTTCCCGACTCCAACACCTCTTATATAACCCAAAACTTCTAGAAAGAAACCTAGATCGGGAGTTCCACTGCCAGAAGCCTCCGTAGCCACCGAAAACCAATCTAGGCCCTCTCCGGCACCCTGCCGGAGGGGGCCATCATCACCAGAGGGCATGGAGGAGGATCCCAGAGGGGCCATCATCACCATGAAGGCCAAGGACCAGAGGGGGAGGCCATGGAGGAGGAAGCACAAAGGGGGAGAACCTCTCCTCCTCTCTCTTGGTGGCACCGGAGTGCCATTCAGAGGGGAATCATCGCCACGGTGATCATTTTCATCAACATCACCATCATCATCACCATCCACATCTCTTTTACACGGTGCACTCTCCCGCACACCGCTGTAATCCCTACTTGAACATGGTGCTTTATGCCACATATTATGATCCAATGATGTGTTGCCATCCTATGATGTTTTGAGTAGATATCTTTTGTCTTTGGGCTGATTGATGATCTAGATTGGTATGAGTTGTATGTTTTACTTTGATGATGTCCTATGGTGTCCTCCGTGTCGCGCAAGCGTGAGGGGTTCCTGCTGTAGGGTGTTGCAATACGTTCATGATTCGCTTATAGTGGGTTGGTGAGTGACCGAAACACCAACCCGAGTAAGGGGGTTGTTGCATATGGGAATAAAGAGGACTTGATGCTTTAATGCTATGGTTGGGTTTTACCTTAATAATCTTTAGTAGTTGCGGATGCTTGCTAGAGTTCCAATCATAAGTGCATATGATCCTAGTAGAGAAAGTATGTTAGCTTATGCCTCTCCCTCATATGATGTTGCAATAGTGATTACCGGTCTTGTTAATGGTTGCCTAGGACAATTCCGCACACCGATCCACCATTGTTCCACACTCGCTATTTATAATATTTAGTAATATATTCTAGCTTTATGATAACAACACCTACTTTCATATTTTAGCTCTCCGATACCATACAAAGTTATCCACTTTATACCCACAACGTAGTTTTATTTCTCGTTGCTAGTTGGAAGCAAACGTTCGGTGTATGTAGAGTCGTATCAGTGGCAGATAGGGCTTGAGAGAATATTGATCTTACCTTTAGCTCATTTTGGGTTCGACACTCCATACTTATCACTTCCACCTTTGGAAATTGCTACGATGATTCCTTGTACTTGGGGATTATCAATCACCCTTGGGCGAGATAGAGTGAGCAGGCGGCGGTGACATGCTAGCCATCTCCTTTGAGTCTAGCGAACCCTCTGTCGAGGATCGCGGGGAGCTGTCGCGGGCCGGACTACAATGGCATAACTTAAACGTATTAAATTACAAAATGGAAAGGCCGGGCATTTGGATGTGCATAAGGTTCATTGTACTTACGAGGCGGCCCGAGGCTTGGTCCGGGGCATTTGCTCCGGACTGCTATTGACATCCCACGCGAAGCTAGCCGCAAGGGATCCCTTCCCCCTCTTGGGTGCCTTCGTCTCCAGATTTGTGGAGGCCCCCCTCTTTTTCCTTCCCCCCTCAGGAGGGGAGTCGCTTTCTTCCTTCTCCTCGTCGTCATCTTCAGCGGCCGAAGAGTCAGTCTCGTCTTCGGACGACAGGTCCGAAGTACCCTTTCGACGAGGGCCACTCCTGGTCCCCTTGGCCATCTTCCTGGCCTTCCTCTCTGGCACATCGTAAGGCACCGGAAACAACATCTTCGTCAGGAGTGGGGTTCCTTCGTCTTGGGATAGCGGGGCCGGACAATTAATCTGCCTTGCTATGTCGGTCCAGGCCTAAAAAATGATAAGAGGGCTTAGACTCCTTCCTCAAAATACGCCAGTAAAGGTTATACCTTGAAAACATGAAAGAACTTACCGAATTAGCCTGGCGCTTTAAGCTAAGCCCATGATCCTCGATCATAGGCGGTGGTGTCTCGCTGGCCTTGAAGAGCACTTTCCAGATATCTTCGTGCGTCGTGCCAAAGAGCTCTAGCAGTGTCTGGTGCTTGGCCGGATCGAATTCTCACAAATAGAGAGTCCGGCGTTGGCACGGAAGGATCCGGCAGATGAGCATAACCTGGATCATGTTGACAAGTTTGATCCTCTTGGATATCATGTTCTGGACACACGTCTGGAGCCCAATCAGCTCGTTCAAAGAACCCAAGTTAGGCCTTTCTCTTGCGAGGAGGTGAGCCGCATCGGAACTCCGGATCGAAATTCGGGGGCCGCCGCCCAGTTGGTGTCGCGCGGCTCGGTGATGTAGAACCACCCCGATTGCCACCCCTTCACCGTCTCCACAAAGGAACCTTCGAGCCAGGTGACATTGGGCATCTTGCCCACCATAGCGCCTCCGCACTCTGCCTGTTGGCCGCGCACCACCTTCGGCTTCACATTGAAGGTCTTCAGCCATAGGCCGAAGTGAGGTGGGATTCGGAGAAAGGCCTCGCACACGACTATAAATGCCGAGATGTTGAGGATAAAGTTGGGTTCTAGATCATGGAAGTCTAGCCCGTAGTAAAACATCAATCCGTGGACAAACGGGTGGAGAGGGAATCCCAGCCCGCGGACAAAATGCGCGAGGAACACCACCCTCTCATGAGGCTCGGGGGTAGGGACGATCTGTCCCTTGGCCGGAAGTCGGTGAATGATCTCCTTGGCCAGGTATCCGGCCTCTCGGAGCTCCTTGATATCTTTCTTCTTAACGGAGGAGGCCATCCACTTGCCTCCAGCTCCGGATCCGGACATGGTTGGAGTGCTTTCTCAGGCAGGGAAAGCTAGAGCTTGGGCGCTGGAGCTCAAGGATGGAAGGGTAGAGGAAGGAGAAGGCGTGAGTAGACAAGGGCGAATTCTTATCCCCTTATAAATAATCACGAATATCAAGCGCCTCCTCACTCGCCTTAAAACTCGCCTATTCCCAAGGGCTGTATAAATGGCACGGTTGGGTTACCCATACCCGTATTAATGAGGATCCCGCAATGAGGGGACACGATCCCTGCTTTGACAAGACGTGCCAATGGCAACCGCATCTCGAAACGTGGGGCCGCAGTCGGAAAACGGTTCGAAATCATGACTGGACAGATGTGATGTCATGTTACAAAAAATTGTTAGCGGATTGGGTTCGTGAAATATTATATTCTCTCTACGGTTGTGTGCGGTGTGTGTTACAGGTCCGGACACATTGGTACGTCTGAAGACTATTTTGGAGTTCAGAAGGAGGAACCCGCCTTGCAATGCCGAAGACAGATCTACGCGCCGGATACCTTGTCATTGAAGCCAGGTTCAGGGGCTACCGAGGGAGTCCTGGACTAAGGGGTCCCCGGGCGTCTGGCCTGTTAGCCATGGGCCGGACTGATGGGCTGTGAAGATACGAAGACCGAAGACTGTACCCATGTCCAGATGGGACTCTCCTTGGTGACCAAATATGTAGATTCCTTTCTTTGTAACCGACCTTGTGTCACCCTAGATCCCCTCGGTGCCTATATAAACCGGAGGACTTAGTCCGGAGGGATATACTCATTACCATAGTCATACAGGCTATACTTCTAGGGTTTAGCCATTACGATCTCGTGGTAGATCAACTCTTGTAATACTCATATTCATCAAGATCAATCAAGCAGGAAGTAGGGTATTACCTCCATAGAGAGGGCCCGAACCTGGGTAAACATCGTGTCCCCTGTCTCCTGTTACCATCGACCTTAGACGCACAGTTCGGGACCCCCTACCCAAGATCCACCGGTTTTGACACCGACAGGCACCCCATAGACATACAAGTTGATCTTTAGCCGTGTGCGGTGCCCCCCTCCACAGTTTTCCACCTCGGTCATATTGTCGTAGTGCTTAGACGAAGCCCTGCGTCGGTAACTTCATCATCACCGTCACCACGTCGTCGTGCTAACGAAACTCTCCCTCGGCCTCAACTAGATCAAGAGTTCGAGGGACGTCACCAAGCTGAACGTGTGCAGATCGCGGAGGTGCCGTGCGTTTGGTACTTGGATCGGTTGGATCGCGAAGACGTTTGACTACATCAACCACGTTACTAAACGCTTCCGCTTTCGGTCTACGAGGGCACGTAAACATACTCTCCCCTCTCGTTGCTATGCATCTCCTAGATAGATCTTGCGTGATCATAGGAAAATTTTGAAATACTGCATTCCCCAACATCTAGTGGGTAGTAGGGGGCTCCCTCCGGTGGTTCTTTGCTCCATTATCCCTTTTTTCTTCCAAAAAATCGTTAAAAGTTTCGTCCAATTCTGAGAACTTTTATATCTGCACAAAAAACAACACCATGATAGTTCTGCCAAAAACAACGTCAGTCCGGGTTAGTTCCATTCAAATCATACCAAACCCATATAATTTTTTTGTAAACATGGCATGCATACTTCATAAATTATAGATACTTTGGAGACCTATCACCGCCTCGGACCACTGCTGGAGGGGATACTACTATCTCCCCTTCATCCAGACCGTGCCAAACACACGGACGCCCACCACCGACCGGCAAGCCAACAAGCAGCCAAGGCAGGAAGCTGTTGAAAATGTGGAAGGATCCACACGCCACCACCAACGCCGGCAACTAGGGGAGCTGAGCACCGCCGTCGTCACCCACCACCACGCACTAGTCCTACAATCCCCAACCACCCCTTGAACGACGCCTCCAAGGAGGACCGAGACGCCTGAACGCCTCCACCGTCCGGCCAAAAGGCCAATACTTTCGCTTGGGGAGGAAGGGGGAGGAGGGGAACAGATCTAGAAGCTTGACCCGCCCGCAAGAGGGAGGATGACAACGGAGCGCCGCAAGCGTCGAGGTCGACGCGGAGTTGAGCAGGGGTTTCCCCCGTTCCAAGACTCTACCAGACAACCACCCCATCCTCGACGACTAGATCTGACGGGCCAGCTACCAGATCGGTGAGAGGAGACCACTGCAAGGGGAAGGAGCCAGGAGGAAGAAGAGCCACCCGCCACTGCAACAAGACCTCGCCACCCTCACGCCACCCACGCGGTCGGCGAGGACGGCCAGCCCCCGCATGTGCCGTCCACCAAGAGATCGACACAACCATCTCCAACCAGGGCCGCCGCCCTGGCTTCCAGAGCCCCTCACACAGAAGCGAGGCAGCAGATCCACGCCGCCACCTTCACCGGAACATGCGCGGCAGCCGGTGGGTTCCTCGGGTGGTGACGGGGAGGGGGGCGGAGAGGAGTCCGTGCCTAGGATTTGGGGGGCGCTCCCGTGTCGCTCGAGAAGGGCGACGCGAGAGACAGGGGCCATGCTCTCAGATGTTTCCTGTCCATTGTATTGATCGAAAACTTAAATACATGCGTGAATACATAAACTGCATTGTGTCCCTAGTAAGCCTCTACTAGAATAGCTCGTTGATCAAAGATGGTTATGGTTTCCTAACCATGGACATGAGTTGTCATTTGATAATGGGATCACATCATTAGGAGAATGATGTGATGGACAAACCCAACCGTAAGCTTAGCATAAGATCATTTAGTTATTTGATATAGTTTTATTCATGTCAAGTATTAGTTCCTTAGACCATGAGATCATGCCACTCTTGGATACCGAAGGAATGCCTTGTGTGCTATCAAACAACACTTTGTAACTGGGTGATCATAAAGGTGCTCTACAGGTATCTCCGAAGGTGTCTGTTGGGTTGCATGGATCGAGACTGGGATTTGTCGCTCCGTGTGATGGAGAGATATCTCTAGGCCCTCTTGGTAATACAACATCATAAGAAGCTTCATGTGACTAGTGAGTTTAGTCATGGGATCTTGTATTACTAAACGACTAAAGAGACTTGTTAGTAGCGAGATTGAACTAGGTATGTAGATACCGACGATTGAATCTCAGACAAGTAACATATTGCTGCACAAAGGGAATTGCATATGAGATTGTCTGAATCCTTGACATTGTGGTTCAACTGATAAAGATCTTCGTTGAATATGTAGGAACCAATATGGGCATCCAGGTTCCGCTATTGGTTATTGATCGGAGTGGAGTCTCGGTCATGTCTGCATGATTCTCGAACCCGCAAGGTCGCACGCTTAACATTCGGTAGCGCTAGGGTAGTATTGAGATATTAATAGTGGAAAATCTGAAGGTTGTTCAGAGTCCCGGATGGGTTCCGGGACATCACGAGGAGCTCCAGAGATATATATACATACATAAAGTGCCTGTAACAGATGCTTTGGTAGTTCGAATTGTACGGATAGACGTCATGAGCTTCTTGGAAATAAAGATCACTTTTTACGGTCCTCTTGCAGTCTTTTATATTGCACCTTTTTTCCGTTCTTCGACACCACTATAAACTAGCCCGGCACAATTTTTCCTTAAAGAAGAAATCGGGTAATAGACCGAGGGCTCGACCATAATACTCGCCCTATGCTTCAAGTTCGGCACTATCTTTTCCCTATGTGTCTAGCGTCTTGGATATTGTATTATATGCATCGGTTCTGAATTATGTCTTGGGGTCAATAGTTGGGTTGCCCTGCTCTTGTGCTTACCTTCTTACATTCCGCATGTTCGGCTAAGAAGGTAAAGGGAGAACCACTACATTGTACTTCCGGCTAGCCCGGTTAAGTACCTCAGTGGAGAAAGCCGAATACTAACTGTCATAATAAGCGAGAATTGGTCGGCGATCCAATGACAAGTGTCAAACTAATCGATGGCGATTACCCCGTGTTATACGAAGGGTTTGTCTTTGCACAAACCGCATGATTTAGGTATATACCTCGGCTCTCCCGAACATCACACAACACTGGGGGCTAGTCACTAGTCCTATGGCTAAGTGAAAGTCATAAAACCACATAGTCCGATTGCCTTGTTCCCCTCACGCACTACCACCTCCGAGCACTGAGACGTCGGCTAAGGGTTATAGTGCGGAGGACGAAACACCCCTTGTAGCATATACATGGGGACTGAAGCGACTGGCAACTTTCAGATTCAAAACGGCCACACAGGAGTCAAAATAAAATCAAAACAGATTCAAGTATGATAAACCATACAAAGGGCCGCATTGTAAAGCAAAAGGTCTAATTGTCATTCAATACATGATAGTTCACTCAAGGATTACATCTTTTGGACCTTGGTCCTCTATCGTCGAGCACCATCCGTAACGATGGGGAAATACTGCTCGGGACGATGATGCTCCTTTCCAACAGGTGGGGGACCGGTGGCCATCTCAACTGGCTTGATTTTAGGCTAGTGCACCATGGTCCTCGTGAAGGCCATCCGCACTCCTTCAATGCACACAGAGCGCTTCACTGCATCAACCCGGGAGGATGCGTCAGGCAGCTTCTTCACCAGGCCGAAGTAACTGCTCGGTATTGGCTCTATGGGCCACAACCAGACACAAAGGTCCTTCATGGCTAGCTCAGCCATCCGATGCAGCTCCATTAACTGCTTCATTTGGTTGCTCAGAAGGGGAGGGTGTTCGAGTGCCTGTAACTGTGCCCAAAACAACCTATGTTTAGTATCACCCTCCTGAGCTGCATAATGCCTCACAGCGTCCGCCACACTCCTCGGGAGCTCCACAAACGCGCCTGAGGAATGCCAGACTCGTGTGAGCAATGCGAACCTGTGGCCGCCAAAGACAATCTGCAGTAAGTACGGCTTACCGTCAGCGATTTGCTTCACTTGACGGAGCTCTTCGTGGGTTCCCCGCATCTCCGTCCTTGCCTCCTGGACCTCCTGCTTCACCTTGTACAGCTCGGAGGCCTAATCTTTATTCTTTTGCTCAAGGTCCTCACATTTAGTGACGACATCCTTGAGCTCTTGTTGCACTTCGGCCACTCTGGCCTCGTGCTTCTCACTCACAGTTTTCACCGTCACTGGTGCGCGTCGGTCCTAAACAAACGGTTTTTTACCCCTTTCTGCGACGACATTTGGAACCGTCGGCAAGTGAGTGTGGGCAATAGGGGGGTCCTTCCCACACGACCCAGAAACCGTTGGGGATAGGGAGCCTTGATGCATTGTCACATCCCTAGTTCTGGTATGACCTAGACTAGCTAGTCATTTGTGCATCATGTTTATATTCCATTTAAATTTGAAATGAGGATTGGTGGAACCCTCAGAATCATTTTTGAAAATGACCCAAATAAAAATTTCTCCAAAAGGGTCAAGAAAATGCTCATGTTGCTCTCTGAAAATATTGGACAGAGATAAAAATCAAACCAATATTTTTAAGAGCTCATAGGTATTTATTTTGGGCATTTGGAATTAATGCAGTAATTATTTGCTTTGGATATATATTGTTATATATATAAAATATTGTCCAAAAATTATGCCATTTATAAAGGAGCTCTGGAATAATATAGCTAGCTTCCATAAAAAAATGGCATAAGTAAATAAATTGATTTAGTATTATTACTAAATCAGAACAAATGTCAGAAAAATAGAAAAGAAAAACAAAACAGGAAAAAAACCTTACCTGGGCTTCTTACCTAGCGCCTCTGGCCCAGCAGGCCAGTCCAGCCCACCACCGCCGTCGTCCTCCTGGCGCCAGTCGGCCAGGCGTGTGGCCGACGCGCGCGCACGGGCGGAGCGCCACGCCACCAGCTCGCCTGCCTGCCTACCCTGCCAGCGTGACGCCGCGATGCTTCTTCTCGGTGCCGCCCCGATCCCCTAGCCTTACCCCCTCTCTCCCGTGCTTTTCCCCTTCTCTCTCTCTCACCCGAGAATCACCGCCGCCGCCGACGAGCATCACCGTAGCCACCGCCTCCCCCTCGTCCCTCCGTTGTGTCCACGCGCTCCGCCGCTGTGGGCTACGCCTCCTCGACGAGACACAAGACGCCGGACGCCCCGTGGAGCCATCGCCGTCGCCTTCATCACCTCCGGCCGCCGCAGATCGCCATCGCCGTTGATTCGCCGCACGCAGGACGTCCCCGAGCCCGCTGACGCCTTCGCTGGATCCACCGTGAGCATCTTCCCGTTTCCCCTCTCTTCTCCCCCTTGTTCCCGCGCCGTAGCTCCGTTCCCCCACCATGGCCGAAGCCATCGCCGCCGCAGCTCCTCGCTGTCGTGGCCACAGCCGCCGCAGGCCGCAGCCGAGCTCGCCGTTGCACTCAGTGCACTCTGGCGAGTTGCGCGGACCCGCTCGCAGCCTCCCTAGTGCCCTGCAGCGCCTAACCCGCATCAACCGAGCTCCGGTCGCCGCCGCGAGCTCTGCTCCGGCGAGCTCCGCCGTCCCCGCGACCTTCCCTATGCCCAGGTGGATGCGGTCGAGCGCGGGCTGCCGATGGGTAGTCCCCGCGCGCTTTCCCGCCGCCTGTAGCGCGTTCCGGCGAAGCACCGCCGCGCGGTTTGGTCGCCGCCGGCCAACTCCGGCGGGCGCTAACGTGGCGGCTTAGTTAGTGCTTAACCCCCTCCTAATTACCCCCCCGGACACTGACCAGTGGGCCCCAGGGCTTAGTCAAAGCTAATCATCCCAGGTTTGACTCGGGGTTAACCCCAGTGTCACTGACGTGTGGACCCCACACGTCAGGTTTGACCCCAGTCAGCCGCAGTTGAATGCTGATGTCGTGCTGACGTCATGCTGGCACAATAATATGATTTCTGGATTTAAATTAAATCAGGAAATTCCAGAAATTGTTTTAAATTTCAAAAATTCATAGAAATTCAACCGTAGCTCAGATTGAAATGATTTATATATGAAAAATTATCAGAAAAATGCAATCTATCCATCTGTACTAGTTTCATGCATGAAAACCAACTTATACATGCTGTATAGGTGAAAACACATTATGGCATATATAAGAGCTTACTTTGGAGATGCATTTGAGCTTATGGTTCAAATGGACTTCACACCAAATGATTACTAGTTGCATTAGCTCAAACAACATCACATCTTCATGCCATGTTCATGCATCATATTGTTGCATATGTTTGTGTATTGATTGCCGGCACCGTTCCTTTTCGATAGGTCCTGCTCCGGAGCTGTTCCAGAGTACCTGTCTATGAAGCAGTGCCTCCCTTGTTGATTTACCAGGCAAGCAAACCCCCTTGTTCATTCCGATACAATCCTACTCTCTCGCTCCTGCTCTCAGTTATTGCATTAGGACAACAACGATTCTTCTGCTACTTTGTGCTGCGGTAGTTGAACCCATTCCTCTGCATGACCTGTCATTGCCACAGTAAATAGTTGAAACCCACTAGCATGTGTAGGAGTTGATTGAAGCCATTGTTGTGTTCCTACCATGCTATGCCTGCTATTGCTTAGAGTTGTGTCAGGTCTGATTCATTGGGAATGAATTGGAGTGTTACGATATGTTGTGGTGCGGGGAGTTAAGTGTGTGAACACGATTTGGTAAAGGTAGCAGTGAGAGGCCATGTAGGAGTACATGGTGGGTTGTCTCACTGGAACCGTCCTTAAGCACTGAGTTCTATGTATGTTGTCCAATGACTCGATACTACCACACATTGGAATGCTTAAGTGCCCCTCTCAACTTATTAGCCAACTTGATCTCTGTCCAGGAGTCGCAACTAGTTTCTGGTGTTTGTAGGTAGTGCTATTTTTCTACCAAGTGGCACCCGGCAGGGTGGGCTTGGGACAGACTAGGCACACGTGGCCTGGTGTACCGAGTGGCACCCGGATGGTGGGCTCGGGAACCCTGCTCACATCGTTTGGGGCCGTGAGCGACACCCCGGCCGGATCTCCTTGCGGATGGAACCCGAATAGGCGATAAACCTGGACTAGAGTCTTGTGTGGTTAGTCAAGTCGTGGCCGAAAGCCTCGCCAGGCTTCCGCTTGAAGGTTGCCGAGATACATGACATGTACATGGCGGTAAGTGGCGAGAGCGTGTGTGAAGAAGTACACCCCTGCAGGGTTAACATGATCTATTCGAATAGCCGGGTCCGCGGTTATGGACTTCTTGGATGCTTACATGGTACATAGACAACTTGAAGTGGATACTCTAAATTGCTCAAGACAAGTGTGAGTGCTATGGATGGCCTTCTCGTAGGGAGACGGGGATGAATCCATAGTAGTGTATTGTGTGGTGATTAGTGGACTCGTGTGCGCCATATCACCTCAAGAGTTTCTGGTAGTCGTAGAACAGGATAGCCACAGAGTCAAAGCTGGCTTGCTGCAACTAAACCCCACACTACTCTCTTGATACAAATGCATGTATGATAGGATCTGATGTAAGTCTTGCTGAGTACCTTTGTACTCATGTTGCTTTATTTATGTTTTTGCAGCGGAGACTTCGGTCTTACTAGTGTTCTCATGGACTTCGACTAGTAGCTAGTACCTCAGCTACGATCTTGATCGGACGTTGTAGATAGTCAGGCTTTCAGCCTTTTTCATTTATAGATGTCTGCACTCAGACATGTAATGCTTCCGTTTGTTGCTTGATTGCTCTGAATGTTGGGTCATGTGACCCCTGTTTGTAATAATGCTATGATGGCTCTTCTAAGCCTTTATCTATATGAGTTGTTGAGTTATGCTGTGATGCCATGTTGTACAGCACATACTTGCATGTTATGCGTACGTGTAATGTGTATTGCTATGTGTGGGATCTGACTATCTAGTTGTTTATCCTTAGTAGTCTTTCTTACCAGGAAATGTCTCCTAGTGCTTCCACTGAGCCCTGGTAGCTTGCTACTGCTCCGGAACACTTAGGCTGGCCGGCATGTGTCCTTCTTCGATCCTGTGTCTGTCCCTTCGGGGAAATGTCACGCGATGAATACCGGAGTCCCGTTAGCCCGCTACAGCCCGGTTCACCGGAGTCCTGTTAGCCCAGTGCTACAGCCTGGATTCACTCGCTGATGACCGACACGTTCGATGCTGGGTCATGGATGCCTGTCCCTGTAAGTTTGTGCCACTTTGGGTTTACGACTAGCCATGTCAGCCCAGGCTCCTTATCATATGAATGCTAGCGACACTGTCATATACGTGTGCCAAAAGGCGCAAACGGTCCCGGGCAAGGGTAAGGCGACACCCGTGGGGATACCGTGCGTGAGGCCGCAAAGTGATATGAGGTGTTACATGCTAGACCGATGTGGCATTGAGTCGGGGTCCTGACAGCGTTGGTATCAGAGCCTGACTGCCTGTAGGATTACTAAGCCAAACTGGTCCAAGTTGAGTCTAGAAATTCTTTAGTTATGTAAGGGAATTGATTGTGGGAAGGAACGTAAGGCTCCTTTTACTCCTTTACCTCATGGCCTTCTGATCTGAGTCGTCCTATCTTTCCTACGGGGTTAAGGAACTAGGCTTTCTCTTCCGTCTATCAGGATCACGTGTTACTACTCCGTAGTCCCATAGGATTGGTTGATCAGAGTCATACCCCAGTTTTGAGTATTTCCGGTGTAGTCTATTTAGTATGATCTCAGAACCTTGAGTAATGCTGATGAGTATGTTGCCACCCCATTTTTAGTAGGATGTCTCATTTTGAGCATTTTACTGTCGTTATGCTGCCGGAATTTCCCTAGGAGTTCGAGTGATACCAATTCCTTGTCCTTCATTCTATAGCCTATAGATTGATGCTGATTCCGTCCTTGGTTTCGTTTCACAGGATGTCATCTAGTTCTATTGTTCATAGCCAGAACCACGGAGATGGTAGGGACGAGGATCCTCCCGATCAACCTTCGTTGACAGAGTTCATGTTAGAAATGGAGAGGAACAAGCGTGAGTCTAACCGTTGGTTGGCACGTATCGAGGAGAACACCGCACATCAGTCCGATAAGTCTGCGACCATTCATGATTTCATTCGCTTGCACCCACCTACCTTTCATCATTCCATCGAGCCACTCGATGCAGATGACTGGCTCCGTAGCATCACTCATAAGCTGCGTTCCGCGAGCATAGCTGAAGATGACAAGGTCACTTATGCCACATACCACCTGGAAGGTCCTGCTAGTCTTTGGTGGCAGAACTATGAGGCTATGCTTCCAGCTGGCCAGATTCCTACTTGGAAGGTTTTCACTGAGGCTTTTCGCGAGCATCACATTCCCCAGGCCCTCCTTGATCGCAAGAGAGAAGAGTTCTGTAGTTTCACCCAGAATAAGATGGCTGTTGATGCTTACAGCAGAGAGTTTGAGAACCTTGCCCGCTATGCCACAGAAGAAGTGTCCACGGACGCCAAGAAGCAGGCTAGGTTCCGGAAGGGTCTCAACCCCAAGTTGCATCGTGATCTCCACCTGCATCATTGTGATACATTCCAAGCTCTTGTGAACAAGGCCATCAATGCAGAGACAGCTCAGCTCACTTACGAGGAGTCTCGTAAGCACACCCGTGATTTGGGATCTTCCTCTGGCTCTAGTTCTCAGAAGCGTCGGATTTGGGTTCCAAACTCTGCTCTTCCTTCCGGTTATGCACCGAGGCCATCCCATGTGGTGCCTCCCCCAGCTCAGCCTTATGTTCCACCCAGGCCTACTGGTAGACCGCTTGTCAGTGCGGGTCCCCGTCCAACCTCAGGGACTTGCTTCACATGCGGGAAGCCAGGACACTATGCACGTGACTGCTCTCAGACTAGTTATGCTCCACCCCAGCCCGAGAAGACTGTTGGCTGTGTTAAGCCATCACGGAAGATGATCAATGTCAAGTCAGCCCCCACTGAACGTGGACGTGTGCATCACGTCTCAGCTAAAGACGCTCATGATGATCCGGATGTCGTTCTTGGTACACTCCTTGTCAATTGTCACCCAGCATCAGTTCTATTCGATACTGGAGCATCTCACTCTTTCATTTCTGAAGGCTATGCTCGTTTGCACGACATGTCATTTTGTGATATGCCAACTCCACTTGAAATCCAAACCCCAGGGTCTAGATGGCAGACCACAAGAATTAGCCATGGTAATGAAATCCTTGTTGACAGACTTGTATTCCTTGCATCACTTGTAGCCCTCAAGTCCTCAGATATTAATATCATCTTGGGTATGGACTGGATGATAGCTCATCATGCCAAGATTGATTGTTACACAAGATCTGGTTAGCTTACACACCCATCTGGCAAGATAGTCACTGTCTCCACTAAAGTTGCAAAGTGTCAGCTCTATTCTCTTAATGCCAGCCCTCTTCCAGACCTTGAAGATATCCCGGTAGTCCGTGACTTTCCGGATGTCTTTCCAGAGGAACTGCCAGGTGTTCCACCTGACAGAGATGTAGAGTTCGTCATAGATCTTATTCCAGGAACTGCTCCAATCTCCAGAAGACCTTACAAGATGGCACCCTTAGAACTAGCCGAGCTTAAGAAACAACTTGATGAGTCCTTGCAAAAGGGTTTCATCCGTCCTAGTTCTTCCCCTTGGGCTTGCCCCGTCCTCTTCGTCAAGAAGAAGGATGGTAAGGACCGGATGGTTGTAGATTATCGTCCCGTTAATTTGGTCACGATAAAGAACAAATATCCGCTCCCCAGGATCAATGATCTGTATGATCAGCTCGCTGGATCCTCAGTCTTCTCCAAGATGGATTTAAGGTTAGGCTACCACCAAATCAAGATCAGAAACGGGGACATTCCCAAGACAGCCTTTGTCACTCGTTATGGCCAGTACGAGTACACCGTCATGTCCTTTGGCCTAACCAATGCTCCAGCTACTTTCTCCCGCTTGATGAACTCGATCTTCATGGAGTACTTAGATAAGTTCGTCGTGGTTTACCTCGATGATATTCTTATTTACTCGAAGAACGAGGAAGAGCATGCCGAACATCTTAGACTTGTTCTAGAAAAACTCAGAGAGCACCTCCTTTATGCCAAGTTCTCCAAGTGTGAATTTTGGTTGCCAGAAGTGACCTACCTAGGCCACGTAATCTCTGGTAAGGGCATTGCTATCAATCCCGAGAGAGTTCAGGCTGTTCTCGATTGGACTCCACCTGAAACCGTTAAACAAGTTAGGAGCTTCCTTGGTCTAGCCAGCTATTATCGCCGCTTTGTTGAAAACTTCTCCAAAGTAGCCAAACCCCTCACGGAACTTCTCAAGAAAGATAAAAAGTTCGAGTGGTCCCCACAGTGTGAGCACAGTTTTCAGGAACTGAAAAGACGCCTGACTTCTGCCCCCATACTTGTGCCACCAGATTTCACAAAGGACTTTGTTATCTATTGTGACGCCTCACGACAGGGACTAGGTTGCATTCTTATGCAGGATCGCCATGTGATTGCCTATGCATCTCGACAGTTGCATCCACATGAGGATAATTATCCTACACATGATCTAGAGCTTGCAGCCGTAGTCTATGCACTCAAGACCTGGCGACATTACCTTCTTGGTAAACGTTGCGAGATCTACACCGATCACCAGAGTCTCAAGTATATCTTCACCCAACCGGATCTGAACCTTAGGCAAAGACGTTGGTTGGAGTTAATCACAGATTATGATCTAGGGATTACCTACACCCCAGGCAAAGCCAATGTCATGGCTGATGCTCTAAGCCGTAAATCCTATTGCAACAATCTCATGTTGCAGCAAGGCCAACCACTTCTCCATGAGGAATTCTGTAAGCTTAATCTTCACATTGCTCCTCACGGATTCCTTTCTACCTTGGTGGCGAAACCTGATCTTGAAGATCGGATTGTCGCTGCTCAAAAGCAAGATACGGGGATTTCTCGGATCAAGAGAAACATTAAGAAGGGAGTTGGTGGATGTTTCTCTATGGATGATCGTGGTGTTGTTTTCTTTGAGAATCGCTTGGTGGTTCCCAAGAATCAACATCTGCGACAATTGATTCTTAAGGAGGCGCATGAATCTCCTCTCACGATTCATCCCGGTAGTACTAAGATGTATCAGGACCTACGCCAGAGGTTCTGGTGGACTAGGATGAAGAGAGAAATCGTTGAGTTCATTGCTAAATGTGACGTTTGTCGTCGCGTTAAGGCAGAGCATCAAAGACCTGCTGGCACCCTTCAGCCTTTAGCTATTCCTGAATGGAAATGGGATAAAGTTGGTATGGACTTCATCACCGGTTTTCCCAGGACCAAGAGAGGGAATAACGCTATCTTCGTAGTCGTTGATCGTCTTTCCAAAGTGGCTCACTTCCTTCCTGTTCAAGAGAGTATCACTGCTAGTCAGCTTGCTGACTTATACATTTCTCGAATAGTGTCACTTCATGGTGTTCCACTAGAGATCAATTCAGACCGTGGCAGTCTTTTCACTTCTCATTTCTGGGAGAGTTTCCAAACTGCCATGGGAACCCATCTTTCCTTCAGTACCGCTTTCCACCCTCAGTCGAGTGGTCAGGTGGAACGGGTCAATCAAATTCTCGAAGACATGCTTAGAGCTTGCGTTATCTCATTCGGTATGGATTGGGAGAAATGTCTTCCTTTTGCCGAGTTTGCTTATAACAATAGCTATCAATCCAGCCTCAAGAAAGCTCCTTTTGAAGTTCTCTATGGACGAAGATGTCGAACACCTTTGAACTGGTTAGAAACCGGTGAAAGACAATTCTTTGGACCGGACATGATCCAGGAGGCAGAAGAGCAAGTTCGCATCATTCGTGGGAATTTGAAAATAGCCCAGTCTCGTCAAAAGAGTCAGTATGATCGTCATCATAAGGATATGACTTATGAAGTTGGCGAAAAAGCTTACCTTCGGGTTACTCCTTTGAAGGGTACCCATCGTTTCGGTATCAAGGGCAAGTTGGCTCCTCGTTACATTGGTCCCTTTCGCATTCTCGCTAAACGAGGAGAGGTTGCCTACCAGTTGGAACTACCCCCACATCTTTCTCGAGTTCATGATGTCTTCCACGTCTCTCAACTCAGGCGTTGCTTCTCGGATCCTATCCGCGGAGTGGACCACGAAACGCTTGATCTCCAAGATAACCTCACATACCGAGAGTACCCGGTTCGCATTCTTGATCAAGCAGAGCGTGTTACCCGACGTCAGAACATCAAGTTTCTCAAAGTTCAGTGGTCTCATCATTCCGAGAGAGAAGCTACTTGGGAGCGAGAAGATCGTCTTCGACTGGAGTACCCCGCTTTCTTTCCGTCGACCCCTGAGTCTCGGGACGAGATTCTTTCAAGTGGGGGCGAGTTGTCACATCCCTAGTTCTGGCATGACCTAGACTAGCTAGTCATTTGTGCATCATGTTTATATTCCATTTAAATTTGAAATGAGGATTGGTGGAACCCTCAGAATCATTTTTGAAAATGACCCAAATAAAAATTTCTCCAAAAGGGTCCAAGAAAATGCTCATGTTGCTCTCTGAAAATATTGGACAGAGATAAAAATCAAACCAATATTTTTAAGAGCTCATAGGTATTTATTTTGGGCATTTGGAATTAATGCAGTAATTATTTGCTTTGGATATATATTGTTATATATATAAAATATTGTCCAAAAATTATGCCATTTATAAAGGAGCTCTGGAATAATATAGCTAGCTTCCATAAAAAATGGCATAAGTAAATAAATTGATTTAGTATTATTACTAAATCAGAACAAATGTCAGAAAAATAGAAAAGAAAAACAAAACAGGAAAAAAACCTTACCTGGGCTTCTTACCTGGCGCCTCTGGCCCAGCAGGCCAGCCCAGCCCACCACCGCCGTCGTCCTCCTGGCGCCAGTCGGCCAGGCGTGTGGCCGACGCGCGCGCACGGGCGGAGCGCCACGCCACCAGCGCGCCTGCCTGCCTACCCTGCCAGCGCGACGCCGCGATGCTTCTTCTCGGTGCCGCCCCGATCCCCTGGCCTCACCCTCCTCTCTCCCGTGCTTTTCCCCTTCTCTCTCTCTCTCACCCGAGAATCACCGCCGCCGCCGACGAGCATCACCGTAGCCACCGCCTCCCCCTCGTCCCTCCGTTGTGTCCACGCGCTCCGCCGCTGTGGGCTACGCCTCCTCGACGAGACACAAGACGCCGGACGCCCCGTGGAGCCGTCGCCGTCGCCTTCATCACCTCCGGCCGCCGCAGATCGCCATCGCCGTCGATTCGCCGCACGCAGGACGTCCCCGAGCCCGCTGACGCCTTCGCTGGATCCATCGTGAGCATCTTCCCGTTTCCCCTCTCTTCTCCCCCTCGTTCCCGTCCCGTAGCTCCGTTCCCCCACCATGGCCGAAGCCATCGCCGCCGCAGCTCCTCGCCGTCGTGGCCACAACCGCCGCAGGCCGCAGCTGAGCTCGCCGTTGCACTCAGTGCACTCTGGCGAGTCGCGCGGACCCGCTCGCAGCCTCCCTAGTGCCCTGCAGCGCCTAACCCGCATCAACCGAGCTCCGGTCGCCGCCGCGAGCTCTGCTCCGGCGAGCTCCGCCGTCCCCGCGACCTTCCCTATGCCCAGGTGGATGCGGTCGAGCGCGGGCTGCCGATGGGTAGTCCCCGCGCGCTTTCCCGCCGCCTGTAGCGCGTTCCGGCGAAGCACCGCCGCGCGGTTTGGTCGCCGCCGGCCAACTCCGGCGGGCGCTAACGTGGTGGCTTAGTTAGTGCTTAACCCCCTCCTAATTACCCCCCCCGGACACTGACCAGTGGGCCCCAGGGCTTAGTCAAAGCTAATCAGCCCAGGTTTGACTCGGGGTTAACCCAGTGTCACTGACGTGTGGACCCCACACGTCAGGTTTGACCCCAGTCAGCCGCAGTTGACTGCTGACGTCGTGCTGACGTCATGCTGGCGCAATAATATGATTTCTGGATTTAAATTAAATCAGGAAATTTCAGAAATTGTTTTAAACTTCAAAAATTCATAGAAATTCAACCGTAGCTCAGATTGAAATGATTTATATATGAAAAATTATCAGAGAAATGCAATCTATCCATCTGTACTAGTTTCATGCATGACAAACCAACTTATACATGCTGTATAGGTGAAAACACATTATGGCATATATAAGAGCTTACTTTGGAGATGCATTTGAGCTTATGGTTCAAATGGACTTCACACCAAATGATTACTAGTTGCATTAGCTCAAACAACATCACATCTTCATGCCATGTTCATGCATCATATTGTTGCATATGTTTGTGTATTGATTGCCGGCACCGTTCCTTTTCGATAGGTCCTGCTCCGGAGCTGTTCCAGAGTACCTGTCTATGAAGCAGTGCCTCCCTTGTTGATTTACCAGGCAAGCAAACCCCCTTGTTCATTCCGATACAATCCTACTCTCTCGCTCCTGCTCTCAGTTATTGCATTAGGACAACAACGATTCTTCTGCTTAAGTGCTGTCTTGTTGATTTACCAGGCATATGTTAAGTGTGTGAACACGATTTGGTAAAGGTAGCAGTGAGAGGCCATGTAGGAGTACATGGTGGGTTGTCTCACTGGAACCGTCCTTAAGCACTGAGTTCTATGTATGTTGTCCAATGACTCGATACTACCACACATTGGAATGCTTAAGTGCCCCTCTCGACTTATTAGCCAACTTGATCTCTGTCCAGGAGTCGCAACTAGTTTCTGGTGTTTGTAGGTAGTGCTATTTTTCTACCAAGTGGCACCCGGCAGGGTGGGCTTGGGACAGACTAGGCACACGTGGCCTGGTGTACCGAGTGGCACCCAGATGGTGGGCTCGGGAACCCTGCTCACATCGTTTGGGGCCGTGAGCGACACCCCGGCCGGATCTCCTTGCGGATGGAACCCGAATAGGCGATAAACCTGGACTAGAGTCTTGTGTGGTTAGTCAGGTCATGGCCGACACCCTCGCCAGGCTTCCGCTTGAAGGTTGCCGAGATACATGATGTGTACATGGCGGTAAGTGGCGAGAGCGTGTGTGAAGAAGTACACCCCTGCAGGGTTAACATGATCTATTCGAATAGCCGGGTCCGCGGTTATGGACTTCTTGGATGCTTACATGGTACATAGACAACTTGAAGTGGATACTCTAAAATGCTCAAGACAAGTGTGAGTGCTATGGATGGCCTTCTCGTAGGGAGACGGGGATGAATCCATAGTAGTGTATTGTGTGGTGATTAGTGGACTCGTGTGCGCCATATCACCTCAAGAGTTTCTGGTAGTCGTAGAACAGGATAGCCACAGAGTCAAAGCTGGCTTGCTGCAACTAAACCCCACACTACTCTCTTGATACAAATGCATGTATGATAGGATCTGATGTAAGTCTTGCTGAGTACCTTTGTACTCATGTTGCTTTATTTATGTTTTTGCAGCGGAGACTTCGGTCTTACTAGTGTTCTCATGGACTTCAACTAGTAGCTAGTACCTCAGCTACGATCTTGATCGGACGTTGTAGATAGTCAGGCTTTCAGCCTTTTTCATTTATAGATGTCTGTACTCACACATGTAATGCTTCCGTTTGTTGCTTGATTGCTCTGAATGTTGGGTCATGTGACCCCTGTTTGTAATAATGCTATGATGGCTCTTCTGAGCCTTTATCTATATGAGTTGTTGAGTTATGCTGTGATGCCATGTTGTACAGCACATACTTGCATGTTATGCGTACATGTAATGTGTATTGCTATGTGTGGGATCTGACTATCTAGTTGATTATCCTTAGTAATCTTTCTTACCGGGAAATGTCTCCTAGTGCTTCCACTGAGCCCTGGTAGCTTGCTACTGCTCCGGAACACTTAGGCTGGCCGGCATGTGTCCTTCTTCGATCCTGTGTCTGTCCTTTCGGGGAAATGTCACGCGATGAATACCGGAGTCCTGTTAGCCCGCTACAGCCCGGTTCACCGGAGTCCTGTTAGCCCAGTGCTACAGCCTGGATTCACTCGTTGATGACCGACACGTTCGATGCTGGGTCATGGATGCCTGTCCCTGTAAGTTTGTGCCACTTTGGGTTTACGACTAGCCATGTCAGCCCGGGCTCCTTATCATATGGATGCTAGCGACACTGTCATATACGTGTGCCAAAAGGCACAAACGGTCCCAGGCAAGGGTAAGGCGACACCCGTGGGGATACCGTGCGTGAGGCCGCAAAGTGATATGAGGTGTTACATCCTAGATCGATGTGGCATTGAGTCGGGGTCCTGACAGCGTTGGTATCAGAGCCTGACTGCCTGTAGGATTACTAAGCCAAACTGGTCGAAGTTGAGTCTAGAAATTCTTTAGTTATGTAAGGGAATTGATTGTGGGAAGGAACATAAGGCTCCTTTTACTCCTTTACCTCATGGCCTTCTGATCTGAGTCGTCCTATCTTTCCTACGGGGTTAAGGAACTAGGCTTTCTCTTCCGTCTATCAGGATCACGTGTTACTACTCCGTAGTCCCATAGGATTGGTTGATCAGAGTCATACCCCAGTTTTGAGTATTTCCGGTGTAGTCTGTTTAGTATGATCTCAGAACCTTGAGTAATGCTGATGAGTATGTTGCCACCCCATTTTTAGTAGGATGTCTCATTTTGAGCATTTTACTGTCGTTATGCTGCCGGAATTTCCCTAGGAGTTCGAGTGATACCAATTCCTTGTCCTACATTCTATAGCCTATAGATTGATGCTGATTCCGTCCTTGGTTTCGTTTCACAGGATGTCATCCAGTTCTATTGTTCGTAGCCAGAACCACGGAGATGGTAGGGACGAGGATCCTCCCGATCAACCTTCGTTGACAGAGTTCATGTTAGAAATGGAGAGCAACAAGCGTGAGTCTAACTGTTGGTTGGCACGTATCGAGGAGAACACCGCACATCAGTCCGATAAGTCTGCGACCATTCATGATTTCATTCGCTTGCACCCACCTACCTTTCATCATTCCATCGAGCCACTCGATGCAGATGACTGGCTCCGTAGCATCACTCATAAGCTGCGTTCCGCGAGCATAGCTGAAGATGACAAGGTCACTTATGCCACATACCACCTGGAAGGTCCTGCTAGTCTTTGGTGGCAGAACTATGAGGCTATGCTTCCAGCTGGCCAGATTCCTACTTGGAAGGTTTTCACTGAGGCTTTTCGCGAGCATCACATTCCCCAGGCCCTCCTTGATCGCAAGAGAGAAGAGTTCTGTAGTTTCACCCAGAATAAGATGGCTGTTGATGCTTACAGCAGAGAGTTCGAGAACCTTGCCTGCTATGCCACAGAAGAAGTGTCCACGGACGCCAAGAAGCAGGCTAGGTTCCGGAAGGGTCTCAACCCCAAGTTGCGTCGTGATCTCCACCTGCATCATTGTGATACATTCCAAGCTCTTGTGAACAAGGCCATCAATGCAGAGACAGCTCAGCTCACTTACGAGGAGTCTCGTAAGCACACCCGTGATTTGGGATCTTCCTCTTGCTCTAGTTCTCAGAAGAGCCGGATTTGGGTTCCAAACTCCGCTCTTCCTTCCGGTTATGCACCGAGGCCATCCCATGTGGTGCCTCCCCCAGCTCAGCCATATGTTCCACCCAGGCCTACTGGTAGACCGCTTGTCAGTGCGGGTCCCCGTCCAACCTCAGGGACTTGCTTCACATGCGGGAAGCTAGGACACTATGCACGTGACTGCTCTCAGACTAGTTATGCTCCACCCCAGCCCGAGAAGACTGTTGGCTGTGTTAAGCCATCACGCAAGATGATCAATGTCAAGTCAGCCCCCACTGAACGTGGACGTGTGCATCACGTCTCAGCTAAAGACGCTCATGATGATCCGGATGTCGTTCTTGGTACACTCCTTGTCAATTGTCACCCAGCATCAGTTCTATTCGATACTGGAGCATCTCACTCTTTCATTTCTGAAGGCTATGCTCGTTTGCACGACATGTCATTTTGTGATATGCCAACTCCACTTGAAATCCAAACCCCAGGGTCTAGATGGCAGACCACCAGAATTAGCCATGGTAATGAAATCCTTGTTGACAGACTTGTATTCCTTGCATCACTTGTAGCCCTCAAGTCCTCAGATATTAATATCATCTTGTGTATGGACTGGATGACAGCTCATCATGCCAAGATTGATTGTTACACAAGATCTGTTCAGCTTACACACCCATCAAGAAGAGCGTGTGTGAAGAAGTACACCCCTGCAGGGTTAACATGATCTATTCGAATAGCCGGGTCCGCGGTTATGGACTTCTTGGATGCTTACATGGTACATAGACAACTTGAAGTGGATACTCTAAAATGCTCAAGACAAGTGTGAGTGCTATGGATGGCCTTCTCGTAGGGAGACGGGGATGAATCCATAGTAGTGTATTGTGTGGTGATTAGTGGACTCGTGTGCACCATATCACCTCAAGAGTTTCTGGTAGTCGTAGAACAGGATAGCCACAGAGTCAAAGCAGGCTTGCTGCAACTAAACCCCACACTACTCTCTTGATACAAATGCATGTATGATAGGATCTGATGTAAGTCTTGCTGAGTACCTTTGTACTCATGTTGCTTTATTTATGTTTTTGCAGCGGAGACTTCGGTCTTACTAGTGTTCTCATGGACTTCGACTAGTAGCTAGTACCTCAGCTACGATCTTGATCGGACGTTGTAGATAGTTAGGCTTTCAGCCTTTTTCATTTATAGATGTCTGTACTCAGACATGTAATGCTTCCGTTTGTTGCTTGATTGCTCTGAATGTTGGGTCATGTGACCCCTGTTTGTAATAATGCTATGATGGCTCTTCTGAGCCTTTATCTATATGAGTTGTTGAGTTATGCTGTGATGCCATGTTGTACAGCACATACTTGCATGTTATGCGTACGTGTAATGTGTATTGCTATGTGTGGGATCTGACTATCTAGTTGTTTATCCTTAGTAGTCTTTCTTACCGGGAAATGTCTCCTAGTGCTTCCACTGAGCCCTGGTAGCTTGCTACTGCTCCGGAACACTTAGGCTGGCCGGCATGTGTCCTTCTTCGATCCTGTGTCTGTCCCTTCGGGGAAATGTCATGCGATGAATACCGGAGTCCTGTTAGCCCGCTACAGCCCGGTTCACCGGAGTCCTGTTAGCCCCGTGCTACAGCCTGGATTCACTCGCTAATGACCGACACGTTCGATGCTGGGTCATGGATGCCTGTCCCTGTAAGTTTGTGCCACTTTGGGTTTACGACTAGCCATGTCAGCCCGGGCTCCTTATCATATGGATGCTAGCGACACTATCATATACGTGTGCCAAAAGGCGCAAACGGTCCCGGGCAAGGGTAAGGCGACACCCGTGGGGATACCGTGCGTGAGGCCGCAAAGTGATATGAGGTGTTTCATGCTAGATCGATGTGGCATTGAGTCGGGGTCCTGACATGCATACAGTTGTCCCTATATAACCCTTTTCGATATCTCGAATATCCCAAACGCTTCATCCTTGCTACTCGTTTGTGCTCGCATTGCTATCGCAGTCGGAGTTTTGTGGTTCTGCCTAAAACCAGGCAGATTCTAGGCACGGTAGCTTTCCAGGCAGATTCCAGGCACGGGAGATTTACGATGCCTAGCACATCACAAACAGTTCATGATTATAAACCGTGTACGATAGGTAGACAATCACACACATTTAGTTTTCCCGCACAGTATGTGATAGTGTCTGACATCACACATGCTTTGCGAACGGCAACTGTGTGCATGCTTGCACACATTTCCTCTTTATGAACCGTCTCGGATTATGGTGTATATCGCAAAAGTTTGTGTTTTTCCAACCGTGTGTGCCATAATGACCTGCACAACATAATTTCACCCTAATTTAATTGCCACTATTTAAAATTGTACCTAATTTAAACTTGAAAGTAGGCTATAGCTTTATTCATATCCATCAGGTTCAAACAACCAATGCATTATTCGATTCACAGGTACATATGTTTAAGAATTAGATAAGCACCAAATAAAGGATGATGTACCAGGGTTCTTTACTTGTACTATTACAGATGGTAAAGAAAGAGGCAACAGACATTCCAGTTGCTGAACAAGGTGAAGCGGAATGGCCCTATTGTGCTCTCCTGGATGCAGAAGGCATGCAGGACTCTAGTCCAACCCCTTGTGATGGCCGGCCAGCAATCATGTAGTTTGAGAGGTAATCTTGAGTAAACCGCTTAGGATCCACTGCAAAAGAAAAAATATTCAGATATTGTCATCTAACACAACTCATTACGGGTAGTAAAAAGAAGGCTACATGGTTCTTACTTACCATCCTGCAGTTCACTGTTGTCTTGCATAAAGTGTAAACAAATAGTTCGATTGACATCTTTCGACCCATTTTAGTAATAATCTTTATCAGCTTCCTCACTTGATGCTGGTTCATGAATATCTCATTGCCCCATGCACAAAAAAGGTCGAATTGTAGATCTTTAGCAATGATATATGTACCTAAAAGCACCAAGTTAATATTAGAAGCTAAACAACAATTGAAAATTGATGTAGTACAACATTCCATCCTTCCCATTATATAAGATTTTATTACATGTATATCTAGACATCATTAGAACATTAAGGTAACACTCTTCCTTGTTGCTATGTAGCCTGGGATTGCATATTTAGTCATTCAGTACAATGCATGTTGCTAAACAACAATTGAAAAACAAAAAGGCATGTTAACTGCAATATCCTTAACAACAACCAAATATCGTAATTCATAGTGGTATTGTTGAAACTGTTATTGATGAAATTGAACTGCACGGCAAATAGTTGCACATATAGAGCAACACATTGTGAAGAACTGAAATAAACAAGTCATAAGGACATCTCTAGGCGATCCTTAAAAAGTTAAAGGACTAAAACCCTTAGTGGATATATATATACTCCAACAATTTTTGGCCTTTTCTAGTCGATCCCCTAAACTTAAGGTTGTAAACTTCAATTTGATCAAGTTCAATGCAGGTTCAACCGAAAGTAGCATGCATTCAATATATATATACTCCGGTAATTTTTGGCCTTTTCTAGTTGATCCCCTAAACTTAAGGTTGTAAACCTCAATTTGATCAAGTTCAACGCAGGTTCAACCGAAAGTAGCATGCATTCAAACATAAACATAGATAGTTTTGCATAACCGAACATAAAACATAAATTTAAACTAAGCTAAACTACTTTTGGTCGAAGTAGAGGTCGAGCCAATCCTTCCTCGTCATGTATGGTGTGCCGCGAGCGGGTCCGGGCCAGTACCGTCATCGGGGTCGTTGGGGAAGGCACTCCTCCACCCATCGACGTCGATCTCCTTGTCCTGGGGGCTCACCTCGACGCCCTCCACGCCACCATCGCCGCCGCCTTGGACCTCGTCATCAGAGGAGAGCGCGATAACCTCGCCACCCTCTGCGCCGCCGTCCTCGCCGCCTTCGACCTCGTCATCGGAGGAGAGCGCGATAACCTCGCCGCCCTCCATGCTGGCAAAGACCGCCCACTCCGCCTCCACGAGCTCCGGGTGTTGCCTGCGGAGCTCTTGCATGTAGGCCTCGTCGGCAGCCTCAGCCTCGAGACGCTCCCACACCTCACGGTCCTCACGCGCCATAGCCGAGCTCACTACCCCTGGCTCCGGCGAAATGAGGTGGACCAGACGTGTGCCGAAGGAGAAATTGAGCCTAGCCGCCACACCGTGGTAGCGGGCCTGCTAGCGGTCATACTCCATGGCCGCGAGCTCGGCTATGTGGAAGCTACCGAGCCACTGGCGGGTGTGGGTCTCTCGATCTATAATCTCGGCGACCCTTGTCCCCCATCGCTCCTGCCGGACCCCGAGGTAGGATTTCGTCGGCTGCCGGGTCCAGGGGAGGACGGGGAAGTCCTTGAACCGGCGTAGGGGCGCGGCGGCGGGCAGATCGGGGGACCGATAACGGTGGATCGGGCCCGCAGAGGACGATGGGGACACCTCGGCGGCCACCTCGCCGGCGTCGGGCGAAAAGGCCATGATAAACCTCTTTTTGGCCATTGGCTACTCGAGCTCCCTGGCACATAGGCAGAGGTTGAAGATGGAGGCGCCGATGATGGCGATGACCTACCAATGGTTTCGAGGGTTGTGTGTGTCTGTGTGAATGGAGGTTGTGTTTGAGGAAATACCGCGACAACTAAATTTTTTACTAGGCGGGAGTAACAAGGCGGGGCTACTAAAAATTTGGATCAAGGGCGAGCAGATATTTTTGAGATTGCGAGGGATGCAGAGGCGGGAGTAAAATGCCAGGGCTACTGAAAATTTGAATCAAGGGACTGAAGCAGAGAGGGATGCAGAGGCGGGAGTTTTGAGGGAGCGAGCTAGTGTGCTTGACACGCCGGCTGTGGACTGTAGCCGACGCACCTTCTCGCATAAGCCATAGGCGTACTATACACCAACGGTGCTCCAAGATATTTTGTACTACATCTTACACGGTTGGTGAGAATAAACTATGTGGGATCTACTTGATTTGAATTAGCAAATGGAGTCACAGCGGCAATGGATGGTGTTTTAATTGCTAGACCTTTTATCTGCACTGAACATGCAACTGTATGTATGTCATAAAAGAATTGGAATTATTCAGGGTTCATTTGGATATTTCATACATTAAACTAGTTTTCTAGCCATTTCAGGTGCACAATTCAAAATTAAACTACATGCACATGCTTCGGTGCATACAAATTGGTTGAAAAAAAATCAAATCTGTGTCCTTTAGTGCATGCTTAGGTCCCATGGAAGAAATGGGAATGATTTTTTCAGGGTTCGTTTGGCCTTTTTTATACATTAACCGGGTTTTCTAGGCATTTTATGTGCATAATTCAAATTTGAACTACAAGCACATGCTCCAATGCACCAAAGTTGGTTGAAAAATCACATGTGTGTCCTTGGGTGAATTTGTAAGTCCCATGCAAGAGATGGGAATGAATTTCAAACACCAGGGCACTATTGATTGCCGGCAAAATGTTGAGATACCTGGTTTTTAAATTCTAGTAAATCCAAAACTCGTCTGAAATTCATGAAACCTGGCATGCTATCATGGAGCGGCATCAACATGCCGTAGTGAAAATTTTGTCCCATTTGGGGCAGGTATGGGTATAAGCTTCTCACAAATCAGAGCTTCTCACAACAAGCATGATGGTTTCGATAGGGAACGTACCACCTTTGGTGACGGGACGATATCCGTTGCCTCTTATTACTTTCAAAAATTTTCTAGTGTCAACATAGATCAATAGGAGTGTTGTGCTCAATCTTGGAATTTCTCGGGGTTCGTTTGGCCTTTTTATACATTAACTGGGTTTTCTAGGCATTTTATGTGCATAATTCAAATTTGAACTACAAACACATGCTCCAATGCACCAAAGTTGGTTGAAAAATCACATGTGTGTCCTTGGGTGAATTTCTAGGTCCCATGCAAGAGATGGGAATGAAGTTCAAACACCATGGCACTGTTGATTGCCGGCGAAATGTTGAGATGCCTGGTTTTTAAATTCTAGTAAATCCAAAACTCGTCTGAAATTCATGAAACTTGGCATGCTATCATCGAGCGGTATCAACATGCCGTGGTGAAAATTTTGTCCCATTTGGGCAGGTTCGGGTATAAGCTTCTCACAAACCAGAGCTTCTCACAACAAGCATGCTGGTTTCGATAGGGAACGTACCACCTTTGGTGACGGGACGATATCCGTTGCCTCTTGTTGCTTTCAAAAATTTTCTAGTATCAACATAGAACAACAGGAGTGTTGTGTTCAACTTGGAATTTTTTGGGGTTCGTTTGACCTTTTTATACATTAACTGGGTTTTCTAGGCATTTTATGTGCATAATTCAAATTTGAACTACAAGCACATGCTCCAATGCACTAAAGTTGGTTGAAAAATCACATGTGTGTCCTTGGGTGAATTTTTCTTGGCCCCATGCAAGAGATGGGAATGAAATTCAAACACCAGGGCATTATTGATTGCCGGCAAAACATTGAGATGCCTGGTTTTTAAATTCTACTAAATCCAAAACTCGTCTGAAATTCATGAAACTTGGCATGCTATCATGGAGCGGCATCAACATGCCATGGTAAAAAAATTGTCTCGTTTGGGGAAGGTTCGGGTATAAGCTTCTCACAAACGAGAGCTTCTCACAACAAGCATGATGGTTTCCATAGGGAACGTGCCACCTTTGGGGACGAAACCATATCCATTGCCTCTTATTTCTTTCAAATATTTTCTAGTGTCAACATAGAACAACAGGAGTGTTGTGTCAATTTTTGTGATTTTTCGGGGTTTGTTTGGACATTTTTATGCATTAACTGGGTTTTCTAGGCATTTTATGTGCATAATTGAAATTTGAACTACAAGCACATGCTCCAATACACTAAGGTTGGTTGAAAAATCTAATATGTGTCCTTGGTTGAATTTCTAGGTCCCATGCAAGAGATGGGAATGAAATTCAAACACCAGTGCACTGTTGATTGCCGACAAAACATTGAGATGCCTGGTTTTTAAATTCTAGTAAATCCAAAACTCGTCTAAAATTCATGAAACTTGGCATGCTATCATGGAGGGACATCAACATGCTGTGTTAAAAAAGTTGTCCCATTTGGGGCAGGTTCGGGTATATGCTTCTCACAACAAGCATGATGGTTTTGGTAGTGAACGTCCCACCTTTGGGGACGAAACGATATCCATTGCCTCTTATTGCTTTCAAAACATTTCTCATGTCAACATAGAACAACAGGAGTGTTGTGTCAATTTTTGGGATTTTTGGGGGTTCGTTTGGACATTTTTATCCATTAAGTGAGTTTTCAATGCATTTATGTGCATAATTCAAATTTGAACTACATGCACATGCTCCAGTGCATATAAATTGGTTTAAAAATCAAATCTGTGTCCTTGGGTGCATGCTTAGGTCCCATGCAAGAAATGGGAATGAATTTCAAACACCGGGGTACCGTTGTTTGCTGGCAAAACATTGAGATGCCTCGTTTTTAAATTCTAGTAAATCCAAAACTCGTCTGAAATTCATGAAACTTGGCATGCTTTCATGGAGCGGCATCAGCATGCCGCGGTAAATTTTTTTGTCCCGTTTGGGGCGAGTTTTGGTATATGCTTCTCACAAACCAAAGGTTCTCAGAACAAGCATCATGGTTTCGGTAGGGAACGTTCCACCTTTGGGGACGAAACGATATCCACTGCCTCTTATTGCTTCCAAATTTTTTCTCGTGTCAACATAGAACAACAGGAGTGTTCTGGAAGTTTTTGTGATTTTTTGGGGTTCTTTTGGACTTTTTATGCATTAATTGAGTTTTTAATGCATTTGTGTGCATAATTCAAATTTGAACTACATGCACATGCTCCAGTGCATATAAATTGGTGGAAAAATCAAATCTGTGTCCTTGGGTGCATGCTTAGGTCCCATGCAATAAATGGGAATGAATTTCAATCACCAGGGCACCGTTGATTGCCAAGAAAACATTGAGATGCCTGGTTTTTAAATTCTAATAAATCCAAAACTCATCTGAAATTCATGAAACTTGGCATGCTATCATGGAATGGCGCCCAACATGATGTGGTATTTTTCGTTTCCATTTTGAGAGAAGGCGCACTTGAATAATGACACCCAACAAAGGCATATTGAAAAAATAGCTGCCACTTAATATCTCAAATGTTTGTATAATTCAAAAAGTGTGCGTTTTGTTAATCATTCACGTGACGCCACATGTCTTGGTTTTAATGGCTGTAGGAGGTGCCGTGCGGATAGCTGCTTGACCTTGACTGAACGGGAGGCGTGTGAGCGCAGTCCGGTGCACAGGATGACCAAGAGGCGTGGAAGCTTTCCTCCAATGCGCAGGCTCATAGGGAAGCGTGTGAGCTTTATGCTGCGCAGGCTCACTGGGAAGCGAGCCCTTTGACTTCCATGGCCGCTCACCTTCCTCTCCACTAATGGTGCCCGAGCCGCTGTTTAATACGGGTGGCCTTACTGTTCGCCTCCCATTCCCCTCCCCCCCGTAGACCTCCACCGCCATGGTGCAGAATGATCATCTTCCACTAGTCTTCAAGTTTGGTGAAGTTGACTCCGAGCCGGAGGAGATAGAAAATAAGGAGGAATGGGCTCTCATGGACATGGCCTAGAACGAGCTAGCCATGGCGGTTGCTGCCCCCGCTCCCGTCCCAGCTCCCATCCACGCGCCCGCGCCAGTGACCATATCCCTGTAGCATTGACGGGCTGGTCGCCGAGCACTATCGCAGAGCTGGAAGCTGCAGGCGTCAGTGAGGTCTCCGCGGACCCGCGCAAGCTTGTGTACATGCCAGCGCCAGCGCCCGTGCCCGTGCGCGCCCCTCCACCGACCGTGCTGCCGACCCCCGTGCGTTTGGCTCCATCCGCCGCGCCCGTGCGCGCCCCTCCACCCACCGTGGCGTCAGTCCCCATGCGTTTGGCTGCACCCGCCGCGCCCGTGCCCCCCCTCAGCGGCATGGGACGCTGCCATCGACCGCTACCTCTCAGCGGTGCCAGTTGCCGTCCTCCCGCGCCCCGCCCGTCGATCGCGCGATGACATGATGTTTGATTTACAAGTGAAGAACATTTTGTGCTACCTTTAAGACTTCAACAACGGCGTCCCAGAGGACGACAACGACAACGACGGCGCGGCACGCCGCCTCCGCCGCTGCCGGAAATAGTTTTTTGGGGTTTAATACTGTATCTCGAATTCTCGATAATATGAAAATAAATTCGCAGTGTTACTGAACGAAAGATATGAGTTGAACTAACTTGCATTTTCTCTCGTAATGTACAGACTTATCAAATGATTTTCTTTTGAAAAAAACGTCAACGGTTTTTAAATATAAAACACTCGTGGCAAACGTTTTAGTTAGAACACCCATATGCATACCGACAGCTTCCCCAGGAAGCCAAGGGAAAATGTGCCGAGCAGGATTTCTGCATGCCTTCAATGCAAACGGTTGTTTTGCATGACCCGTGTGCAACCACATACAAACAATTGGGTAAGATTTGCATATATGTCATTTTGGCTATGTTGCCATTTCTCAAACTAGAAAGATTGACATTTGTTTATCTAGTAACATTGCCATTTGTCAACCTTGTAACACTGCGTTTTTGTCAAAATATGCAGCTACAAATTACTAGCACTATCTATTTTTTGCAACTAAAATCACTAGCACTGTTCATATGGACACCACTAGCAGGCGTGAGTTCATGGATGCATATGCTAATGTACCATTGATTACATACAACAAGTCATCAACCCACAACGACAACGAGGATACACGTTGGATTATAGATCATTTCCAACAAAACATTCTAGTAAAGTTTTTCTCACACAACAAATAACAAAGCGATGAAATGAACTTCAGCTCAACCACTCGTCGGCGTTGGAAACACTTGCTTTGAACCAGAAGTGTTTCTCTAGGAAGGGCCAGCTACTGTCAATCTCGAGACCAACGCAGGACTGATCATCCAGGCTGAAGCGGCCTATTTCCATACCCATATTGGGACGGTAGGGAAGCATAGTAATGACCGAGGTATAGATATAGTTGCTTCTCATAAATGGTAGTAACGTTGTGTCAATAGCAGCTGGATCGCCTTCCACCATCATTGGATAGTTTTGTCCAAGGAAGAGCGAGTTTCCTCCAAGACTTTCAATACTAAACCAGGGAGAAGGTGTTGGCGCTAGTACACCAGTATCCATCCCGAATACCCTGCAACGGATGTTGGAATAGGTCCGGAGTGTGCGACCATCCGAGACAACACCTGCTTCCTTAGTAACATCAGCAGTGCCCCGTATACAGACAAGAAGAGGTGATCGATCGGAATAAGTTGCTAGGCGCCACTGAGTATATGGGTCCTGCTCGTCCTCATGCTCGTGAATAAAATTTTCAAGTATAGGTGGTGGAATGTCCACAGGACCTTGGAAACACAAGAAGGTTAATTAGTAAAGGGAAACTAGCTAACCCGCATGCATGGGGATGAAACAATTATAATTACGGTGGAAGACAAACATACCGAAATCATGAGGATTCCATGCAAAAACAGTGCCACCAGTGGTGGAAGCAAACACAAGATCCTCATATTGAATTGCATCACAGTACTCATCCGTGTATAGAAACTGATTTTTGAGCAATATCCATCGAGGCGTGGAAGTAAGGAAGGCAACAAGCTTGTCGAAGATAGCAACAACTTCATAGTTCGTGTAATCCCAAGAGCGATCGGGAACTCGGCAAATTGCTATCTTTCGTAGACGACAGTTACCATGATCCTATTTGAACTCACGTAGACCATCTATGTGCTCAACCTTTGGGTAGTCTGAGATTTTTGGAAGTGGAACCCGGTGATGAGTGTACACATTCACAAGTTCCCACTCATAGTTGTACCCAATATAAACAACCCAATCTCCATTTGCGCCTGCCCAAGCGTTGCCCTCAAGCGATGGCATCTTAACATCATACGTATCATTATCAAGCGGCATCAACTTACACAAGGTGAGGCTTCCCTCGTTACCGCACCAGTCAGCAGGGTCACGACGAAGAAGATGGGGGAGATCAAACCGCTTCTGGACCCTTGGGTTCCTTGTAATGATGTTATTAGTTGAGTCGAGAATGGTCTTGAACAAACCTGCCATGCTAGCTGAGGTGATGACGTCGCACCGATCAATGAGTCCCTCCACCGTGTCATCATTCAGATCGGGGCAAGAATAACGGGGTCGTTTCTGGCTTGTTCCCTCCATGGAGAAGACGATCAAACAATGGCAGAATGAAGGGTGAAGGCAAATGGAGGAGGGAGGAAGAGCTAGCGTGCGACAGCAGTTCCAAATCGAGAGGGAAAGGTGAAGAGTCGGTGGACAGTTGCCACGGTACATGAAGAGGCGCCTCGGGAGCGAACGGTTGCCACAGAGGTCACACACTAACGACAAGGGCCGAGTGAACCGCATGCAATCCCATCGCACAACACACACGTCTTGTTAAGTTGAACCGTTTCTGTACTCTTGTGTCAACACAAATAGTTCATCCAAGTGAACCGCATGCCGTATATCCCACACACCTTGATCTGGCTGACGTTTCTTTTGTGTTTCCTAATCACAAACAGTTCATCCGAGTGAACCGTATGCTGTATATCGCACACACCTTCATCTGGCTGCCCGTTTCTTTTGTGTTGCCTAATCACAAATAGTTCATTCGAGTGAACCGTATGCTGTGTATCGCACACGCCTTCATCTGGCTGCCTATTTCTTTTGTTCCTCCTCATCGCAAACAGTTAATTGAACTAAACCGTATGCCCTTCATCACACACGCAACTAAAACCCGAACCGTGTTTGATGCATCCGTCATCGCAAAAGTTTTATACGTTTCTGACAGTTTTCATACAACACCGTTTGCGATTATGGCATCGCACATAGTTTCTCAAAGGGTCTCTGATCGAAGTGTCGCGTTAGCAACATCCTGTAGTAGTGCGTCTTGAGTTTGGCAGTCGCTCGCTCGGCCGCCACCTCTTTGCCCTTCTTCTGTTTGGCCCTAAGGCCCTCAACCTCCGTGGTGGCAGCTGCAAACATAATTAAGCACCTCTTGCTTAGGGATAATCCCAAACAATTTGATCAACAAAAGAGATGTAAAGTCTCGACCGGGCTAACCTTGCGCCTCGTCAAATCGCCTGTTGATGAGGTCGAGCTCCTCATCGGAGCTCTTGAGCTTCCGATTCATCTCATCTAGTGTCGCGACATTAGCAGCCGCCGCAAGAGATGAGGCCTGCAATAACAAAAAAATCACATAGTTTAGACTCTCAATTTAATGATTTTTCAATCCTCGCTAGGTTTTTCAACCCTGACAAAGTCTCGGGGGCTGCTATATACAAGGAGTGTATAAATTTTTTCAAAAAATCCGCTTTATGAACATTACATGGCTTACCTCGAAGCCCCCCAGGAGGCCACCAAAGGCTTCCTTCAGTCCGCTGTTAATGGACCGAATACTTTGCAAGACCATGCCATTAAGGCGTGGTGCTCCACAATGATGGAAGAGCTGTTCAAGGCCTCCTCCATCACTTCCGGCCACCTAGCCGCAACTCAATCGCCAGTGCTCGGCTCCGGCAGCGGGGCCCTAGCTCCTCCTTCAGCGAAGGGCGAAATTGACGCCTCCGGGGGCCTTGGGGGCTCTGGAGACATCTTTTGGGAGGGCTCGGGTTAACCGAGCTCCCCCTCCTTGTTTTCCAGAAGGGGTCCCTCTCCCGGTCTTCGGTGACCGAGGTATTTACCTAGGCCTTGATTTCGTCAGTACGGACCGGGAGGAGTCCTTCGGGACAACACCTCCCCGGTCTCCCCAGTAATCGGGGGAGGTGTAGAGCGTGACACGGTTCCGCTCTCCTCCAGTTCGGCTGGCGAAGAATTCTCCTCCGAGAGTTGGTTGGTAGGGAGGTCGTGCAGTGGGCTGTAACATGAAGTACACACAACCTGTTAATAATAGACAAAATAAAATGAGTACCTCAGAGTGTCTGCATCCGTACCTCTTCGCAGGGGGCTGATACGTCTCCAACGTATCTATAATTTTTGATTGTTTCATCTATTATATTATCTGTTTTGGATGTTTTATATGCAGTAATATGTTATTTGATATTATTTTTGGGACTAACCTATTAACCTAGAGCCTAGTGCCAGTTCCTTTTCCCCCCTGTTTTTGAGTTTCGCAGAAAAGGAATACCAAACGGAGTCCAAATGGAATAAAACATTTGTGATGATTTTTCTTGGACCAGAAGACAACCAGGAGACTTGGAGATGAAGTCGGAGGAGCCACGAGGCAGCCACAAGGACGGAGGGCGCGCCTAGGGTGGTAGGGCACGCCCCACCCTTGTGGGCCCCTCGTGCACCTCCTGGCCTAATTCTTTTGCCTATATATTCTCATATATCCCCAAACCACCAGAGGCATCCACAAAAACACTTTTCCACTGCCTCAACCTTCTGTACCCGTGAGATCCCATCTAGGGACCTTTTCTGGCACCCTGCCAAAGGGGGATTCGATCATGGAGGGCTTCTACATCAACTCTATTGCCCTTCCGGTGAAGTGTGCGTAGTTTACCTCAGACCTACGAGTCCATAGCTAGTGGCTAGATGGCTTCTTCTCTCTCTTTGATTCTCAATACCATGTTCTCCTTGATGTTCTTGGAGATCTATTCGATGTAATACTTTCTTTACGGTGTGTTTGCCGAGATCCGATGAATTGTGGATTTATGATCAGCTTATCTATGAATATTATTTGAATCTCCTCTGAATTCTTTTATGCATGATTTGATATCTTTGTAATTCGCTTCGAACTATCAGTTTGGTTTGGCCAACTAGATTAGTTTTTCTTGCAATGGGAGAAGTGCTTAGCTTTGGGTTCAATCTTGCGGTGTCCTTTCCCAGTGACAGTAGGGGCAGCAAGGCACGTATTGTATTGCTGCCATCGAGGATAAAAAGCTGGGGTTTTCATCATATTGCTTGAGTTAATTCCTCTACATCATGTCATCTTACTTAATGCGTTACTCTGTTCTTCGTAAACTTAATACTCTAGATGCAGGAAAGAGTTGGTCGATGTGTGGAGTAATAGTAGTAGATGCAGAATTGTTTCGGTCTACTTGACATGGACGTGATGCCTATATTCATGATCATTGCCTTAGATATCGTCATAACTTTGCACTTTTCTCTCAATTGCTCGGCAGTAATTTGTTGACCCACCGTATTATTTGCTATCATGAGAGAAGCCTCTAGTGAAACCTATGCCCCCCGGGTCTATTTTCCATCATATAAGTTTCCGATATAGTATTTTCCATCATATTAGTTTCCGATCTACTATTTTTCAACCTTTTACTTTCCAATCTATAAACCAAAAATACCAAAAATATTAGCTTTACCGTTTATCTATCTCTATCAGATCTCACTTTTGCAAATAACCGTGAAGGGATTGACAACCCCTTTATCGCGTTGGGTGCAAGTTGTTTGTTTTTTTGTGCAGGTATTCGGTGATTTGTGTGTGGTCTCCTACTGGATTGATACCTTGGTTCTCAAACTGAGTGAAATACTTATCTCTACTTTACTGCATCACCCTTTCCTCTTCAAGGGAAAAATCAACGCAAGCTCAAGAAGTAGCAGGGGCTTGACCCTGGGGTTCCTCTTGGGAACCTCTTCGGACTCTGCGAATTCCTTTTCGGAATCCGAGCTATCATCGAGCATGACCAACTTGGGCCTGCGCTGTTTCTCTGGGGCACGAGGGGGTTGCTCATCCTCGGCGTCTTCGGGTGCCACCCTCTTCCTTGCACAAGATGAGCTGCTCTCCTACTCATCTTCCTCCTGCTCCCCCTCGAGGACAGAGGGAGCTTGGGTTTCCCCGGACTTGGAGTCCGGGTGTGCCCGTGAGCGGAGACCTTCTCTGATCTCCCTCACCTCACTCTTTTTTTCTTTCTGGCGCTTGGTATGGCGCCAGGATCAGCATCTCCTCCAACAGGGCCGGCCTGTGGTCTTCGGGCTGCGGGGTCAGGCTGTTCATCAGTGTGGCTTTGTCGAGCTAGCCCTGTGGAGAAGGGGAAGGAGTCAGATCCCCCGTTTAAGAAACAAATACCCGAACACGAGATGACATAAGCCTTATTACCTTCTTAGGGGGTGCTCGGTGTCAAGGCCAATATCCTCCTCTTCGGCAGGCCAATCCTTTTGAGGTTTTAATAGCACCTACCACAGCTTGTCGTGGGTAGTGCCGTGGAAGTGGTGCACGGTGATGGGGTCTCCGGACTTATACTCCCACATCGGGGCATCCCATTGCGGGCAAGGGAGAAGGCGGCGGTAGAGAATCACCTGGATCACGTTAGTCAGCTTGGCACCCGCATTCTTCATGCTGACGATGCGCTTCTACAACAACTCCACCTCCGCGGGTGACCCCCAGTGGAGAACCTCCTTGGTCCACGAGTTTAGCCTCGCAGGGAGTCCGGATCTTCGGGGACTCCTCCTAAGCTGCATCACGCGGCTCTGTGAAGTAAAACCACTCTTTCTGCCAAACTTTGACAGTATCTATGAACGTATCCTCTGGCCACTCAACGCGGGCGAGTTTGCTGATCATTGCCTCCCCGGCAGTCTGCTTGCTGGCCGTCAACGATCTTCGGCTTGACATTAAAGACTTTCGGCCATAAGCCAAAGTGCGGCTCAACCCGAAGAAAGGCCTCTCAGATGATGATGAAAGCTGAGATGTGGAGGATGAAGGAAATATGCCCTAGAGCAATAATAAAGTTGTTATTTATATTTCCTTATATCATGATAAATGTTTATTATTCATGCTAGAATTGTATTAACCGAAAACTTAGTACATGTGTGAATACATAGACAAACTGAGTGTCACTATTATGCCTCTACTTGACTAGCTCGTTAATCAAAGATGGTTAAGTTTCCTAACCATAGACATGAGTTGTCATTTGATTAATGAGAACACATCATTAGAGAATGATGTAATTGACTTGACCCATCCTTTAGCTTAGCACGATGATCGTTTAGTTTGTTGCTATTGCTCTCTTCATAACTTATACATGTTCCTTTGACTTATTATGCAACTCCCGAATACCGGAGGAACACTTAGTGTGCTATCAAATGTCACAATGTAACTGCGTGACTATAAAGATGCTCTACAGGTGTCTCCGATGGTGTTTGTTGAGTTGGCATAGATCGAGATTAGGATTTGTCACTCTATGTATCGAAGAGGTATCTCTGGGCCCTCTCGGTAATGCACATCACTATAAGCCTTGCAAGCAATGTGACTAATGATTTAGTTACGGGATGTTGCATTACGGAATGAGTAAAGGACTTTCCTGTAACGAGATTGAACTAGGTATTGAGATACCGACGATCGAATCTCGGGCATGTAACATACCGATGACAAAAGGAACAACGTATGTTGTTGCGGTTTAACCGACACATATCTTTGTAGAATATGTAGGAACCAATATGAGAATCTAGGTTCCGCTATTGGTTATTGACTGGAAGTGAGTCTCGGTCATGTCTACATAGTTCTCGAACCCGTAGGGTCCGCACGCTTAACGTTCGATGACGATCGGTATTATGAGTTTATGTGTTTTGATGTACCGAAGGTAGTTCGGAGTCCTGGATGTTATCACGAACATGACGAGGAGTCTCAAAATGGTCGAGACATAAATATTGATATATTGGACGACTATATTCGGACACCGGAAATGTTCCGAAGAAGTTTCGGATAAAACCGAGTGCCGGAGGGTTACCAGAACCACCCGGGGAACTAATGGGCCTCATGGGCCTTAGTGGAGAGAGAGAGGGGCGGCTAGGGAAGGCCGCGCCCCCTCCCCCTTGGGTCCGAATTGGACTAGAAGGGGGGGGGGCGCCCCCCTTTCCTTCTCCCTCTCCTTCCTCCCCCCTCTCTTCCTTGTTGGAAACCTACTAGGAATAGGATTCCTATTCCTTGTAGGAATCCTACTTGGGGCGCACCCCTATAGGGCCGGTCGGCCTCCCCCTTGCTCCTTTATATACGAGGGCAGGGGGCACCCTAGAACACACAAGTTGATTGTTTAGCCGTGTGCGGTGCCCCCCTCCACAGATTTCCACCTCGGTCATATCGTTGTAGTGCTTAGGCGAAGCCCTGTGTCGGTAACTTCATCATCACCGTCATCACGCCGTCATGCTGACGAAACTATCCCTCGACCTCAGCTAGATCTAGAGATCATGGGACGTCACCGAGCTGAACATGTGCAGATCGCGGAGGTGCCGTACCTTCGGTGCTAGGATCGGTCGGATCGCGAAGATGTTCAACTACATCAACCGTGTTTCATAACGCTTCCGCTTTCAGTCTACGAGGGTACGTAGGCATACTCTCCCCCTCTCGTTGCTATGCATCTCCTAGATAGATCTTGTGTGATCGTCAGATTTTTTTTTGAAATACTGCGTTCCCCAACAGTGGTATCCGAGCCAGGTCTAGGCGTAGATGTTATATTCACGAGTAGAACACAAAGGTGTTGTGGGTGTGGGTATATACATATTGCTTGCCGTCACTAGTTGATTCTTGATTCAGCGGTATTGTTGGATGAAGCGGCTAGACCGACATTACGCGTACGCTTACGCGAGACTGGTTCTACCGACGTGCTTCGCACACAAGTGGCTAGTGGGTGTGTGTTTCTCCAACTTTAGTTGAATCGGATTCAATGAACAGGGTTCTTTCTGAAGATCAAAAAGCAATAACTATACGAGGTTGTGGTTTTTGATGCATAGGTAAGTACGTTTCTTGCTAAGCCCGTAGCAGCCACGTAAAACTTGCAACAACAAAGTAGAGGACGTCTAACTTATTTTTGCAGGCCATGTTGTGATGTGATATGGTCAAGACGTGATTATATAAATTGTTGTATGAGATGATCATGTTTTGTAACATAGTTATCGGCAACTGGCAGGAGCCATATGGTTGTCGCTTTACTGTATGAAATGCAATCGCCATGTAATTGCTTTACTTTCTCACTAAGCGGTAGTGATAATCATAGAAGCAATAGTTGGCGAGACGACAATGATGCTACGATGGAGATAAGGTGTCAAGCCGGTGACGATGGTGATCATGTACGGTGCTTTGGAGATGGAGATCAAAGGCACAAGATGATGATGGCCATATCATATCACTTATATTGATTGCATGTGATGTTTATCCTTTATGCATCTTATTTTGCTTAGTACAGCGGTAGCATTATAAGATGATCTCTCACTAAATTTCAAGGTGTACATGTTCTCCCTGAGTATGCACCGTTGCTATAGTTCGTCGTGCCGAGACACCACATGATGATCGGGTGTGATAAGCTCTACGTTCACATACAACGGGTGCAAGCCAGTTTTGCACAAACAGAATACTCGGGTTAAACTTGACGAGCCTAGCATATGCAGATATGGCCTCGGAACACTGATACCGAAAGGTCGAGCGTGAATCATATAGTAGATATGATCAACATAGTGATGTTCACCATTGAAAACTACTCCATCTCACGTGATGACCGGACATGGTTTAGTTGATATGGATCACGTGATCACTTAGATGATTAGAGGGATGTCTATCTAAGTGGGAGTTCTTAAGTAATATGATTAATTGAACTTTAATTTATCATGAACTTAGTACCTGATAGTATTTTGCATGTCTATGTTATTGTAGATAAATGGCCCGTGCTGTTGTTCCGTTGAATTTTAATGCGTTCCTAGAGAAAGCTAAGTTGAAAGATGATGGTAGCAATTACACGGACTGGGTTGGTAACTTGAGGATTATCCTCATCGTTGCACACAAGAATTACGTCCTGGAAGCACCGCTAGGTGCCAAACCCGCTGCAGGAGCAATGCCAGATGTTATGAACACTTGGCAGAGCAAAGCTGATGACTACTCGGTAGTTCAGTGTGCCATGCTTTATGGCTTAGAACCGGGACTTCAACGACGTTTTGAATGTCATGGAGCATATGAGATGTTCCAGGAGTTGAAGTTAATATTTCAAGCAAATGGCCGGATTGAGAGATATGAAGTCTCCAATAAGTTCTATAGCTGCAAAATGGAGGAGAATAGTTCTGTCAGTGAGCATATACTCAAAATGTCTGGGTACCACAACCACTTGACTCAGCTGGGACTTAATCTTCTAGTTGATAGTGTCATTGACAGAGTTCTTCAATCACTGCCACCGAGCTACAAGAGCTTCGTGATGAACTATAATATGCAAGGGATGGATAAGACGATTCCCGAGCTCTTCGCAATGCTAAAGGCTGCGGAGGTAGAAATCAAGAAGGAGCATCAAGTGTTGATGGTCAACAAGACCACAAGATTCAAGAAAAAAGGGTAAAGGGAAGAAGGGGAACTTCAATAAGAACGGCAAACAAGTTGCTGCTCAAGGGAAGAAACCCAAGTCTGGACCTAAGCCTGAGACTGAGTGCTTCTACTGCAAAGGGATTGGTTACTGGAAGCGGAACTGCCCCAAGTATTTGGCGGAGAAGAAGGATGGCAAAGTGGAAGGTATATTTGATATACATGTTATTGATGTGTACCTTACTAATGCTTGCAGTAGTGCCTGGGTATTTGATACTAGTTCTGTTGCTAATATTTGCAACTCGAAACATGGGCTACGGATTAAGGAAGATTGGCTAAGGACGAGGTGACAATGCATGTGGGAAATGGTTCCAAAGTCGGTGTGATCGCCGTCGGCATACTTCCTCTACATCTACCTTCGGGATTAGTTTTAGACTTGAATAATTGTTATTTGGTGCCAGCGTTAAGCATAACATTATATCTGGATCTTGTTTGATGCGAGACAGTTATTCATTTAAATCATAGAATAATGGCTGTTCTATTTATATGAGTAATATCTTTTATGGTCATGCACCCTTGATGAGTGGTCTATTTTTACCAAATATTGATAGTAGTGATACACATATTTGTAGTATTGAAGCCAAAAGATATAAGTTTAATAATGATAGTGCAACTTATTTGTGGCACTGCCGTTTAGGTCACATTGGTGTAAAGTGCATGAAGAAACTCCATGCAGATGGACTATTGGAATCACTTGATTATGAATCACTTGATGCATGCGAACCATGCCTCATGGGCAAGATGACTAAAACTCCGTTATCCGGAACAATGGAGCGAGCAACGGACTTATTGGAAATAATACATACTGATGTATGCGGTCCGATGAGTGTTGATTTCTCGCGGCGGGTATCATTATTTTCTGACCTGCATAGATGATTTGAGCAGATATGGGTATATCTACTTGATGAAACATAAGTCTGAAACATTTGAAAAGTTCAAAGAATTTTAGAGTAAAGTGGAAAATCATCATAACAAGAAAATAAAGTTTCTACGATCTAATTGTGGAGGAGAATATTTGAGTTATGAGTTTGGTCTTCATTTGAAACAATGCGGAATAGTTTCGCAACTTACGCCACCTGGAACACCACAGCGTAATGGTGTGTCCGATCGTCGTAATCGCACTTTATTAGATATGGTGCGATCTATGATGTCTCTTACTGATTTACCGCTATAGTTTTGGGATTATGCTTTAGAGACGGTTGCATTCACGTTAAATAGGGCACCATCGAAATCCGTTGAGATGACACCTTATGAACTGTGTTTTGGCAAGAAACCCAAGTTGTCGTTTCTTAAAGTTTGGGGCTGCGATGCTTATGTGAAAAAGCTACAACCTGATAAGCACGAACCCAAATCGGAGAAATGTGTCTTCATAGGATACCTGATACGTCTCCATCGTATCTATAATTTTTGATTGTTCCATGCCAATATTCTACAACTTTCATATACTTTTGGCAACTTTTTATACTATTTTTGGGAGTAACATATTGATCCAGTGCCCAGTGCCAGTTCCTGTTTGTTGCATGTTTTTTGTTTCGCAGAAAATCTATATCAAACGGAGTCCAAACGGGATAAAAACTTACAGAGATTTTTTTGGAATATATGCGTTTTTTGGGAAGAAGAATCAACGCGATACGATGCCCCAGGGGGCCACGAGGCAGGGGGCGCACCCCAGGGGGGTGGGCGTGCCCATGGTCCTTGTGGCCACCCCATAAGGCGGTTGGTGCCCTTCTTTCACCGCAAGAAAGCTAATATTCGGATAGAAATCGTGTTAAAATTTCAGCCCAATCGGAGTTACAGATCTCCGGGAATATAAGAAACGGTGAAAGGCCAGAATCTGGAACACAGAAACCGAGAGAGACAGAGAGACAGATCCAATCTCGGAGGGGCTCTCTCCCCTCCGCCGCCGGAGGCCAAGGACCAGAGGGGAAACCCTTCTCCCATCTAGGGAGAAGGTGAAGGAAGAAGAAGAAGGTGGGCCCTCTCCCCCTCTCTCCCGGTGGCGCCGGAACACCGTCGGGGCCATCATCGTGTGACGGCGATCTACACCAACAGCTCCGTCATTTTCACCAACATCTTCATCACCTTCCCCCATCTATCTACGTCGGTCCACTCTCCCGCAACCCGTTGTACCCTCTACTTGAACATGGTGCTTTATGCTTCATATTATTATCCAATGATGTGTTGCCATCCTATGATGTCTGAGTAGATTTTCATTGTCCTATCGGTAATTGGTGAATTGCTATGATTGGTTTAATTTGCTTGTGGTTATGTTGCTGTCCTTTGGTGCCCATCATATGAGCGTGCGTGTGGATCACACCATAGGGTTAGTTGTATGTTGATAGGACTATGTATTGGAGGGCAAGAGTGACAGAAGCTTCAACCTAGCATAGAAATTGATGCATAGGGGATTGAAGGGGGGCCAATATATCTCAATGCTACGGGTGGGTTTTACCTTAATGAACGTTAGTAGTTGCGGATGTTTTCTAATAGTTCCAATCATAAGTGCATAGAATTCCAAGTCAGGGATGACATGCTAGCAGTGGCCTCTCCCACATAAAATTTGCTGTCGGTCTAGTAAAGTAGTCAATTGCTTAGGGACAATTTCACAACTCCTACCACCACTTTTCCACACTCTCTATACTAACGTTATTGCTTCTTTACCTAAAACAGCCCCTACTTTTTATTTACGTGCTCTTTATATTCTTGCAAACCTATCCCGTTACACCTACAAAGTACTTCTAGTTTTATACTTGTTCTAGGTAAAGCGAACGTTAAGCGTGCGTAGAGTTGTATCGGTGGTCGATAAAACTTGAGGGAATATGTGTTCTACCTTTAGCTCCTCATTGGGTTCGACACTCTTACTTATCGAAAGAGGCTACAATTGATCCCCTATACTTGTGGGTTATCAAGACCTTTTTTTGGCGCCGTTGCCGGGGAGTTATTGCGTGCGGTGAATATTCTCGTGTGTGCTTGTTTGCTTTATCACTAAGTAGTTTTTATTTTGTGTTCTTGTTTTCTATCTTTAGTTATGGGTAGGAAACGCAAAATACCAAAAAAATTAGTTGTACGTACTACACCAATGGTTGAAGAACCACTCAAAATCTATCACACTCCTGAAGCTTTTTACTTGGATCATCTTCGATCCCTATGTGCTCATGTTGAAACCCCAACTAGCTTAGTTGAGGGAAAATCTTTAGATGAGTATGCTTGTTATGTGCGACACCGCTTATCTCAAAAAGGGAAACTTTTACTGGATCAAATTCATTGTTTGCAATGCCATGCTTGGAATTTATGTGAAATATATGATTCTACTTGTTGTTCTGAAGAGCCTAAGAAACACCTTCTCTACTAATGTGAGTTTAGTGATAATGGAATCGTATCTTCGTATGCTAAGGTTGTTTATAATTACTATGATGTTCAACAAATTGAAGAATTTGCTGCTTTTAAGGGTGCTTATGACATTGCTTCTTTGATTGGAAAGTATGATGCTACTCTTTACAAATCTGAAATTTTTGCCATACTTAAATATTGTTATGATAATTATGCTTCTAATGCCTATGTTAAACCATATATTGAGGACTCCTCTGCTGTCCAAGAAGAGACTAATATTTTGCAGGAGTCTATGGAAGAAGGAATTGATGAAACTGGGGGCTCATTGGACGAAAAAGATGATGAGGAGAGTGAAGAACAAAAGGAGGAAGAGCGGATTAGCTACCCGTTCCCACCTTCTAATGAGAGTAACTCTTCAACTATACATTGTTTAATTTCCCTTCAAATTTACCGAAGGATGAATGCTATGATGATTGTTATGATCCCGTTGATTCTTTTGAAATATCCCTTTTTGATGATGCTTGCTATGCTTGTGGCCAAGATGCAATTATGAATTATGCTTATGGATATGAACTTGCTATAGTTCCTTATGTTAAACATGAAATTGTTGCTATTGCACCCACACATGATAGTCCTATTATCTTTTTGAATTCTCCCGACTACACTATATCGGAGAAGTTTGCCCTTATTAAGGATTATATTGATGGGTTGCGTTTTACTACTACACATGATGATTTTGATAGATATAATATGCATGTGCTTGCTGCTCCTACTTGCAATTATTATGAGAGAGGAACTACATCTCCGCCTCTCTATGTTTCCAACACGATAAAATTGCAAGAAACTTCTTATGCTATGCATTGGCCTTTACTTGATGTGCATTAATTGTTCTTTTATGACATGCCGATGCATAGAAAGAGAGTTAGGCTTCGTTGTTGCATGATATATGTTAATTTTGTGCTCACTACTAAATCACAAATCATTGTTAATTAAAATTGACTTTGATATACCTTGGGATCCGGGTGGATCCATTACTTGAGCACTATATGCCTAGCTTAATGGCTTTAAAGAAAGCGCTACCAGGGAGACAACCCGGAAGTTTTAGAGAGTCATTTATTTATGTTGTGTGCTTTTATAAAGTTTAAAAATAAAAATAATGTGCCAATATTTGCCTTTAGGATGTTTACATTGCTTGTTGGTTTGTGCGGTGCAAAACAGAAACTTTGGCTGTAGTGCGTGATTTTACATTTTTTACTGGAATGTCAAACGGTTCTGAAACTTTTTGCACTGTCTTTATATACAAATTGGTTATTTTTTATAATTTGTGCAGAATTTTTGGAGTAACATAAGTATGTTGAATGTTCAGATTACTACAGACTGTCCTGTTTAAGACAGATTCTGTTTTTGATGCATAGTTTGCTTGTTTTGATGAAACTATCGATTTCTATTAGTGGATTAAGCCATGGAAAAGTTATATTACAGTAGCTACAATGCAAAAACAAAATATGAATTGGTTTGCAACAGTAATTAGAGTAGTGATTTGCTTTATTATACTAACGGATCTTACCGAGCTTTCTGTTGAGTTTTCTGTGGATGAAGTGTTCGAAGATCGAGGAGGTCTCGATGTGAGGAGAAGGAGGAGAGGCAAAATCTCAAGCTAGGTGATGCCCAAGGAACCCCAAGTAAATATTCAAGGATACTCAAGCATCTAAGCTTGGGGATGCCCCGGAAGGCATCCCATCTTTCTTCAACAAGTATCGGTATGTTTTCAGATTCGTTTCGTTCATGTGATATGTGCAAATCTTGGAGCGTCTTTTGCATTTAGTTTTCACTTATCTTTGATGAACCATGCTGGTATGAGATAGTCCATGGTTGATTTATAGAATGCTCATTGCACTTCACTTATATCTTTTTAGTATGGCTTTATAGAATGCTTCATGTGCTTCGCTTATATCATTTGAAGTTTGGATTGCCTGTTTCCCTACACATAGAAAACCGCCATTTGTAGAATGCTCTTTTGCTTCACTTATATTTGTTAGAGCGTGGGCATATATTTTGTAAAAAGAATAAAACTCTCTTGCTTCACTTATATCTATTTAGAGAGATGACAGGAATTGGTTATTCACATGGTTAGTCATAAAATCCTACATAAAACTTGTAGATCACTGAATATGATATGTTTGATTCCGTGCAATAGTTTTGCGATATAAAGGTGGTGATATTAGAGTCTTGCTAGTTGAATAATTTTGAAATTGAGAAATACTTGTGTTGAGGTTTGCATGTCCCGTGGCATGCACGTATGGTAACCGTTTTGTGACAAATTTGAAGCATGATGTGTTTCTTTGATTGCCTTCCTTATGAGTGGCGGTCGGGGACGAGCGATGGTATTTTCCTACCAATCTATCCCCCTAGGAGCATGCGCGTAGTGCTTGGTTTTGATGACCTGTAGATTTTTGCAATAAGTATGTGAGTTCTTTATGACTAATGTTGAGTCCATGGATTATACGCACTCTCACCCTTCCATCATTGCTAGCCTCTTCGGTACCGTGCATTGCCCTTTCTCACCTCGAGAGTTGGTGCAAACTTCGCCGGTGCATCCAAACCCAATGATATGATACGCTCTATCACACATAAGCCTCCTTATATCTTCCTCAAAACAGCCATCATACCTACCTATTATGGCATTTTCATAGCCATTCCGAGATATATTGCCATGCAACTTCCATCATCATCATATACATGACCTGAGCATTCATTGTCATATTGCTTTGCATGATCGTAAGATAGCTAGCATGATGTTTTCATGGCTTGTTCGTTTTTTATGTCATTGCTATGCTAGATCATTGCACATCCCGGTACACCGCCGGAGGCATTCATATAGAGTCATACTTTGTTCTAGACATCGAGTTGTAATATTGAGTTGTAAGTAAATAAAAGTGTGATGATCATCATTATTAGAGCATTGCCCCAGTGAGGAAAGTATGATGGACAATATGATTCCCCCACAAGTCGGGATGAGACTCCGGACTTTAAAAAAATAAAAGAGGCCAAAGAAGCCCAAAAAGAAGAGGCCAAAGAAGCCCACCAAAACAAAAAAAAAACAAAAAAATGAGAGAAAAAGAGAGAAGGGGCAATGCTACTATCCTTTTACCACACTTGTGCTTCAGAGTAGCACCATGTTCTTCATATAGAGAGTCTCTTGAGTTATCACTTTCATATACTAGTGGGAATTTTCATTATAGAACTTGGCTTGTATATTCCAATGATGGGCTTCCTCAAATGCCCAAGGTCTTCATGAGCAAGCAAGTTGGATGCAGACCCACTTAGTTTCTAGTTTGAGCTTTCATACACTTATAGCTCTTAGTGCATCTGTTGCATGGCAATCCCTACTCCTCGCATTGACATCAATTGATGGGCATCTCCATAGCCCGTTGATTAGCCGTGTTGATGTGAGACTTTCTCCCTTTTTGTCTTCTCCACACAACCTCCATCATCATATTCTATTCCACCCATAGTTCTATGTCCATGGCTCGCGCTCATGTATTGCGTGAAAATTGAAAAAGTTTGAGAATACTAAAGTATGAAACAATTGCTTGGCATGTCATCGGGGTTGTGCATGATGAGAGCATTTTGTGTGACGAAAATGAAGCATGGCCAAACTATACAATTTTGTAGGGATGAGCTTTCTTTGGCTATGTTATTTTGAGAGGACATAATTGCTTGGTTAGTATGCTTGAAGTATTATTGTCTTAATGTCAAACGATAGACTATTGCTTTGAATCACTCGTGTCTCATGCCATGATTAGATTACATGATCAAGATTATGCTAGGTAGCATTCCACATCAAAAATTATCTTTTTTATCATTTACCTACTCGAGGACGAGCATGAATTAAGCTTGGGGATGATAATACGTCTCCGTCGTATCTATAATTTTTGATTGTTCCATGCCAATATTCTACAACTTTCATATAATGTTGGCAACTTTTTATACTATTTTTGGGACTAACATATTGATCCAGTGCCCAGTGCCAGTTCCTGTTTGTTGCATGTTTTTTGTTTCGCAGAAAATCCATATCAAACGGAGTCCAAAAAGGATAAAAACTTACGCAGATTTTTTTTGGAATATATGTGATTTTTGGGAAGAAGAATCAACGCGAGACGATGCTCGAGGGGGCCACGAGGCAGGGGGCGCACCCCAGGGGGTGGGCGCGCCCATGGCCCTCGTGGCCACCCCGTAAGGCGGTTGGTGCCCTTCTTTCTCCGCAAGAAAGCCAATATCTGGATAGAAATCGCATTAGAATTTCAGCCCAATCGGAGTTACAGATCTCCGGGAATATAAGAAACGGTGAAAGGCCGGAATCTGGAATGCAGAAACAGAGAGAGATAGAGAGACAGATCCAATCTCGGAGGGGCTCTCGCCCCTTCGCCGCCATGGAGGCCAAGGACCAGAGGGGAAACCTTTCTCCCATCTAGGGAGAAGGTCAAGGAAGAAGAAGAAGAAGAAGAAGGGGGGCCCTCTCCTCCTCTCTCCCGGTGGCGCCGGAACGCCACCGGGGCCATCATCGTGTGACGGCGATCTACACCAACACCTCCGTCATCTTCACCAACATCTTCATCACCTCCCCCCATCTATCTATAGCGGTCCACTCTCCCGCAACCCGCTATACCCTCTACTTGAGCATGGTGCTTTATGCTTCATATTATTATCTAATGATGTGCTGCCATCCTATGATGTCTGAGTAGATTTTCGTTGTCCTAATGGTAATTGGTGAATTGCTATGATTGGTTTAATTTGCTTGTGGTTATGTTGCTGTCCTTTGGTGCCCATCATATGAGTGCACGCGTGGATCACACCATAGGGTTTGTTGTATGTTTATATGACTGTGCATTGGAGGGCAAGAGTGACAGAAGCTTCAACCTAGCGTAGAAATTGACGCATACGGGATTGAAGGGGGACCAATATATCTTAATGCTATGATTGGGTTTTACCTTAATGAACGTTAGTAGTTGCGGATGCTTGCTAATAGTTCCAATCATAAGTGCATAGAATTCCAAGTCAGGGATGACATGCTAGCAGTGGCCTCTCCCACATAAAACTTGCTATCGGTCTAGTAAAGTAGTCAATTGCTTAGGGACAATTTCGCAACTCCTACCTCCACTTTTCCACACTCACTGTACTAACTTTATTGCTTCTTTACCTCAAACAGCCCCTAGTTTTTATTTACGTGCTCTTTATATTCTTGCAAACCTATTCCTTTACACCTACAAAGTACTTCTAGTTTTATACTTGTTCTAGGTAAAGCGAACGTCAAGCGTGTGTAGAGTTGTATCAGTGGTCGATAAAACTTGAGGGAATATTTGCTCTACGTTTAGCTCCTTGTTGGGTTCGACACTCTTACTTATCGAAAGAGGCTACAATTGATCCCCTATACTTGTGGGTTATCAATACCCAAAAGAGACTGTTGGGTACACCTTCTATCACAGATCCGAAGGCAAGATATTCGTTGCTAAGAATGGATCCTTTCTAGAGAAGGAGTTTCTCTCAAAAGAAGTGAGTGGGAGGAAAGTAGAACTTGATTAGGTAACAGTACCTGCTCCCTTATTGGAAAGTAGTTCATCACAGAAATTGGTTCTAGTGATTCCTACACCAGTAATTGAGGAAGCTAATGATGATGGTCATGAAACTTCTGATCAAGTTACTACCGAACCTCGTAGGTCAACCGGAGTAAGATCTGCACCAGAGTGGTACAGTAATCCTGTTCTGGAGGTCATGTTACTTGACCATGACGAACCTACTAACTATGAGGAAGCGATGATGAGCCCAGATTCTGCAAAATGGCTTGAGGCCATGAAATCTGAGATGGGATCCATGTATGAGAACAAAGTGTGGACTTTGGTTGACTTGCCAGATGATCGGCAAGCCATAGAGAATAGATGGATCTTCAACAAGAAGACTGACGCTGACGGTAATGTTAATGTCTACAAAGCTCGACTTGTTGCAAAAGGTTTTCGACAAGTTCAAGGAGTTGACTACGGAGACCTTCTCACCCGTAGTGATGCTTAAGTCCGTCTGAATCATGTTAGCAATTGCCGCATTTTATGATTATGAAATTTGGCAAATGGATGTCAAAATTGCATTCCTTAAGGAATATCTTAAAGAAGAGTTGTATATGATGCAACTAGAAGGTTTTGTCGATCCAAAAGGTGCTAACAAAGTGTGCAAGCTCTAGCGATCCATTTATGGACTGGTGCAAGCCTCTCGGAGTTGGAATATACGCTTTGATAGTGTGATCAAATCATATGGTTTTAGACAGACTTTTGGAGAAGCCTGTATTTACAAGAAAGTGAGTGGGAGCTCTGTAGCATTTCTGATATTATATGTAGATGACATATTGTTGATTGGAAATGATACTGAATTTCTGAATAGCATAAAAGGATACTTAAATAAGAATTTTTCAATGAAAGACCTCGGTGAAGCTACTTATATATTAGGCATCAAAATCTATAGAGATCGATCAAGACGCTTAATTGGACTTTCACAAAGCACATACCTTGATAAAGTTTTGAAGAAGTTCAAAATGGATCAAGCAAGGAAAGGGTTCTTGCCTGTGTTACAAGGTGTGAAGTTGAGTCAGACTCAATGCCCGACCACTGGAGAAGATAGAGAGAAAATGAAAGTCATTCCCTATGCTTCAGCCATAGATTCTATCATGTATGCAATGCTGTGTACCAGACCTGATGTGTGCCTTGCTATTAGTTTAGCAGGGAGGTACCAAAGTAACCCAGGAGTGGATCACTGGACAGCAGTCAAGAACATCCTGAAATACCTGAAAAGGACTAAGGATATGTTTCTCGTTTATGGAGGTGACAAAGAGCTCGTCATAAACGGTTACATCGATGCAAGCTCTGACACTGATCCGGATGACTCTAAGTCATAAACCGGATACGTATTTTTATTGAATGGTGGGGCTGTCAGTTGGTGCAGTTCCAAGCAGAGCATCATGGCGGGATCTACGTGTGAAGCGGAGTACATAGCTACTTCGGAAGCAGCAAATGAAGGAGTCTGGATGAAGGAGTTCATATCCGATCTAGGTGTCATACCTAGTGCATCGGGTCCAATGAAAATGTTTTGTGACAATACTGGTGCAATTGACTTGGCAAAGGAATCCAGATTTCACAAGAGAACCAAGCACATCAAGAGACGCTTCAATTCCATCCGCGATCAAGTCAAGGAGGGAGACATAGAGATTTGCAGGATACATATGGATCTGAATGTTGCAGAACCGTTTACTAAGCCTCTTTCACGAGCAAAACATGATCAGCACCAAGACTCCATGGGTGTTAAAATCATTACTGTGTAATCTAGATTGTTGACTCTAGTGCAAGTGGGAGACTGAAGGAAATATGCCCTAGAGGCAATAATAAAGTTGTTATTTATATTTCCTTATATCATGATAAATGTTTATTATTCATGCTAGAATTGTATTAACCGGAAACTTAGTACATGTGTGAATACATAGACAAACCGAGTGTCACTAGTATGCCTCTACTTGACTAGCTCATTAATCAAAGATGGTTAAGTTTCCTAACCATAGACATGAGTTGTCATTTGATTAATGAGATCACATCATTAGAGAATGATGTAATTGACTTGACCCATCCATTAGTTTAGCACGATGATCATTTAGTTTGTTGTTATTGCTTTCTTCATAACTTATACATGTTCCTATGACTATGAGATTATGCAACTCCTGAATACCGGAGGAACACTTAGTGTGCTATCAAACGTCACAACGTAACTGGGTGACTATAAATATGCTCTACAGGTGTCTTCGATGGTGTTTGTTGAGTTGACATAGATCAAGATTAGGATTTGTCACTCCGTGTATCAGAGAGGTATCTTTGGGCCCTCTCGGTAATGCACATCACTATAAGCCTTGCACGCAATGTGACTAATGAGTTAGTTACGGGATGTTGCATTACAGAATGAGTAAAGAGACTTGCCAGTAACGAGATTGAACTAGGTATTGAGATACCAACGACCGAATCTCGGGCAAGTAACATACCGATGACAAAGGGAACAACGTATGTTGTTATGCGGTTTGACTGATAAAGATCTTCGTAGAATATGTAGGAACAAATATGAGCATCCAGGTTCCTCTATTGGTTATTGGTCGGAAGTGAGTCTCGGTCATGTCTACATAGTTCTCGAACCCGTAGGGTCTGCATGCTTAACGTTCGAAGGTAGTTCGGAGTCCAGGATGTGATCACAGACATGACGAGGAGTCTCAAAATGGTCAAGACATAAAGACTGATATATTGGGCGACTATATTCGGACACCGGAAATGTTCCGGAGAAGTTTCAGATAAAACCGGAGTGCTAGAGGGTTACCGGAACCCCCCGGGGGAACTAATGGGCCTCATGGGCCTTAGTGGAGAGAGAGGGGCAGCTAGGGTAGGCCGCACTCCCCCTCCCCCTTGGGTCCGAATTGGACTAGGGAAGGGGGGCGGCGCCCCCTTTCCTTCTCCCTCTCCCCCTCTCCTTCCTTCCCCCTCTCTTCCTTGTTCGAAACCTACTAGGAATAGGATTCCTATTCCTAGTAGGAATCCTACTTGGGGCGCGCCCCTATAGGGTCGACCGGCCTCCCCCTTGCTCCTTTATATACGGGGGCAGGGGGCATCCTAGAACACACAAGTTGATTGTTTAGCCGTGTGCGGTGCCCCCCTCCACATATTTCCACCTCGGGCATATTGTTTTAGTGCTTAGGCGAAGCCCTGCGTCGGTAACTTCATCATCATCGTCATCATGCTGTCGTGCTGACGAAACTCTCCCTCGACCTCAGCTGGATCTAGAGATCGTGGGACGTCACCGAGCTGAACGTGTGCAGATCGCGGACGTGTCGTACCTTTGGTGCTAGTATCGGTCGGATCGCGAAGACGTTCGACTACATCAACCGCGTTTCATAACGCTTCCGCTTTCGGTCTACGAGGATACGTAGACATACTCTCCCCCTCTCGTTGCTATGCATCTCCTAGATAGATCTTGCGTGACCGTAGGAATTTTTTTGAAATACTGTGTTCCCCAACAGAGGATAGAGTTCGGGGCTAAATCGTGGAAATCTGGCCCGTAAAAGAACATCAGCCCCTAGATGAAGGGGTGGAGCGGGAGGCACAGTCCCCGGATAAAGTGGGGAACGAACACCACCCTTTCACCAGGTCGTGGTGTGGGGATGACCTAGCCCTCTTACGGGGTCCGGTGAACGACGGTGGCCGGCAGGTAGCCAACGTTCTTCAGATCCTCGATATCTTTGTTGCTTACGGTCAAGGCCTCCCACTTGCCTTCCGCCTAGATCCGGCCATGACCGAATTCAGGAAAAGGCTGGGGAGGAGTTCTTCAGGACGAATGGGACGGGGCGCTGAAACTCTACAGATGGGGAAAGCAATGGCTAGAGGAAGGGGAAGGCGTGCACAGATGAGGATAGTTGTTTCCCTTTTATAAACAACAGTAATACCGAAGGTCCTCTTATTGTGCCGCAGGCCTCGCCGCTTCCCAATACAATTGAGGCGTTATGCACGAGTGGGATAACCCAAAATCATTGAACATATCCCTTAAAAAACGGGCACGATCTCCACCTTGATGGGACATGCCAATGGAGCACTGCCTCGAACCGCAAAAGCTTTCACAATGGTTCCATATTAATGACCGGGTGCAACCCTTCGCCCAAAAGTTGTCAGGTGAGAGCACAATTCACATTTGGACGGTTGGCCTTCGAGGCTAAGTATTATCTACAGCTCGGATTCCGAACACTACCCGGTTAGCACATGGCCGAATTCTAGCTTAACAGCTCTGGGAACCTGGTTAAAGAAGGAGGTGCCGAACGTGGAGAAGGAGAGGAACTCACCCCGCAAGCCGGAGACATCGGGTACATCAAGATCTCAAGGCGCGATGAAGCACCGGCGTTGGAGGCTAGTTCGGGGGTTACTGAGGGACTCGTGGATTAGGGGGTCCTCAGCCTCTCTCGTGGGCCGGACAGCTGGGCCGCTTTCCCAGTGCTAAGAGGCCGGGCTACGAGGTGAATTCGTATCCGAACAAAAGTTATTCGATGCCTTGGTGTGTCTTCCAAGTCAAGATAAGAAGAATCGACATATTTATCTTTTCCTTGTAACCGATCATGTGTAACCCTAGTACCCCTGTTGTCTATATAAACCGCAGGGTTTAGTCTGTAGAGGCTAGAACAACAACCATCATTCTACTAGACTAGGGCTTAGTTCATCTGATCTTGTGGTAGATCTACTCTATAATCATCCTATACACATCAATATAATCAAGCAGGACGTAGGGTTTTACCTATTAGAGAGGGCCCCAATCTAGGTAAACACCGTGTCCTTCGTGCCTTTGTTTCCCATTGATCCAAGATCCACAACTCGGGCCCCCCTACCCGAGATCCGCTGGTTTTGACACCGACAATCTGGGATGGGCCAACGGGCGGCGGCGGCAAGTTTCAGGGCGAAAACCGTCAACGGGCGGAGTGAAATGAAGGCGGTTGGGCGATTGGCGTGTGAGCGCCAGTTTTACATCTCCTTGTAGGTGGAGATATAAGTTTGCATCGCGAGGTGTTGTATTTTGCATTTTCGAAAGACGAAGATGTAATTTTTTTTTGCATCTACAATATTTTGCAAAGGTGTTTTTGACCTCGGAGATGTAAAATATAGTTGTTTTTGCATCTACATGGTAATAGCTTTCGCTGCATAGAAAACCTCCGGAGCAGAGTTTTCCTTTCTTTGAAACAACCTGTCATTCCTGGATTTCCAAATACACCACAACAACCGTCTTATTCGGGACAAACCCGTTCGTCATATGGCCGGAATATGTCGATCGCAAGTTTTGTTACGTCGCTTTTTCCTTGCCAAAAGTAGGATGGGCTACCAGCAAACGCCAGCGCCTAAATTTCCCTGCAATAAACGGTCTGTCCGCTTCCCCGTTCATCGATCCCAACTCCCAAGCATATAAAAGCGAGGCCGGCTATTGTTGTCTCTTGTCGGAGCTCCATTTCTTGGATTTTCCTTGCCGGCCTCTCGCCGCCGAGTTCCGACCAATCCCATATGTGCCCATTTAGCTCTTCACGGCAGGTAGGATGGGAGATTTGTTCTCTCAATTTCGATTTGATTTCTTCTGTTCTCGCTTCCAAATGACAAGATTTGATTTGTTTTATCTCGTACGTGTAGATCTGCGGCGTCGTGACGCCGCCTTCTCCATCGTTGATCCAGAACGGACTCGACGAACCGATTGATCATCACGAGTCACGATCACGACCTCGCGTAACGCAGCCATGGCGGTCATGGACGAGGACAACGGTTCTGCGCGCGCACCGGCACCGGCACCGAGGAGGCAGCCCTCATACTCCTGCAGCGGCGAGACCACTCACGACCACAAGCTTTCCCACTCCGACTCCTTCTGGACGCCGGCCGAATCGCTGCGGTCGTCGTCCGCTTCGTCGTCGTCCCCACCTCTATCCAGCAGCTCGTCGTGCGAGAGCATTCCCGCACTCGACATTGACCGGCACTCATCCTTGTCCTCCACATCCTCCTACGAGAGCTTGCACCACGTCGAGGCGGCGGCGGACCACGACCATTCTTCCTCTCCCGACGAGTTCATGCCGGCAACGCTGCCGCCGGCAGTCCAGACGATGATGGCGCAGGGGCAGCCCACTGGGTACGACCCGAAGAGGCTCCCTTCATCGATGTTCCGCACGCAGTCCACGTGCCCCGCCCAATGGAGCGCCACCTCGAACGACCAGCTGTTCAGCATCCAGCTGGAAAACTCCGGCGGGGACGGCCCGCTTTACCTTGTTGGCGACCTCTACTACGACTCCGCTGGGGTGTTCCACCGCCTCTCATCCGTCGCGAGGCTGCCGGCCGTCCCAGGGATGTCGACAGGAAACTCCAGCCGGAGTTTGTGCGTGAGGGATGACTGCGCGGGGTGCAGCACAAGCATGAACAAGAAGCCCGTCAGGTTCGCTACCACCGATGGCGTCGCCGGCCCGCGCAGGTACACACCCGTCTTCCCGGCATGCATCATCTCGCATGGTTTGCATTACGTGCGCGCGGTTTTTCTGTATCACATTAGTACTCCCTCTGTAAACTAATATAAAAGCATTTAGATCATTACTTTAGTATTCTAAACGCTCTTAAATTAGTTTACGGAGGGAGTACCTGCTAATTATGTCCCTCGTCATCCTCACCTGAGAATGTTGGCTTCAATTGCAGTCTTCCGGCCGCGTTGGAGGATTTGGAGGCATCGGCGGCGGAAACTGGCGCGGCGGCGAAGGCTGGTTGGTGCTGTTGGCCGTCGATGTGGTGGCCAAGCTGCGCGTGCCGCGGATGCGACTACCGATGATCCTGAATTTGGAATGGGTAGGAAAGTTTGGACATGTCGAATCCATTTAACTCCATGTTGTTGATCGGCTGTGGAGGGGTGCACATAGATTGGTAGGCATCTTGGCGTGTTCTTACATTCTAATAAAAGAATTTGCGAGTTGCGGCGAGGAAACAAAACACAAATGCTGCCTAAAAGCAAATACTTGGTTCTGGTAGCAACTTTTGCCAGAATAGTATACACTTTTTAATTGGGCCTGGCTGAGGAAAGACAGACAACAAAAAAAAAACAGCATCTGCATCTAGTTTGATTGCGAGCATACCTTCTAGCTTGCAACGGGCGTAACGAAAGGTGGCTTGTTGGGTTGGCCGCTTGTTTGGGCGGAAACACAAAGCATGGTGTTCCGTTTCATGCAACACCTGTTGTCTGGTAATCTTTTTAGCGAGGTGATGAGATTACTAGCACACGCGTAGAACAATCCAAAGACATACAAAAGATAGCAAGGAGTAAGCAGTTTAGCATACTACCACATTTAAACATAATTCTAAACCATATCAATTTTAAACATAGTTTCACACTTAAACATAGCAGTTTTCAAGCAAAATAGTACGATATAGCCGATACTAAACTAGCTGGAGCAACGAAGAGATGTCCTAGACATTCACGGCGAAGGTGGCCCGCACTTGGTCACCACTTCAATGCCGTCGTCGTTGAAGACGATGACCTTGAGCGTGTCGGGAGTCAACAACTTGAAGGTCACCATATACCCGATCTTGATCCGATGCACGGCGGTGAAGGTGGCCCAACCCTGATCGAGGGTGGCCCTACTGTTCATCAGCCTCACAGTGACCCTCCATGAGCAGCTGGTGTTCGTCCTGAGCTTGAACTCAGTCGGCACAACCAGTAAGTGCTTGGTGAAGTCTAGGAGCATTGGAATGCACTCGAGCTTCAGGGCAAGGATGACCTTGCAGAAGTGCGTTGGCCCACCCTCCTCATGGTAGTGCCCGTAGCTCCAACGCTTGCCGCTAGGGGGCTCCTCCAGTAGCACGTCATCGTCCATGCCCGGCACCTCCTCGGGAGTGGTTGGCACAACCTCCTAGGACGACACCTCCTTGCCTTTCTCCATGGGCGGCACCACCTCCTTGCCCTTGTCATTGTTTTTTGTCTCAATCTGCGTTATGAACAACACAAAGTTCATGGCGTTATGAAGAGCACACAGTTCATGGCGTCATGAAGAGCACAAAGTTCAAAGGTTCATCGGCATTAAGACCTACCGTCCAAAGCCTCTATGTTTACCCACCCCGAAAATCACTACTTACCCACAACCGCACTAAGTTAACCCTCCCTCTTCTCTGTATATCACTCTTCCTCCTATCCGTCATCATGAACTCCAACTCCAACCCCAACCCCTTCCCTTGGGCAATTGGATGGAGGGCTTTCTTCCTCGGGTGCTCGCTCGGTGACCGCATCAAGTTCGAGAACACCATGGAAGTGTGCTCGAACTTCAGCAGCATCGAAGACATGCACAAGGAGGCTGACACTGTGGTGAATAAGGCGACGACAGAGGAGTTGGAGACGCTGATTTTTGTCCCAGCGAAGGGTGCTATGTCAGTCGACATCCTTTGCTGGGCTTTGAATCAGGCCGACTCTGGCGACGCTGGACAGAGGGCAAGGTGCGCCAAGTATAGGGACTACAGGGCTCCTCATCACTAGCGTGCCGCAGCGTACTGTAATAGGACTTTGGTGGCGCCGGAGATCATCAATTTTGAGTTGTGGGAGGAAGAAGCGGTGGAGATGGTTGTCAAGGCATCGGAGCCAGGCCACCGTACATTGCTAATCGATCTGGATTCCGGCGAGGACGACAAGACAGTGTTCCATCCCGAGGACAAGAACAAGGCCAAGGCCACCTGCCCCTCCAACTGCCTCAAGGTTTGCCAGGGCTAAGATTAGAAACTACTGTATAAGATTTGCCCCATATCACTATTCCCCTTGTACTCAATCCGGATCAGAACCCTAAAATCCATCGCTACGAGGAACTCATGATGATGTTATGGTTAGTACTATGGCTATTTACCCCGATTCCCCATTCCCCTAGAACGCAGATCAAATGCGCCGCCTCAAGGAAGAGTCGGCCTTGTCGTCGTGCTTCCCGGCCTTCCCGGGGATCCACTTCCATGACATTATTGCGTCGGCGGCCGGTGGGGTGGTGATGGAGTCATGTACCTAGGGTAGGGTCACAGACCTGATCTAAGTACCCTGCCCAAGGACACCCTTAGAAGAGGTCACCTTCCAGTCGACCAGCGAGGAATTCACTCGACTGACTTGAAAGACTCGACCACGAAGACTCACTCGACTACCAGGAGGTCAAAAGGCACTCTGCACTGCAACGGCCTATAGTTAAGTAGACTTTATGATAGTTAAGACACTTTATGTGGGGCGTTACCTATAACGCCCCAGACTTAATACACCTTAAACCCTTCATTACGTGGGCTGGCTGGGGTCCTGGCGCACTCTATATAAGCCACCCCCCTCCACAGGCAGAGGGGTTCAGCACCCTGTAACTCATATACACATAATCCACTCGACCGCCTCTGGGCTCCAAGACGTAGGGCTTTTACTTCCTCCGAGAAGGGCCTAAACTCGTACATCTCTTGTGTTACAACTCCTCCATAGCTAGGACCTTGCCTCTCTATACCTACCCCCCACTCTACTGTCAGACTTAGAACCACGACAGTTGGCGCCCGCCGTGGGGCCGGTGTTTTAGCGATTTTGTGGAGAAGTTGCGGTTCTTCCGAGTACTTTCATCATGGTGGCTGCTGGAGTTTTGGTCGAGGGTCGAGAGATCCGTCTTGGCGCTCTCACCTTCATCGCCGACGACTCCGCCTGGCTCTAGGAGGCTCCACTCGACGTTGATGCGCTCCTCGTCCACGCTGCGACGCATTTTCGCGCATATGTCCGCGGCGTTCTGCTGCGGCAACCGTCGACCTCGTATCGGTCGACTCCCCCATCGGCCACCCTCCCGGTCTTCCGCCAGCGCAAGCGCTCGGGCCGGTCGAGGCTTCAGCGGTGGGTGAGGCACGCGGTGGCTCGCCAGACGGCCACCACCCAAGTTGCGGCAATCGAGCCCGACGAATCTCTCTACGGCCTGTTCGATCTGTCGACTGGCTCCATAGAGACTGCATCCGAGTGCGATAGCAGTGATCCAGCGGCGGAAATCCTGATGGTTGACGGGCCCCGCAGTCCCCCTGGCTTCGCTTGTGATGGTGGGGCAGGCGACGGAGGCGACCCCGCACGAGACCACGAAGAGTACCAGCCCGAGCCACTCGACTCTCTGCAAAGAGAGGAACTTCGCCGCAGGAACGTGGATGCCCTGCGTACTCCCATCGCAGGAGAAACCCCCGAGGCTCGTGCCTTGGAGGAGGCACGTTTGGCCAATTTGGCCGAACGCACTCGACTGGAGAATCTTCAGCGAGCACTCGACGAGCGCGTGCGGCAACGAGTTCCCGACACCAGTCGACGTCAACTCTTCCCGCCGACTCAGGTATATCGAACCCCAATCCAGAATTTAGCAGCTGCGACCCGTATAGCAGAGTCAATCCAGCCCTCTCAGTCGGAAGCTGGCAGAGGCTTGATGCAGATCAGGGATTTGCTCCGGGCAGCAGGAGATCAGAATTCGGCCGTGTCACAGTCGCGCAACAGAATTCACAGTCGATCCGTCGCTGCGAATACAGTTCAGTCGGCTCACAGCCCCAGATCGCCTCCGTGGCGTGAAGGGCGCGAGAATCGGCGAGACCAATATGGTGACCGACTCGACCGAGATGATAGGCGTCGAGTGCCCAATTCCCCTCCGAGGGGTGGGTCTTACGCTCCTCGGCAGCAAGATGACAGACGTCAGCTCAGTGCGGGGCGAAGAGTTCCAGTCGACCCCAGAGAACCAGGCTTTGATGCGCGATCCATTATCGTGCAAGGCTTAGTCGACCGGAACAGAGCCCATCGAGGTGGACTCGACAGAGATGCGCCCACAAGCAGTCGAGTGCATGTTTCTGGTCCTGAATGTTTCAGCAGAGCTATCAGAGCCGCAGTTATCCCTCCCAATTTCAGGTTGGCAACAGGAGTCAGCAAGTTCACTGGTGAGTCTAAGCCTGAAACTTGGCTTGAAGACTACCGAGTGGCGGTTCAGATTGGTGGTGGGAACGACGAGGTGGCCATGAAGCATTTGCCCCTCATGCTGGGCATGGTTGACTCAATTACCTCCTAGCAGCATTTACACTTGGGAAGATCTGTCCCGAGTGTTCATCAGAACATTCGAAGGAACTTGCAAGCGACCGGCTGGATTGACGGAGCTGCAAGTCTGCGTGCAGAAGAACAATGAGACTCTCAGAGAGTATATTCAGAGATGGATCACTTTGCACCATACTGTGGAGAATGTGTCTGATCATCAGGCAGTCTGCGCCTTTAAGGATGGTGTCAAGAATAGAGAATTAAGTTTGAAATTTGGTCGAACCGGTGACATGACCTTGAGTCGGATGATGGAGATTGCTACCAAGTACGCCAACGGCGAAGAAGAAGACCGACTCCGAAGCGGCAAGCACAAGCCGAGTCAGTCGGAAAAGGGAAACACCAGTCGGAAACAGAAGCGGAAGGCTGAACCGGCAGCTCCTGGAGAGGCTCTGGCCGTGACTCAGGGAAAGTTTAAAGGTAAATCAAAAGGATCATGGAACCCTAAGAAGGTGAAGGATAAAGAAGGGAACGACGTGATGGATATGCCGTGTCACATCCACACGAAGAAAGACGAAGAGGGGAATATCATCTACCCGAAGCATACCACTCGCCAATGTCGACTCCTGATCCAGCAGTTTCAGGGAAAACAGTCTAAGGACAAGGAGAAGGAGTCGGACAAGCCCGCAGACAAAGAGGACAGTGAGGAAGGATATCCACATATCAACTCCACTCTGATGATCCTTGCAGATGTGGAAAGCAAGAGTCGATTGAAAGTCATTAACCGAGAGGTGAACATGGTCGCCCCAGCAAAAGCAAATTATCTGAGATGGTCCCAAACACCCATCACATTCGACCAATCTGATCACCCGACTCATATTGCCACCCCTGGGAGGCAAGCTTTGGTGGTCGATCCAGTTGTCGAAGGCACTCGACTGACAAAAGTGCTGATGGACGGTGGTAGTGGGCTGAATTTGTTGTATGAAAACACGCTGAAAGGAATGGGCATTCCGATGTCCCGACTGAGCACCAGTAACATGAGCTTTCATGGAGTTATACCAGGAAAGAAAGCCGAGTCACTCGGCCAAATAGCTCTGGACGTGGTGTTTGGTGATTCGAAACATTTTTGCAAAGAGAAGTTGACGTTTGAAGTTGTGGATTTTCAGAGTGCATATCATGCCATTTTGGGGAGACCAGCTTATGCACGGTTCATGGCTCGACCATGTTACGTGTACCTCAAATTGAAGATGCCTGGCCCCAAAGGAGTGATCACTGTCACCGGTGATCGGAAAAAGGCAGAAGAGTGCTTTTAGAAGGGCTCAAAGATTGCCGATTCCCAGGTCGAGTTCAAAGAATACAAGCAAAATGCAGATCCGAGTGACTTGCTGCGATCCAAGAAACCCGCCACAGAATCTGCATTTCAGTCGTCCGGTGAGACGAAGCCTGTTCACATTCACCCGACCGACCCCGATGCAGCTCCGACCCACATCTCCACGACACTCGACCCGAAATAGGAAGAAGCGCTCATCCAGTTCCTCCGTGAGAACTGGGACATTTTTGCATGGAAGCCCGCTGACATGCCAGGTGTTCCCAGGGGACTGGCTGAGCATCGCCTAAGAGTCGACTCATCTGCAAAACCAGTCAAAGAGCATCTTCGGCGGTCCGCCGTCCAGAAGAGAAAAGCCATTGGTGAGGAAGTGGCTCGACTGTTGGCGGCAGGATTTATCCGAGAGATATACCACTCCGAGTGGCTCGCTAATGTCGTCATGGTTCCTAAGAAGGACAAATCACTCCGAATGTGCATTGATTTCAAGCACATCAATCGGGCCTGCCCGAGAGATCATTTTCCTCTCCCTCGCATAGATCAAATTGTTGACTCGACCGCGGGATGCGAGAGACTGTCTTTTCTAGACGCCTACTCCGGGTACCACCAGATCCGTCTGTACGGACCCGACGAGGTAAAAACAGCTTTCATCACTCCATTCGGGTGCTTCTGCTATATCACCATGCCATTCGGCCTCAAGAATGCCGGAGCCACATTTATGCGAATGATTCAGAAGTGTCTTCTCACTCAAATCAGTCGGAATGTGGAAGCGTATATGGATGATATCATCGTCAAGTCACGAAAAGGTTCCGACCAGCTCGCTGACCTCGCCGAAACATTTGCCAACCTCAGAAGGTATGATATCAAGCTCAATCCGTGAAAGTGCACATTTGGAGTTCCTGGTGGCAAGTTACTCGGTTTTCTCGTTTCCGAGCGAGGAATCGACGCTAATCCAGAGAAGATCGGCACTATTCTCCGAATGAAACGCCCTGTGCGAGTGCAAGATGTCCAGAAGCTTACTGGATGCTTGGCCGCATTAAGTCGATTCATCTCACGACTCGGTGAAAAGGCATTGCCTCTTTACCGACTGATGAAGAAGGCAGACAAGTTCGAGTGGACTCCAGAAGCTGATGCAGCGTTTGCCGAGCTAAAAGCTCTGCTCTCCACCCAGCCGGTGCTTGCTGCTCCAATCAGCAAAGAGCCTCTGCTGCTCTATATCGCAGCCACATGACAGGTCGTCAGTACTGTGCTTACGGTTGAGCGGGAAGAAGAAGGAAAAGCTTTCAAAGTTCAGCGCCCAGTGTATTATTTGTCTGAAGTCTTGACTCCATCCAAGCAAAGATATCCTTATTATCAGAAGCTTGTGTATGGAATATACATGACCACAAAGAAGGTTGCTCATTATTTCTCTGATCATTCCATCACAGTCGTCAGCGACGCTCCACTATCAGAGATCTTCCACAACAGAGATGCAACTGGTCGAGTGGCTAAATGGGCGATTGAACTTCTTCCCCTTGATATCAAGTTTGAGGCAAAGAAAGCCATTAAGTCCCAGGCAATAGCAGATTTCCTCGCCGAGTGGATTGAACAGCAGCAGCCGACTGAAGTTCACTCGGAGCATTGGACCATGTTCTTTGATGGCTCTAAAATGTTGAATGGTTCCGGTGCTGGGGTTGTCCTGGTTTCCCCCAGAGGAGATAAGCTCAGATATGTGCTCCAGATTCACTTTGATTCCTCCAACAATGAGGCAGAATATGAGGCCCTCTTATATGGGTTGCGCATGGCCATTTCACTCGGCGTCCGTCGCCTGATGGTTTATGGCGGGATTTAGTGGTCAACCAAGTGATGAAGGAGTGGGACGTGAGAAGCCCAGCCATGACTGGATACTGCAGTGCAGTGAGGAAGCTGGAAAAGAAGTTTGAGGGGTTGGAGCTCCATCATATACCCCGACTGAAAAATCAAGCAGCTGATGATCTAGCAAAGATAGGTTCCAAGAGAGAAGCCATTCCGAGTGGTGTGTTCTTAGAGCATATACACACTCCGTCAGTCAAAGAAGATCCTTTCACTGAAGAAGCTCCACAGCCCAAAAGTGCCACATATCCGACTGAGGTTGAAGTCCCAGCAGTGGTCGACTTGGTCATGGAGGTCTTGGTGGTCATTCCCGACTGGACAGTTCCATATATCGCGTATATCCTGAGAAAAGAGCTCCCGAAAGATGAGGAAGAGGCTCGACAGATCGTCCGTCGATCTAAGGCCTTTACCGTAATCAAAGGAAAATTATACAGAGAAAGTGCGACTGGAGTTGGTCAGAAGTGCATAACACCAGAAGAAGGTCGACTCATCCTCAATGATATCCACTCGGGGACCTGTGGCCATCATGCGTCCTCTCGGACCATCGTGGCCAAAGCATACCGAGCCGGATTTTACTGGCCAAAGGCGAATGAGATGGCAAAGGAGATAGTGGATAAGTGCGAGGGATGTCAGTTCTACTCGAATATGTCGCACAAGCCTGCATCAGCCCTGAAGACCATTCCACTCGTCTGGCCTTTCGCAGTATGGGGGTTGGACATGGTCGGTCCTTTGAGAACAGGGCGAAGTGGCTTCACGCATGTACTGGTGGCAGTCGACAAGTTCACCAAGTGGATCGAGGCTAAACCAATCAAGAACCTTGACGCCGGTGCTGCTGTTAGCTTCATCAGAGAACTAATATTCAGATATGGAGTCCCGCACAGCATCATCACGGATAATGGGTCGAACTTTGACTCAAAGGAATTCAGAGATTTCTGTAACTCTCAAGGCACACGAGTCGACTACGCTTCAGTCGCTCATCCACAGTCGAATGGACAAGCAGAGCGAGCCAATGGCCTGATTCTCAAGGGACTGAAACCCCGACTGATGCGTGATCTCAAGCATGCAGCTGGAGCTTGGGTCGACGAACTTCCCTCGGTGCTTTGGGGACTGAGGACCACACCTAATCGGTCGACCGGAAGAACTCCATTCTTCTTGGTCTACGGAGCTGAAGCAGTCTTGCCGAGTGATCTTCTCCACAATGCTCCTCGAGTTGAAATCTACAACGAAGCAGAAGCTGAACAAGCACGGCAGGACGCAGTCGACCTTTTAGAGGAAGAAAGGGAGATGGCTCTGATCCGGTCGACCATCTACCAACAAGATTTGCGTCGTTTCCACGCCAGAAATGTGAGAGGTCGAGCCTTCCAAGAAGGAGATTTAGTTCTCCGAGTGGATCAGAAGAAACAACACAAGCTTGCTCCTTCTTGGGAAGGACCCTTCATCGTCACCAAAGTTCTCCACAACGGGGCGTACCGTCTCTACAACGTCGAGCATAATATCGATGAGCCCCGAGCTTGGAACGCGGAACTACTCCGCCCATTTTACACTTAAGTTTTATCACTCGGATGAGTTGCAATAAAGTACTTCTGTAGTTCATGGACCTCAAAATAATAGTGTCATAGTTCCTCCATAATTTTTGTCACTTTTTATTTTGTCCAATGAAATTTCCCCCCAGTGGGTGACTTAGCCGCGAATCCGTTTCGCCTAAGTTTGTAAAAAATCCTACCGAGTGGTGAGCCAGACTCCCACTCGGAGGCTTAGCTGTGAATCCGTTTCACCTAAGTTATCGAAAATCCTACCGAGTGAAGAGCAAACCTCTCACTCGGGGGCTTAGCTGCAGCCCAGTGCTCGCCTAAGTTATCAAAAATCCTATCGAGTGAAGAGCAAACCTCTCACTCGGGGGCTTAGCTGCAGCCCAGTGCTCGCCTAAGTTTGTAAAAAATCCTACCGAGTGGTGAGCCAGACTCCCACTCGGAGGCTTAGCTGCGAATCCGTTTCGCCTAAGTTATCGAAAATCCTACCGAGTGAAGAGCAAACCTCTCACTCGGGGGCTTAGCTG
>NC_041380.1:159462311-159495164 GCF_002162155.2 Triticum dicoccoides
CACTCGGAGGCTTAGCTGCAGTCCAAGTACTCGCCTAAGTTACCGAAATCCTACCGAGTGAAGAGCAAACCTCTCACTCGGGGGCTTAGCTGCAGTCCAAGTACTCGCCTAAGTTATGAAAATCCTACCGAGTGATAAGCCAGACTTCCACTCGGAGGCTTAGCTGCAGTCCAAGTACTCGCCTAAGTTATCGAAATCCTACCGAGTGAAGGGCAAACCTCTCACTCGGGGGCTTAGCTGCAGCCCAGTGCTCGCCTAAGATATAAAAATCCTACCGAGTGAAGAGCAAACCTCTCACTCGGGGGCTTAGCTGTAGCCCAGTGCTCGCCTAAGATATAAAAACCCTACCGAGTGAAGAGCAAACCTCTCACTCGGGGGCTTAGCTGCATCCCAGCGCTCACCCAAGTGGATTAAGGAATAAGTTGATTGCAGTAAGCGCCCTGCTTTGAACCTGCAAAAGACATTTCGAGCCAAGAGCAATCATATTCAAACGACAAATTCAAGTTCGGATCGATACCTAAAGGAACCGGAAGTGCTCAGGCGCTAAGCCCGTTAAGGTTTATCGGTTACAATTCCACTCGGCATACCGAGGCAAATTTAAAGCGTCGAGCTTAGAAGAAGTTTTTTACCCCTCCTGTGGAGGGCTGGAAGGTGCAACAAACTCATCAAGATCAATCCCATCTGCGATCTAAGTGGCAGCCGCAAGGAAAGTTTCCATAAAGGACCTGAAGTCGTGTTTCTTGGTGTTGGCCACCCGGAGGGCCGCCAGCTTGTCTTCTCGCGCATCTTTGCAGTGAACTCGGGCCAGACACAGAGCAACATCTGCACCGCACCGAGCCGAGGATTTTTTCCACTCCTGCACTCGACCAGGGATCGTGTTCAAGCGAGCCATCAGCGACTCGAGGTCATTCTGAAGAGTCTCCCCGGGCCAGAGCGTCGAGTCGATGCGAGATGTGGCGACCTTCAGCCTTGCAAGATAGTCTACGACAGCTGCAACACGGGACTCCAGTCGGAAAACATTCATGGCAACTTCGTCGTCCATCGGAGAATTGACGGGGTCAAGGTTTGGTTCCAGCCGGCTAGTTTCTTCTTCAAAGTTTTGACAAAATTCTGCAAGGACGATCACCGAGTCAAGGCGATGGTCGAATGGAAAAACCACGGTTGGAAATGATCGCCGAGCATAGAGATTTACCTTCAAGCATAAGAAACAGCTTCTTGGCAAGACCATTCAGGAAGGCCTCCAGATCTTTTTTCTTCCCAAGAGCAGCTTTCAGATTGGCATTTTCTTGCTCAAGCTTGGCGACTGAAGCTAACTTCTCGTCAACAAGCTTGATCTTCTCAGCTAGTTCAAGGTCCTTCTTCCGTTCGGCCTCCCTCACCTTACCTGCAAGTTACAGCAAGATCAGATTTTGAAACAAATAAAGGGAAAAAGCAGTCGTCAAGGTCTCACCAAACATACCTTCGGTCTCCTCCTTTGCCTTCGTCAGATTCTCCTGAACCAGCTTCAAATTCAGCTTGAGCTGAATGTGCTTGTTTTCCAGCTCAGAGTAGCGAGCCACAAGATCACAGGAGTTCTGCGAAGAACCAATCGACTAAAATGTCAAATATAATTCACTTCCGAGTGAAAAAGGAAAAATCACGCGTTTCTAAGACTACAGCCGAATACAAGCATTCGACCGTAGTCTCGGGGACTACACCCAGTGGGTGCACTCAGCGTGCCCCCACTAATCGACCAGTCGAAGACAGAGTCGACCAGTCGACCGGTTTGTGAAACCCAGTCGCCTTAGTCGAATGACGGAAAGACTGAAATTGTAAAGCCTAAGGCCGACTGCCAGCAGTCGACCTTAGCCTTGGGGACTACACCCAGTGGGTGCACTCAGCGTGCCCCCGCTAATCCTATTTTGAAGACAGAGTCGACCAGACGACCTCAAAAAAAAACAAGATGTATTCTCTAAGACTGTAACCAACTGCCAGCAGTCGACCACAGTCTCGGGGACTACACCCAGTGGGTGCACTCAGCGTGCCCCCACCAGTTTGCGAAATCCATTCGCCGTAGTCGAATGACGGAGAGACTGAAATTATAAAGCCTAAGGCCGACTGTCCGCAGTCGACCTTAGCCTTGGGGACTACACCCAGCGGGTGCACTCAGCGTGCCCCCGCTAACACGGAGTTTAAATCGACACACCCAGTGGGTGACTACTATAAATTCTGGAAAGAAAAGTTTTTTGATAGCATATCCTAACAGAACAAGTGGTGGTCGACTGACCTGAAAATTCCTTTGAAGGGCGGAACTGGCGTCGTAAGCTGCCTGGCTCGCATCCCGGATGGTCTTCAACTGCTCCATCATGATCCCTGCCTGGCGTATCGCCTGCTTCCCGGCGCCAGCTTGGTCCTCTGGGACGTGGTGCGTCGTGAAGAGGGAGGGCTGCGGAGCACTCGTCAGCGGATCTGCGAAGGACACAGTGTGTCGAGTGGTGTTCTCCTCCTCCGCGACCAGAGTCTCAGGCACCGTCACATCCTGGGGCACCCTACTGGCAGACGCTTTCCTTCTCATTCTGTGCTTTAGTGGTTCCTCGTCTTCATCATCATCAGGGAGAGTGATAACAACGTTGGATGGAGCTACAGAAAAGAATCAGAATTAGAGATCACGAGTCAGTCGACTAGAAACGGTGTTAAGGGTACCAGGTTTTGAGGTTGCTGCGTCCTCCATCGCATGGTCGTCAGCCCGGGCTGAGGTCTCAGAAGTAGCAGCACTGCAACTCCAAAGAGTCAGTCGACTAACTCCAGCGCCAACCAGAGATAAAGTTCACACAAAACAAGAAGACGTAAGCAATATGATTACCCTGATATGGTGGGGATGGACACCTTCATCTTCGGCAGGTGCTTGGTCGGCTTCGACGGGGCCGCCCTGGGCTGCTTCGGTGCCTTTTCAGTCGGCGCCGGAGAGGTGGTCCGGGGGCGCTTGGTCGACTGAGTAACAGTCGCGACCCCCTCGCCGCGTTCAGTCGCAGGGTCATGGACAAGTTTCGACCGCCTTTCCGAGCGCGGTGGTGCGACCTCCTCCTCCTCCTCCTCTTCCCCGTCCTCATCATCGTCATCATCATCGTCATCGTCATCATCATCGGCCTCGGCGGCGTCCGAGTCCCACTCCTCCTCCTGGCTCTCGCCCCCGCTCGCTTCTCCCTCCTCAGTCGGAGCCTGCGCTCCGTTGGGCATCGAGTACACAGCAGAGAAAGCAGAAATAAAATATGATGAGAATACAACGGGAAGTGGGGCAGACATGCCTTGTTTGGATCACTGTGGCAGTCGAGTGGAGGAATCCTTCTGGCCCCGCGAGGGTTGTCCTTGTTCCCAGTAACAGCGGCCATCCACCTTTCCAGAGTGGCATCGTCGACTGCTTCTGGATTGACCCGAGTCACATCCTCAGTCCTGCAGTACAACCACATGCAGTGGCTCCGGAACTGAAGAGGCTGGATTCGGTGCCTAAGGAAAACTTCCAGGAGATCCATGCCCGTCACTCCCTCCTGAACCAACTGAACTACGCGCTCCATCAACATCTTCACGTCAGCTTTCTCCTCCGGAATCAGCTTCAGGGAGGAGGGCTTGTTCACTCGGTCCATGGTAAATGGAGGAAGCCCACTCGACTGCCCCGGTGTCGACTCATCCTGGCAGTAGAACCAGGTCGACTGCCAGCCTCTTACTGACTCGGGAAATGTCATGGCTGGGAAGGTGCTCTTGTTTCTCACCTGGATCCCCAGACCTCCACACATTTGGACCATTCGGGTTCTTTCGTCGCCTGGACTCGCCTTCTTCACAGTTTGAGAGCGACATGTGAATATGTGCTTGAACAAGCCCCAGTGCGGTCGACAGCCCAGAAAACTCTCGCACATGGACACAAACGCGGCAAGATAGGCGATAGAATTCGGGGTGAAGTGGTGGAGTTGCGCTCCAAAAAAGTTCAAGAAACCACGGAAGAAAACGCTCGGCGGCAAAGAGAATCCGCGGTCGACATGGGTAGCCAGAAGCACGCACTCACCCTCTTCCGGCTGGGGCTGCCACTCTTTCCCCGGAAGCCTCGCAGCTCCATGGGGGATCAGGCCCTCGTTGGCCATGTCGAGGAGATCCTTCTCCGTGATGGTCGACTGGATCCAATCTCCCTGGACCCAGCCTTTCGGCAGGCGGGATCTGGACGAAGACCCACCGCGGCTGGTGGATCTCCCCTTCGCCTTCTCCATCGCCGACGCCTTCTTCGCGCGCTCCAGCGCCGCCGTCTTCTCCTTGACCATGGCTTCCGGCGGGGCGTGTAAGGAGAAGTGGTGCGGAGGCGAGAGCGAGCGCGTTGGGCGGAGACGAAGGAGGCAGAGAGAGAGAATGCTGAGGCACTGTTCAAAAAACCCTCGCCGGGCGCATTTATAAGATCCCTTCCGAGTGGATGACAAGTGGACCCGGCAGATCTAATCATATCCTGGAACTGTTATGCGGGCGGGATACGTGGCGAAGAAAGCGGCGCAGGGATCGAGGCGTCTATGTCCCGTCCCATCCGAACGCCGCGGTCCGCTCCGCTTCGCGCGTTTCCCCAAATTTCGCATCCCGCGGAATCCACGAACGGCAGATCAGTCTGTCAGGTGCGGGATTTCCTGCGATCCGTCGCTCGGAAATCGACGAAGCCCGAAAGATCACTCGACGAAAGAAAAGAATGGATCGAGTCGACTGAAGACAAGTTGCTCACTATCAACAAAGAGATTCTCTGGTTCAGAACAACGCACGACCAGTGTGCAAAGGTTAATCGGAAGCAGCATCAACTCCTCCGTCACTCAAAGCCTCAATCCATTCGGGGGCTAATGATGGAGTCATGTACCTAGGGTAGGGTCACAGACCTGATCTAAGTACCTTGCCCAAGGACACCCTTAGAAGAGGTCACCTTCCAGTCGACCTGCGAGGGATTCACTCGACTGACTTGAAAGACTCGACCACGAAGACTCACTCGACTACCAGGAGGTCAAAAGGCACTCTGCACTGCAACGGCCTATAGTTAAGTAGACTTTATGATAGTTAAGACACTTTATGTGGGGCGTTACCTATAATGCCCCGGACTTAATACACCTTAAACCCTTCATTACGTGGGCTGGCTGGGGTCCTGGCGCACTCTATATAAGCCACCCCCCTCCACAGGCAGAGGGGTTCAGCACCCTGTAACTCATATACACATAATCCACTCGACCGCCTCTGGGCTCCGAGACGTAGGGCTTTTACTTCCTCCGAGAAGGGCCTGAACTCGTACATCTCTTGTGTTACAACTCCTCCATAGCTAGGACCTTGCCTCTCTATACCTACCCCCCACTCTACTGTCAGACTTAGAACCATGACAGGTGGCGGGCGATGACGACTAGGGTTGCATGTTTGTGGATGTGGGTGGCTGATAGGCAAAGGGAGGAATTGGACTGGGCTGAGGGAGGAAGAGTATTGGGTGCCCCCGCACGAGTGAAATTAAAAAGGACCAGTGGGGAGGTGGTTGGGTGGCTGTCGTGTGGCCCCCACGTACGCGTGGAATTAAAGAGGACCAGCAGGGTTGATTGGGGGCCGACCCGCAGGCTTGAGCCGGCGAGCGGATGCGCGGCACGTCGTTTCGACTATTTTGAGAACCGGGTCACCGTGTCAGGCCATCATTTGTGCCCTCGTGGATGAAAACGGACACAACCGAACAAAATGGGTCGGGGGTTGGACTCCAATGTGCAGACCCAGTTCGTCTGGCCGTGTCCATTTCCGTCTGTGAGATCAAAAACCATGGACCAGCACGCGAACACAAACCCATCTTCTGCCTGCTTCATGCCCGTGAGGACGCAAATCTGTCCCAATTTGCACTGTATTTGCGTCCAAATGGATATGAGATGAACGAGCTGCATGTCCGCTCAGTGTCTGCCCCAGGACCGTGCGTCGGACACCCAACCACTGCCCGCCGGTCCTATGGAATTTGACTCATGTGGGGGGCCCACACGCCAGCCACCGGCCCGAGCCCGAGCTAGACCTGTGGCAGCTGCTAGGGCAATGGTGGTCGTGGATGGCTATGGTGCCCTACTCGCTGATGCAGGTGTCGTGCACGCCCGTGTGGTTGGGCGTGTCCGAGAAGGAGGCTGAGCGGCATGTGCTGGTGGCGGCGCGCGGTAGGATGCAGCGCAACAAGTGGCGACACAGCAGCATGCGCTGACAGCCTGATAGTAGGCGTTCTTGTAGATGCCGATCCTGGTCTTCGTTGACCTAACCAAAGAAGAGGAGTAGGACGATTGCGCCTAAATCTACCAAAGAGGAGGGTGGTGATGCTCTCCGACATTGGTTGTTATATTTTTATGTAATGTTTTTCAGTATTTTTAATTTTAAAATCTGTTCTAAATGTCGAATGTGTTTATCCTCATTGGGCGCATCTACGGGTCGGTTGTTAAAACCAAACTTTGATGTCCGTGATCGATCTAAATGAACAAAAGAGTGACACGTTGCGTCTCAGTAAGGGTCTATTGGGAAACATTGCATGGAAAACAAAAAAATATACGCACACGCAAGATCTATCCATGGAGATGCATAACAACGAGAGGGGAGAGTGTGTAACACCCCGGATGTAACTTACCATATTTGTACTCCGACTCTTGCCATTTTTGGCTCTAAGTTATGAGATTCCCTCATGCTTGGGTTTTGTCTTCGTTTTGCTTTTTGTCCATGTCATGCATTTCATATCATGTCATCATGTGCATCGCATTTGCATATGTGTTAGTCTCATGCATCCGAGCATTTTCCCCGTTGTCCGTTTTGCAATCCGGCACTCCTACATCCTCCGGCGCCCCCTTTTGTCTCTTTCATGTGCGGATGTTAAACATTCTCGAAATGGACCGAGATTTGCCAAGCGGCCTTGGTATACCACTGGTAGACCGCCTGTCAAGTTTCGTGCCATTTGGAGTTTGTTTGATACTCCAATGGTTAACCGGAGAACCGTAAACGCCTCGTGTGTGTTGCAGCCCAACACCCCTTCAAAGTGGTCCAATAACCCATCCAAACCCCCTCCATCCTCTCGGCCGTTCGATCACGATCGCGTGGCCAAAAACCGCACCTCATTTGGACTCTCCTAGCTCCCAGAATCTATAAATAGGCCTCCCTCGTCCAAATTCGCGGATGAACCCTAAAAAAATAGCCCCCGTTGTCATGGTTCTAAGTCTGACAGTAGAATGGGGGGTAGGAATGTAGAGGCAAGATCCTAGCTATGGAGGAGTTGTACACGCAGGTTTTACGAGATCAGGCCCTTCTCAGAGGAAGTAATAGCCCTACGTCTCGGAGTCCGGAGGCGGTCAACTGGATTATGAGCGTGTGAGTTACAGGGGGTGCGAACCCTTGTCCCAGAGGAGGGGGGGGTGACTTATATAGAGTGCGCCAGGACCCCAGCTCCCCTCCGTTACATAGTATTCAATGTACATAAAGAGGTGGCGTTACAGGTAACGCCTGTATTGAAGTGCTACAAATGATCATTAAATATATGAGTAAATACCCGACCGTTGCTGCGTAGAGCGGCTTTAGGTCTTCTTATATGTCGAGTGGTTTCATGGTCAAGTGACCTGGATAAAGAGAGGTCTTCGAGTGAATGGTAGGTCGAGTGGACTTCACTCGACACCTTTGCTGGATCCCTTTTTCTGATTCTTGAACTTCTTTGTTCTTAGGACAAGGACCTTAGGTAGGACGTATAGGTCAGGCCTATTACCCTACCTCAGGTTCGTGTCCTCATCATTATCCCCCGAATGGATCGAGGTTTGAGTGAAAAACAAGGATGGAGTTGACCTTGCTTCTGCTCTAGCTTTGCCTTGTCTTCATCTCCCGGTAGAGGCCAGTTGTTAGAACTTCAGCTTCGTTTCAGTCGCCTTGATTGATTCAGAAATTGCCGACTGGCTTATACAATGACATCCATCGAGTGACATCTTTGACATGAAATCTTTGGCGTGATCGGTTGTAGAGGATCCCGGATTTCATGGGATTCAAAATTTTGGTGGAAACGCGCCAGGCGGAGTGCTCCGTGGTAAGTGGAGTAGATAAATAGGACGTTTCGATTTCTGCGCCACCTTTTTCTCCACGTATCCCGTGTGCGACTGTTGGGGGGATTTGATAGGATCGCTCGGGCCCACGCGTCAGCCACTCGGAAGCAGACCTTTAAAAGCGGCGAGGCCGAGGCATTTGCACTGTGCGCATCCATTTCCCTTCTTCTTCCCCTCGCACCTCCACTCCGTCCAACCCAACCACTCTCGACGCCGCAGCTCCGCCGCTATGGGGAAGGACAAAATGGTGGCGCTAGAGCGTGCGAAGAAGGCGACGGGGGCGGCGAAGAACAAGAAGATGAATCGGGGGTCTTCATCACGCTCGGGGCTGCCGTCGGGTTGGATCCAAGGAGACTGGATCTGATCTTTGCTTCGGCGGGAGGACTTGGATGATATGGCCGAGTTAGGGCTGATCGTCCATAAGTCTGCGCGTCTGCCGAGGGGGGAAATGGAGCCGCAGCCACGACCGGGTGAGTGTGTTCTGCTCGCCACTCATGTCGACCGCGGCTTTTCGCTTCCACCACACCCCTTCTTTCGAGGTTTCCTGAATTTCTTTGGTGCCCAACTCCACCATTTTACTCCCAATACCATCACATATCTTGCTGCATTCGTGTCCATGTGTGAGAATTTCCTGGGGTGCCGACTGCACTGGGGTCTTTTCAAGCACATTTTTACCATCCGATTCCAAACTGTGAAGAAAGCGAACTCGAACAATGAGAAGACCCACGTTATCCAGATGTGTGGGGGTCTGGGCATTCAGAAGAAGAAGAGGAGTTCTTTTCCCTCGATGACTCTTCCGGAGTTGGTCAGGGGCTGGCAGTCGACTTGGTTCTACTGCCAGGATATCGCGACCCCAGGCTAGTCGACCGGGCTCCCCCCTTTCTCTTTTGACCGCGTTCAAACTCCATCTTCATTGAAAGTGACCGCTGCGGAGAAGGCGAAGACATGCATGCTAGTCGAGAATGTAGTCCAACTGATCAACCAAGGTGTCACAGGTATGGATGTAATGCCCTCGATGCGGCTATATCTCCCACGTGTCGAAGCATGACTTAGAGGCATAACCGCATTGAAAGAAATGTCGCAAGTGAGGTAATCTTCACACAACCCATGTAATACATAAGGGAAAGAGATACATAGTTGGCTTACAATCGCTACTTCACACAATACATGAATAAAGTATTACATCAACCAGATACAATTAAGGTCCGACTATGGAACCCAAAACAAAAGAAGACTACCCAAAAGTGACACGGTCCCCGATCGACCCCAACTGGGCTCCACTACTGATCAATTGGAAACGAAACAACACAAAGGACAAGATCTTCATCGAGCTCCTCCTTGAGCTTGGTTGGGTCACCTGCTCGGTATCATTGGCACCTGCAAACTGGTTTTGGAAGTATTTGTGAGTCATAGGGACTCAGCAATCTCACACCCTCGCGATCAAGACTATTTAAGCTCATGGGTAAGGTAAAGGTATGAGGTGGAGCTGCAACAAGCGACTAGCATATATGGTGTCTAACATACGCAAAAGAGAGCGAGAAGAGAAGGCAAAGCACGATTGAGAAACTATGATCAAGAAGTGATCCTAAAACAACCTACGTCAAGCATTACTCCAACACCGTGTTCACTTCTCAGACTCCGCCGAGAAGAGACCATCACGGTTACACACGCGGTTGATGTATTTTAATAAAGATAAACTTCAGGTTTTCTACAATCGGACATTAACAAATTCCCATCTGCCCATAACCGCGGGCACGGCTTTCGAAAGTTCATATCCCTGCAGGGGTGTCCCAACTCAGCCCATCACAAGCTCTCACGGTCAACGAAGGATATTCCTTCTAGCGGGAAGACCCGATCAGGCTCGGAATCCCGGTTACAAGACATTTCGACAATGGTAAAACAAGACCAGCAAAGCCACCCAGATGTGCCGACAAATCCCGATAGGAGCTGCACATATCTCGTTCTCAGGGCACACCGGATGAGCAAATTTCGGGTAAGCCAGCCCAGAGTTGCCCCTGGTAGCCTTGGACATCGCTCAGTTGGACCAACACTTAGAAAAGCACTAGCCCGGGGGGGGGGGTTAAATAAAGATGACCCTTGAGACGGCCGACTCAAGGGAAAGAAAAAGGCTAGGTCGAAAATGGTAAAACCAATGTTGGGCCTTGCTGGAGGAGTTTTATTCAAGGCGAACTGTCAAGGGGTTTCCATTATGACGCAACCGCGTGAGGAATGCAAAATCCGGGAACATAACACCGATATGATGGAAACTAGGGCGGCAAGAGTGGAACAAAACACCAGGCATAAGGTCAAGCCTTCCACCCTTTACCAAGTATATAGATGCATTAATTAAATAAGAAATATTGTGATATCCCAACAAGTAAACATGTCCCAACAAGGAACAACATCTCCATGTTCCAACAAGGAACAAACTTCAATCTTCACCTGCAACTAACAACGCTATAAGAGGGGCTAAGCAAAGTGGTAACATAGCCAAACAACAGTTTGCTAGGACAAGGTGGGTTAGAGGCTTGGTTCAACAATATGGGAGGCATGATAAGCAAGTGGTAGGTATCGCAACATAGGCATAGCAAAAGAGCAAGCAACTAGCAAGCAAAGATAGAAGTGATTTCGAGGACATGGTCATCTTGCCTGAAATCCCGCAAGGAAGAAGAACGAGTCCATGAAGAAGATAAACGGACGAAGTCGAATGAATCCTCACAACATGACGTTATCAGAACCAACCCGAAGAAGCAACACCGAAAAGAAGCAAACAACATAGTAAACAACCAACACATAGACATGGCATGATGCACAAACAATTATGATGCATGTCCGGTTTAATGAAGCATGGCATGGCAAAGTGCACAAACAACACTACAAGTTAAGTGGAGCTCAATATGCAACGAGTTGCATATTGATGGAACACCACATGCCTTATTTAGTTCTCTCTTGTTTATGTACTCAACAAGATTAAATGTTGTTAGCATGGAAAGAGGTGAAACATGATGAAACTATCTAAACTAGGCAAGTTTAAATGAGGCCGGAACAACAAAACAACAAGTCCGGAAACTCCTCATAAGCATATATTAGGTTTGGTACTGTTCTGCCCTAAACCATATTTTAGGGTTATTAAACATGCAAAGTGAGTACACCATGTTAAATTAGGCATTTTTCTACCCCATTTACATATAAAGCTTATTAAATTCGGAGTTACGGTTATTTAGTTATGAAATAAAGCATTTTAACATGGCATAGGAGCAAATTTAAGCAAACATCATTTTAAGCATTTTAAACATGGATGAAAAGGACATATTATGAAACTAGACAAAATTCTAAGCAACTTCCATATTAAGTTTGTTTGAAACCGATGCACGGTTTGTGAGTTATTATATGCATGTTGTCTAGGGACTTTTCTGTAAAACATTAGTTTTCTGGAAAAATAGCTAAATTGCAGGAGCAGGAAAAAAACAAAATGGGCTGAAACTGGTTGGCCCAAAGGTGCACAGGGGAGGCTGGGGCTACTCACCCAGCTGGGCTCAGCCCAGATCGGATGAGGTCGGAGGCAGGCTGGGCTTTGTGCGCAGACCTGGGCCGTTCGGGGCATGGCCCACGTGGAGGTGCGTGAGGAGGCGGCCCAGGGGGTGTGGACGAGCAGGCCGGATCTGCAGCGCTGGGCCACGAAGCGAGACGCGCCAGGAGGGCACTGGACTTGGGATCGGGACGAGGCCCAGCTGGATCCACGCGATGAGGAGTCAACGCGGGGCGTGGCTTCATCGTCCTCCTCTCGAACGGAGGCAGCGCAGGACTTGGGATCGAGCGCTCGCGAGGCAGGGGCCGAAGATGAAGCGGCACGGCTAGACGGCGGCAAAGCAGCAGCAGAACGCGGCGTCCGGCGCGATGCAGGGGACAACGAGGGGACTTGGGGCTCCGGGAAGACCCGGCCGGATCTGATGCGAAACTGCGGCGGTGGTGGACTCTGGTAGAGCATAGGCGTCCATGGCGTCGGTCCCTGTGAAGAGAAATGAGAGAGATGAGAGAAAACTGAGAGAGAGAGCTTGAAGAGATGGGAAAAAAACAAGGAAAGGGAGAGGCGACGGGGTCCTGGAACGGTCGAGATGGGGAAGGGTGGCCAGCGATGCTGCCCCTGTGGGCGTGCTGTCGCGAGGAGCGGCGGGCACTGGACGCGTCCGGGGGCGCAGAAGCGGGGGGAGTGCAGTGGTTGGTCGGGCACTGAAATTGAGGAGAAAGTGGGCGGCGGTGCTAGGGTAGGATCCCTAGAAATTAGGGTTGTCCAAAATGGACTAGGGATAGACTATATATATAGTAGGTGGGTTGACTTAGGGGTATATCGTCCCTCCGATCGCAATCGAACGATCGCGAATAAAATAGCTAGGAAGTCCAAATAAGAAAATGTTGAAGTTTTGTAGACGTTTGGGGATGATCCAGACCCAACGGTGACGACTGCCCGGGTCGGGTCCGGGACAATTTCGGACGCGCACGTGAGGGGTTTGATGCACTGTGCAGAGAGGGTTTCGGACCGTGCGGTCGCATCAGACAACTCCAGAAGCGAAGAGGGTAAGGAGGATGGACTAGGTGGGCTGTGGCGAGACTGCGAGGGGGAGAAGAGAGAGGGAGGGCCCAGCATCTGTTTCCGGGGACCGAAAACGTCCGACGTTAGACTGACTATAATGTCACTATAGTTATCCGTTGGGCTATCAAACGAACTCCGAATGCGATGAAACTTGGCAGGCGGCCTACCTACAACATAACAACACCACATGCCAACTTTCAACCCATTCCGAGAACATTTTCCGGCCACTTATAAAATACTATTTCGGACATGCCGCGGGTGCGTGCAAGTGTGTCTGGGCTCAGAACGGACAACGGACGGAACTGGGGGAACCCGGACTAATGCAAGTTTCGAAAACATGATGATGCAATGCACATGATGACATGACAAGATGTGACACGCTAGCAAAAGACAAGGAAACAACAGTGAATAACTGGAGGACACCTGGCATAACGGTCTCGGGGCGTTACAACACTCCACCACTACGAGAGGATCTCGTCCCAAGATCTAGAATGGCACCGGAGGGAAAAACGGAAACGAAAGAGAAGAGGTAAAACTAAGTTGCTTCTTTGACAAACGAGTGAGACCAAAGAACCTTGAGAGGTTAAACAAATTGAAGAAAAGAATGCAACGGAGATGAACGAAATTGAAAACACACCGCTAGAAAAGAGGAACAAGGGGGAACAGATTCGGACATCACTCCGTTTGAAAAGTGATATGAAACTTAATAAGATGAAAAGAACTAGAGCAGAGGGCACAACACTCCGGTTAAATGGATAAGCAAAGGAAAGAACATGATCTTGGCAAAACAAGATGATGGGTTGAAGAGAACAACAACACAATGCCTCCGGAACGAAAGAATAGAAGGTGTATCGATGGAACAAAAGAACGGAGAAGAAAACAACATCTTCTACCTCAAATGAGCTTGAAAAGCATCTTTAGGAGAAGTGTCGAACGGAATTGTTGGAAAACCAACAACGAAAAGAGTAAGCTTATTGTGGGCTTATGGAAGACAACTCAAAATTATGAGGTGAAATTCTGCCACTCACGGAAAAGATTTGATTGGATTGATATGACAAGGAGATGAGAACTATCTCACCGAGAGGACAAAAGAAGAACTTCGATCATTTATAAGCACCATAAATAGCAACAATCCTTAGGGAAGACTTTAGGTGAAATATAACCCAAGATAACCCCAATGACGAGCTTGATGGATTTAAAATATCTCATTCTTGATAACTCGTGAATCATGAAACACGAAGGAAAATTATCAAGAATGGCATAATACCACCTCGATTGATACGATAGAAGGAATTGCACTTCGGAATGCAAGATGAAGAATGCTTGAGCTCCTTTGAAAAAAATCTCGATGAACACTTTGAGAAGGGATTAAATCCTTGGTGAACCCTCATGTAGAGCCTCCATGAAGAACTCCGGTAAACAAAAGGATAACGAAAAGAAAGAGAAGTTGAAAACACAAGGTGAAACCTTGTAATGATTTAGATGGATCTTCGTGGTGACATAATTGAAAGAGGTTGGAACTCCGGGAGAAAAGAGAAGATGAACAATTGACAACGAGAATTAGTCATTGTGAACAAACTCCAGAAGAAAGGATTAACACATGGATGAAACAAGAATAAGAATTACATTATGCTTATCCTTCACCAATTAAATTGATGACAAGCAACGGATTTGACATACTACTTATTCTCGTAGAAAGGATTAAGATAGATATAGCATCAACTTGGAAAGGTATTCCATGAACCACCGGTCGGGTTGAAACAACGAATAAATTGGTATGATGAACGAAGGAAGACAAAATCTTGGAAGAACCACCGTAAGAATTGAGAATGAATGAAAATACATGAGGGAGTTTAGATACAAGAGAACAAAGAGATCATGAACTGATTAGAGAATATACTTGAATGATGCACCAGTTAGATTTGGAGAATGAGAGCTGAAAGCTGGAATGAATAATCCAGAATTGATGGCCTTCAGATAAACAAACTGAAAAGACTCCTGAATTACTCCGGATAGGTGAAAAGAATTCTCATAATCAAAACAATTATGAGGGGATGGCAACAAGCTAGAATCATGAATCTTGAAGAGAATGGAGCAGGATTGAGAGAAAATCTTCTTTGGTCTTCAAATTTTGAATTACGACGAGAAATACCACCATGAATTGTTTAGAAACTCCGGAAGAATCAAAACAAAGAGGTTGAGCCAATGGTGAAAAGAATTCGACAGGTCTTGGGGAAAAACATAATACTGATGATAATTCATTCTTACGTCAAACTTTAAAGAATTTGAGGATAGCTCCGGGAAAATAAGAAGAGTCAGGTAAGATCCTAGGAAAAGACCTGTGGGTTAGGGCCCACTCAAGAGAAACACCATTGAAATGATTTAAAAGAGAGGTTGCACCGGTTGAATTAAATGGCTTGAATGAGGTGACATCCTCGAAAGATCTTGAACGAAAGCAGAGTGGAAACACGAATCTTCTAAGATATCTTCGGCACTTTGAAACAAATGAAAAGCGAGGAGTAGATGATTAAGAGGTGCACCGGTATGAGAAGGTATTGAAATGAGGAAAAGATATGATCAACAAAGCTTGTATTGGATCTGCCGGAGATGGAAAGAATGAAGAATGATGAACTAGTAGAACATCTTCTTGAGAACCACCGGGTAAGAATATTGACGGAAAAGAATGGAGAGACTTCACATGAATAAAAGGATACTTGATTAAGGCATCTGAGTCCTTGAAGAAAAAGGGTGGGTGGGCGGGAAAACAAAGGTAACTTGGGGATGGATGAAAGAAACACCGTTGAGAAGAACTAATAATTGATCTTGTGAATGTTGACAAGATTGGATCCATTTGAAGAGGAGCACACCGGTTGAAAAGAAATTGGCATGACAATCTCGATTATCATGAGGGATTATTATTCACATAGGAATATGAGAACACCGCTTGGGGAAGGTATGGAATCAACACTTGACATTGAAGCAACTCGAATACCACAACTCAAAACAAAACAAAGGATTGGCTTGCGGAATAAGCCGGAACAAACATATGATAGAGATTTCATCCGAAGTTTTCGTGGTGGGGCCTACACGGGCTCGATCATACAACACCATCATGTACAAGGCAGTGCACATGACATATGAAGCGTCCCCGAGTCGGCATAGCCAAGGACTCTTTAAGACACAATGAGACCACTGTAAAACCAACCGTGAATAGGCGGACCACTAGAATTTGAACCCCAATTTCATATCATACATCTGTCGGAAAGATATCCTAAGAGCTACTTGATTTCCCACTTATAAACTCCCGAAACTTTCCGGTTATGCAATCAGGTGTTGGGGATACATGGGAAGCATAATATCTCACCCAAAACTAGCAAATCCTACATCCAGCTGTATCCATCCTTCAACACATAACCAAGAAACCTTCGGAAATCGTCTACCTCAACCTTCGAAAAGCATCCATTATACGAGTTATGGTAATACTCCCGAACTCCCGCCCCAGTACAGGGTGGCGTCGAGGTTATCTCACCAACAACTGCATAAAAGAGATTTTTGATGTCGGCGAAACTAAACTCAGGTATTCCATAACTGCAACGATAAAATTGTGACGACAACACCTCGGAGCTCAACGCCCCGGGACACTGCCACAACCCCTAAATGTCAGGAGGCACCAAGAACAATGTTCTCATCACAAAACGATCGGAACGATTCCAAGATACCCGCGTGATCCTAAAAAAATTGTAGTGAAAAATTTGAGAAGAGAAGAGTCAGAACTCTACGTCAGGATGCCTCACCAGAGCGACGAAGGGACTGAGGAGTAAAAAGAAGTCCTAACTCTCCGATATATATAATTCCTAAATGACTCAAAACATTTCTAGACTCAATAACGCCAGCGATTCGATCAAGCAGGGGGCTCCTAAGATCGGGGAAGGCTCTGATACCAACTTGTAACGCCCTCGATGCGGCTATATCTCCCACGTGTCGAAGCACGACTTAGAGGCATAACCGCATTCAAAGCAATGTCGCAAGTGAGGTAATCTTCACACAACCCATGTAATACATAAGGGAAAGAGATACATAGTTGGCTTACAATCGCTACTTCACACAATACATGAATAAAGCATTACATCAACCAGATACAATCAAGGTCCAACTACGGAACCCAAAACAAAAGAAGACTACCCCAAAAGTGACACGGTCCCCGATCGACCCCAACTGGGCTCCACTACTGATCAACTGGAAACGAAACAACACAAATGACAAGATCTTCATCAAGCTCCTCCTTGAGCTTGGTTGCGTCACCTGCTCGGTATCATCGGCACCTGCAAACTGGTTTTGGAAGTATCTGTGAGTCACGGGGACTCAGCAATCTCACACCCTCGCAATCAAGACTATTTAAGCTCATGGGTAAGGTAAAGGTATGAGGTGGAGCTGCAGCAAGCGACTAGCATATATGGTGGCTAACATACGCAAAAGAGAGCGAGAAGAGAAGGCAAAGCACGATCGAGAAACTATGATCAAGAAGTGATCCTAGAACAACCTATGTCAAGCATTACTCCAACACCGTGTTCACTTCCCGGACTCCGCCGAGAAGAGACCATCACGGTTACACACGCGGTTGATGTATTTTAATTAAGATAAACTTCAGGTTTTCTACAACCGGACATTAACAAATTCCCATCTGCCCATAACCGCGGGCACGGCTTTCGAAAGTTCATATCCCTGTAGGGGTGTCCCAACTTAGCCCATCACAAGCTCTCACGATCAACGAAGGATATTCCTTCTAGCGGGAAGACCCGATCAGGCTCAGAATCCTGGTTACAAGACATTTCGACAATGGTAAAACAAGACCAGCAAAGCCACCCAGATGTGCCGACAAATCCCGATAGGAGATGCACATATCTTGTTCTCAGGGCACACCGGATGAGCAAGACGTCAGGTAAGCCAGCCCAGAGTTGCCCCTGGTAGCCTCGGACATCGCTCAGTTGGACCAACACTTAGAAAAGCACTGGCCCAGGGGGGGGGGGGTTAAATAAAGATGACCCTTGAGCCGGCCGACTCAAGGGAAAGAAAAAGGCTAGGTGGCAAATGGTAAAACCAATGTTGGACCTTGCTGGAGGAGTTTTATTCAAGGCGAACTGTCAAGGGGTTTCCATTATGACGCAACCGCGTGAGGAACGCAAAATCCGGGAACATAACACCGATATGATGGAAACTAGGGCGGCAAGAGTGGAACAAAACACCAGGCATAAGGTCAAGCCTTCCACCATTTACCAAGTATATAGATGCATTAATTAAATAAGAAATATTGTGATATCCCAACAAGTAAACATGTCCCAACAAGGAACAACATCTCCATGTTCCAACAAGGAACAAACTTCAATCTTCACCTGCAACTAACAACGCTATAAGAGGGGCTAAGCAAAGTGGTAACATAGCCAAACAACAGTTTGCTAGGACAAGGTGGGTTAGAGGCTTGGTTCAACAATATGGGAGGCATGATAAGCAAGTGGTAGGTATCGCAGCATAGGCATAGCAAAAGAGCAAGCAACTAGCAAGCAAAGATAGAAGTGATTTCGAGGACATGGTCATCTTGCCTGAAATCCCGCAAGGAAGAAGAACGAGTCCATGAAGAAGATAAACGGACGAAGTCGAATGAATCCTCACAACATGACGTTATCAGAACCAACCCGAAGAAGCAACACCGGAAAGAAGCAAACAACATAGTAAACAACCAACACATAGACATGGCATGATGCACAAACAATTATGATGCATGTCCGGTTTAATGAAGCATGGCATGGCAAAGTGCACAAACAACACTACAAGTTAAGTGGAGCTCAATATGCAACGAGTTGCATATTGACGGAACACCACATGCCTTATTTAGTTCTCTCTCGTTTATGTACTCAACAAGATTAAATGTAGTTAGCATGGCAAGAGGTGAAACATGATGAAACTATCTAATCTAGGCAAGTTTAAATGAGGCCGGAACAACAAAACAACAAGTCCGGAAACTCCTCATAAGCATATATTAGGTTTGGTACTGTTCTGCCCTAAACCATATTTTCGGGTTATTAAACATGCAAAGTGAGTACACCATGTTAAACTAGGCACTTTTCTACCCCATTTACATATAAAGTTTATTAAATTCGGAGTTACGGTTATTTAGTTATGAAATAAAGCATTTTAACATGGCATAGGAGCAAATTTAAGCAAACAACATTTTAAGCATTTTAAACATGGATGAAAAAGACATATTATGAAACTAGACAAAATTCTAAGCAACTTCCATGTTAAGTTTGTTTGAAACCGATGCACGATTTGTGAGTTATTATATGCATGTTGTCTAGGGACTTTTCTGTAAAACAACAGTTTTCTAGAAAAATAGCTAAATTGCAGCAGCAGGAAAAAAACACAATGGGCTGAAACTGGTTGGCCCAAAGGTGCACAGGGGAGGCTGGGGCTGCTCACCCAGCTGGGCTCAGCCCAGATCGGATGAGGCCGGAGGCGGGCTGGGCTTTGTGCGCAGACCTGGGCCGTTCGGGGCATGGCCCACGTGGAGGTGCGTGAGGAGGCGGCCCATGGGGTGTGGACGAGCAGGCCGGATCTGCAGCGCTGGGCCATGAAGCGAGACGCGCCAGGAGGGCGCTGGACTTGGAATCGGGATGAGGCCCAGCTGGATCCACGCGACGAGGAGTCAACGCGGGGCGCGGCTTCGTCGTCCTCCTCTCGAACGGAGGCAGCGCGGGACTTGGGATCGAGCGCTCGCAAGGCAGGGGCCGAAGACGAAGCGACACAGCTGGACGGTGGCAAAGCAGCAGCAGAAGGCGGCGTCTGGCGCGATGCAGGGGACATCGAGGGGACTTGGGGCTCCGGGAAGACGCCGGTGGGACGTCAGAAGCAGCAGAAGAGGTCGGGGATGAGGAATCCATGGCGGAGGCGATGAGATCCGGCGGTTCTCGGCCGGATCTGACGCGAAACTGCGGCGGTGGTGGACTCTGGTAGAGCATAGGCGTCCATGGGGTCAGTCCCTATGAAGAGAAATGAGAGAGATGAGAGAAAACTGAGAGAGAGCTTGAAGAGATGGGAAAAGCAGGGAAAGGGAGAGGCGACGGGGTCCTGGAACGATCGAGATGGGGAAGGGCGGCCGGCGATGCTGCCCCTGTGGGCGCGCTGTCGCGAGGAGCGGCGGACGCTGGACGCGTCCGGGGGCGCAGAAGCGAGGGGAGTGCGATGGTTGGTCGGGCACTGAAATTGAGGAGAAAGTGGGCGGCGGCGCTAGGGTAGGATCCCTAGAAATTAGGGTTGTCCAAAATGGACTAGGGATAGACTATATATATAGTAGGTGGGTTGACTTAGAGGTATATCGTCCCTCCAATCGCAATCGAACGATCGCGAATAAAATAGCTAGGAAGTCCAAATAAGAAAACGGTGACGTTTTGTAGACGTTTGGGGATGATCCGGACCCAATGGTGACGACTGCCCGGGTCGGGTCCGGGACAATTTCGGACGCGCACGTGAGGGGTTCGATGCACTGTGCAGAGAGGGTTTCGGACCGTGCAGTCGCATCAGACAACTCCGGAAGCGAAGAGGGGAAGGAGGATGGACTAGGTGGGCTGTGGCGAGACTGCGAGGGGGAGAAGAGAGAGGGAGGGCCCGACATCTGTTTCCGGAGACCGAAAACGTCCGACTTTAGACCGACTATAATGTCGCTATAGTTATCCGTTGGGCTATCAAACAAACTCCGAATGCGATGAAACTTGGCAGGCGGCCTACCTACAACATAACAACACCACATGCCAACTTTCAACCCATTCCGAGAACATTTTCCGGCCACTTATAAAATACTATTTCGGACATGCCGCGGGCGCGTGCAAGTGTGTCTGGGCTCAGAACGGACAACGGACGGAACTGGGGGAACCCAGACTAATGCAAGTTTCGAAAACATGATGATGCAATGCACATGATGACATGACAAGATGCGACACGCTAGCAAAAGACAAGGCAACAACAGCGAATAACTGGAGGACACCTGGCACAACGGTCTCGGGGCGTTACAATGGACCTGCTTGAGGTGTTCCTCAGTTGACGGATCCAACCTCTCCAAGCTCGTGACCAGTCCATGTGGATGTACTCCGGGGCTAGCGACACTTCTCGGGTTCATCCGGAGCAGGTGGAAGCCAAAACAGTGGCCGAGTGGTTGATGGGTATCACCGGAAACAAGGACAACCCCAGGGGTGCTAGGAGAGTCGACCCTTTCAGCAACAGCAACCTGCCAGACAATGTCTGGTCATCATAACTGAGTTTTTAAACGTATTTTCCGACTGACTATTGATCCGACTGACTTATGATCGGTCCCTTGTTTTGCAGATCTACACGGAGATGTATTCAATGCCCAATGGTGAACAAGCTCTGGAGCACGACCAAGAGGGCAAGGACAGTGCCGAGGAGAGCGGTGAGTGGGAGTTCTCTGCTGACAATGATGAAGACGAGAGCGACGAGTCGGATGATGAGGAAGTGGCCGACTCACCGCCTCATTATGAACGTCGATTGAAGCTACGCCATGATCCCGTGAGCAAGCGCGGCAAAGCTGTGGCGTCGAATGCCCCATCTCACAAGCACAATCGGTCCTCGACTCCATAATTGACTAAGAAGGTCACCAAGCAGTCCAAAATTAATCCTTCGAAGGCTTGGAAGACCTTGCCTAGAATCAAGATGGATGTCCCTGTTGCCTCTGGGTAAATGTTCTTCTCGTATTTTCTTGTTCTGACCGATTTCCTGTTCCGACCGGTTTTTCTTGTTCTGACCGAGTGGATGATGAACCTGTATAGCCCGACCTCTGCTACGACTGATATGGATGTTGACAAGACTCCAGCCGATGAGGAAGCTGACGACACCGTCACCTCCAAAGCCAGTAAGTCTGCCCGATTCGAATTCATTAAGTCGACTGGATGGTTTGTCCGTTATCCTTTTGTCTTTCTCTGTTTATTGCAATTCCACTAGACGTTGTTGTGCTCCCGAATAATGGAGAAGAAGTACCGCTAAGAGGGAGGAGGAGGAAGGACAAGGAACTGGGCGGGAAGGCGCCTGAAGTCCAGGTTCTTCGGTCGACTGTGATGCCTAGGACGACGGTCGAGCGATCGACGGATCCGGCTCGAACCAACGTCACCTTCACTGTTCCTCTGTCGACTGATTGCCCCTCAGGATCAGCTGCTCATACTTCTGCCGTGCCGATACAACTCTTTGCCTCAGTTCCGGCGGCTGCTTCGGTTGCTCTGCCTTCATCACTTTTTACTGCATATCAAACTCCGGACGATCCACCGGCTGCTGCCAAGGAAGCTCTTCTTCAGTTGAATCTTGTGATGGGGCAAATGAAAGTGCTGCATGAGGCTAGTCAGATAGCCTTCAACGCCGGAGCAGCTCTGCAAGCCAATGTCCAGGTTAGTTGATTTTCCGATCGACCATATTTCTTGTCTGATCACCTACTGGGGTGCGGCTGTTTTGAAATTGCATGTCTCTTTGTGTCGATTCAAGCTGAATCTTTGCACTAGTGGGGGCACGCTGAGTGCACCCACTGGGTGTAGTCCCCAAGACCATAGTTGACTGCGGGCAGTTGACTATGGTCTGAGAATACTTTTTTTGCCACTCGAACTGGGCAGGCCACGCCGAGTGGAACCAAACTAGTGCGGGCACTCTGAGTGCACCCACTAGGTGTAGTCCCCGAGACCATAGTTGACTGCGGGCAGTCGACTATGGTCTGAGAATCTGAACCTCTCTCTTTTTTTTACAAAATCAGTGGGGGCACGCTAAGTGCACCCACTGGGTGTAGTCCCCAAGACTGCCATCGAATGTTTGATTCGGTAGTAGTCTTAGAGTAGCTATCATTGTGATGTCTTTTATCTCTGTCGACTGATATGGCTTTAACTGCAGAAATCTTGTGATCTTGGGGCTCAACTTTCTGCAATGAACAAACAGCAAATTGCTACGTCTTGAGCTTGCGTTGTTTTCCTTAAAGAGGAAGGGATGATGCAGTAGAGTAGCATAAGTATTTCCCTCAGTTTTTGAGAACCAAGGTATCAATCCAGTGGGAGGCCACGCTTAAGTCCCTCGTACCTGCACAAAGCGATAGCTACTCGCAACCAACGCGATTAGGGGTTGTCAATCCCTTCATGGTCACTTACGAGAGTGAGATCTGATAGATATAATATTTTTGGTATTTTTGGTATAAAGATGCAAAGTAAAAAGTAAAGGCAAAGTAAAAAGAAAATCAAGATTAAAGTGATGGAGATTGATATGATGAGAATAGACCCGGGGGCCATAGGTTTCACTAGTGGCTTCTCTCAAGAGCATAAGTATTCTATGGTGGGTGAACAAATTACTGTTGGGAAATTGACCGAATTGAGCATAGTTATGATAATATCTAGGCATGATCATGTATATAGGCATCACGTCTGTGACACGTAGACCGAAATGATTCTGCATCTACTACTATTACTCCACTAATCGACCGCTATCCAGCATGCATCTAGATTATTAAGTTAAAAACAGAGTAACGCCTTAAGCAAGATGACATGATGTAGAGAGATAAATTCATGCAATATGAAATAAACCCCATCTTGTTATCCTCAATGGCAACAATGTAGTACGTGCCTTGCTGCCCCTTCTGTCACTGGGAAAGGACACCGCAAGATCGAGCCCAAAGCTAAGCACTTCTCCCATGGCAAGAACTACCAATCTAGTTGGCCAAACCAAACGGATAATTCGAAGAGACTTGCAAAGATAACCAATCATACGTAAAAGAATTCAGAGAAGATGCAAATATTATTCATAGATAGACTTGATCACAAACCCACAATTCATCGATCTCAACAAACACACCGCAAAAAGAAGATTACATCGAATAGATCTCCACAAGAGAGGGGAAGAACTTTGTATTGAGATTCAAAGAGAGAGAAGAAGCCATCTAGCTACTAACTATGGACCCGAAGGTCTGAGGTAAACTACTCACACTTCATCGGAGAGGCTATGATGATGTAGAAGCCCTCCGTGATGACGGCCCTCTTCCGGTGGAGCTCTGGAACAGGCCCAAGATGGGATCTCGTGGATACAGAAAGTTGCGGTGGTGGAATTAGGTTTTTGGCTCCTGTTCTGATTGTTTGGGGGTACGTAGGTATATATAGGAGGAAGGAGTACGTCGGTGGAGCGCCGAGGGGCCCATGAGGCAGGGGGGCGCGCCCTAGGGGGGGCGCCCCCACCCTCGTGACCTCCTCTTTGACTCCTTGGAGTAGGGTCCAAGTCTCCTGGATCACGTTCGGTGAGAAAATCACGTTCCCGAAGATTTTATTCCGTTTGGACTCCGTTTGATATTCTGTTTCTCCGAAACACTGAAATAGGCAAAAAACAGCAATTCTGGGCCGGGCCTCCGGTTAATAGGTTAGTCCCAAAAATAATATAAAAGTGGAAAATAAAGCCCAATATAGTCCAAAACAGTAGATAATATAGCATGGAGCAATAAAAAATTATAGATACGTTGGAGACGTATCAGGCACCCCCAATCTTAATTCCTGCTTGTCCTCGAGTAGGTAAATGATAAAAAGAGAATTTTTGATGCGGAGTGCTACTTGGCATAATTTCAGTGCAAATCTTCTTAATTGTGGTATGAATATTCAGATTCGAAAGATTCAAGACAAAAGTTTATATTGACATAAAAATAATAATACTTCAAGCATACTAACAAAGCAATTATGTCTTCTCAAAATAACATGGCCAAAGAAAGTTATCCCTACAAAATCATATTGTATGGCTATGTTCTATCTTCACCACACAAAATATTTAAATCATGCACAACCCTGATGACAAGCCAAGCAATTGTTTCATACTCTAACTTTTTCAATCTTCACGCAATACATGAGCGTGAGCCATGGATATAGCACTATAGGTGGAATAGAATGGTGGTTGTGGAGAAGACAAAAAGGAGAAGATAGTCTCACATCAACTAGGCGTATCAACGGGCTATGGAGATGCCCATCAATAGATATCAATGTGAGTGGGTAGGGATTGCCATGCAACGGATGCACTAGAGTTATAAGTATATGAAAGCTCAAAAAGAAACTAAGTGGGTGTGCATCCAACTTGCTTTCTCATGAAGACCTAGGGAAATTTGAGGAAGCCCATCATTGGAATATACAAGCAAAGTTCTATAATGAAAAATTCCCACTAGTATATGAAAGTGATAACATGAGAGACTCTCTACTATGAAGATTATGGTGCTACTTTGAAGCACAAGTGTGGTAAAAGGATAGTAACATTGTCCCTTATCTCTTTTTCTCTCATTTTATTTATTTATTTATTTTATTTTTTTATTTGGGCCTTTTCTCTTTTTTATGGCCTCTTTTCTTTCTCTTTTTATTTGGGCTTCTTTGGCCTCTTTTATTTATTTTTCGTCCGGAGTCTCATCCCGACTTATGGGGGAATCATAGTCTCCATCATTCTTTCCTCACTGGGACAATGCTCTAATAATGATGATCATCACACTTTTATTTTTCTTACAACTCAATACTTAGAACAAAATATGACTCTATATGAATGCATCCGGCGGTGTACCGGGATATGCAATATGACCATGATGGAGTGTGTCATGATGAACTAGATGGTGGAAAGTTGCATGGCAATATATCTCGGAATGGCTATGGAAATGCCATAATAGGTAGGTATGGTGGCTGTTTTGAGGAAGGTATATGGTAGGTGTATGATATCGGCGAAAGGTGCGCGGTATTAGAGAGGCTAGGAAAGGTGGAAGGGTGAGAGTGCGTATGATCCATGGACTCAACATTAGTCATAAAGAACTCATATACTTATTGCAAAAATCTAGAAGTTATCAAAGAAAAGTATTACGCACATGCTCCTAGGGGGATAGATTGGTAGGAAAAGACCATCGCTCGTCCCCGACCGCCACTCATAAGGAAGACAATCAATAAATAAATCATGCTCCGACTTCATCACATAACGGTTCATCATACGTGCATGCTACGGGAATCACAAACTTTAACACAAGTATTCTTTAAATTCACAACTACTCAACTAGCATGACTTTAATATTATCACCTCCATATCTCAAAACAATTATCATGCTTCAATCTTTTCTTAGTATTCAACACACTCAAAAGAAAGTTTCACAAATCTTGAATACCAAGCATATTATTATTAAGCAAATTACCATGCTATTAAGAGACTCTCAAAATAATTTAAGTGAAGCATGAGAGATCAATAGTTTCTTTAAAACAAATCCACCACCGTGCTCTAAAAGATCTAAGTGAAGCACATAGAGCAAAATTATAACGCTCAAAAGATGTAAGTGAAGCACATAGAGCAAAACTACATAGCTCAAAAGATATAAGTGAAGCACATAGAGTATTCTATCAAATTTTAATTCATGTATGGCTCTATCAAAAGGTGTGTACAACAAGGATGATTGTGGCATACTAAGACACAAAGACACAAATAATACAAGAAGCTCCAAGCAAAACACATATCATGTTGGTGAATAAAAATATAGCTCCAAGTAAATTACCGATGGAAGTGGACGAAAGAGGGGATGCCTTCCAGGGAATCCCCAAGCTTTGACTTTTTGGTGTCCTTGGATTATCTTGGGGGTGCCATGGGCATACCCAAGTTTAGGCTCTTGCCACTCCTTGTTCCATAATCCATCAAAAGAATTCACCCAAAACTTGAAAACTTCACAACACAAAACTCAAAATAGAAAACTCGTGAGCTCCGTTAGCGAAAGAAAACAAAAGACCACTTCAAGGTATTGTAATGAACTCATTATTTATTTATATTGGTGTTAAACCTACTGTATTCCAACTTCTCTATGGATTATAAACTATTTTACTAACCATAGATTCATCAAAATTAGCAAACAACACACGAAAAAAAGAATTTGTCAAAAACAGAAGAGTCTGTAGTAATATGTAGCTAGCGCAAGATCTGGAACCCCAAAAATTCTAAAATAAATTTCTGGACGTGAGGAATTTATCTATTAATCATCTTCAAAAATAATTAACTAAATATCACTCTTCAAATAAAAATTACAGCAGTTCTCGTGAGCGCTAAAGTTTCTGTTTTTTACAGCAAGTTCAACAAGACTTTCCCCAAGTCTTCCCAACGGTTCTAATTGGCACAAACACTAATTAAACACAAAAAACACAACAAAAACAGAGGATAAATAATTTATTTATTACTAAGCAGGAGCAAAAAGCAAGGAATAAAAATAAAATTGGGTTGCCTCCCAACAAGCGCTATCGTTTAACGCCCCTAGCTAGGCATAAAAGCGAGGATAGATCTAGGTATTGCCATCTTTGGTAGGCAATACATAAGTGGCTCTCATGATAGTTTCATATGGAAATTTTATTTTCTTTCTAGGTAAGTGTTTCATGCCCTTTTTAATGGAAATTGAAATCTAATATTCCCTTCCTTCATATCAATAATCGTACCAACCGTTCTAAGAAAAGGTCTACCAAGAATAATAGGGCAAGAAGGATTGCAATCTATATCAAGAACAATGAAATCTATGGGCAGATAATTCCTATTTGCAACAATAAGAACATCATTAATTCTTCCCTTAGGTTTCTTAATAGTGAAATCCGCAAGATGCAAGTTTAGAGAGCAATCATCAAAATTACGGAAATCTAGTAAATCACACAAAGTCTTGGGAATAGTAGAGACACTAGCACCCAAATCACACAAAGCATAAAACTCATGATCTTTAATTTTAATTTTAATAGTTGGTTCCCACTCATCATAGAGTTTTCTAGGGATAGAAACTTTCAACTCAAATTTTTCTTCATAAGATTGCATCAAGGCATCAACAATATGTTCGGTGAAGGCTTTATTTTGACTATAAGCATGTGGAGAATTTAGCACGGATTGCAACAAGGAAATACAATCAATTAAAGAGAAACTTTCATAATTAAATTCCTTGAAATCCAATATAGTGGGTCTAGCAACATCTAGATTTTTATTTCTTTCAATCCCACTTTCATCAATTTCATCATTAAGATCTAAATACTCCAAATTTTTAGAATGCCTTCTAGGTAAACGAAGATCATATTCAGTTTCATCAAGATTCATATTGCAAAACAAAGATTTAATAGGGGACACATCAATAACTTTTAGATCTTCATCTTGATTTTCATAGGAATTGGAGGAACACGCTTTAATAAAGGCATCTTTGGAAGCACGCATCCTAGCAGTTCTTTCCTTGCACTCATCAATGGAAATTCTCATGGCTTTGAGAGACTCATTGATATCATGCTTAGGAGGAATAGATCTAAGCTTTAAAGAATCAACCTCAAGAGAAATTCTATCAACGTTCCTAGCCAAATCATCAACTTTAAGCAATTTCTCTTCAAGCAAGGCATTAAAATTCTTTTGTGAATTCATAAACTCTTTAACACTATTCTCAAATTCAGAGGGCATCTTATTATAATTTCCATAAGAGTTGTTGTAGGAATTCCCATAATTATTCTATAAGCGTTGTTACCAAAATTATTCCTACCAACAAAATTCACATCCATAGATTCATTGTTATTCTCAATCAAAGTAGACAAAGGCATATCATTAGGATCAGAAGAAACACTCTTAGTAGCAAATAATTTCATAAGTTCATCCATCTTTCCACTCAACACATTGATTTCTTCTATCGCATGCACTTTTTTATTAGAAGATCTTTCAGTATGCCATTGAGAATAATTAACCATAATATTATCTAGGAGTTTAGTAGCATCTCCTAAAGTGATTTCCATAAAAGTGCCTCCCATGGCCGAATCTAAAAGATTTCTAGAAGCAAAATTCAATCCGGCATAAAAAATTTGTATAATCATCCACAAATTCAAACCATAAGTAGGGCAATTACGTATCATTAGTTTCATTCTCTACCAAGCTTGTGCAACATGTTCATGATCGAGTTGCTTAAAGTTCATAATATCGTTTCTAAGAGAGATGATCTTAGCGGGAGGAAAATACTTAGAGATAAAAGCATCTTTGCACTTGTTCCATGAATCAATACTATTTTTAGGCAAAGACGAAAACCAAGCTTTAGCACGATCTCTAAGCGAAAAAGGAAATAGCTTCAATTTAACGACATCATTATTGACATCTTTTTTCTTTTGCATATCACATAAATCAACGAAGCTATTCAGATGAGTAGCGGCATCTTCGCTAGGAAGGCTGGCGAATTGATCTTTCATAACAAGATTCAACAAGGCAGTATTAATTTCACAATATTCAGCATCGGTAAGAGGAGCAATTGGAGTGCTAAGGAAATCATTATTATTGGTATTGGTGAAGTCACACAATTTGGTATTATCTTGAGCCATCGCGACAAACAAGCAATCTAACACATGAGCAAACAAAAAGGCAAGCGGGCAAAAGGAGGACAATAGAGAGGGAGGATAGAGAGAGAGAGGGCGAATAAAATGGCAAGGGTGAATTGGGGGGAGAGGAAAACAAGAGGCAAATGGCAAATAATGTAATGGGAGAGATAGGGATTGTGATGGGTACTTGGTATGTTGACTTTTTGCGTAGACTCCCCGGCAACGGCGCCATAAATCCTTCTTGCTACGTCTTGAGCTTGCGTTGGTTTTCCCCAAAGAGGAAGGGATGATGCAGCAGAGTAGCGTAAGTATTTCCCTCAGTTTTTGAGAACCAAGGTATCAATCCAGTAGGAGGCCACTCTCACGTCCCTCGTACCTGCACAAAGCGATAGCTACTCGCAACCAACACGATTAGGGGTTGTCAATCCCTTCATGGTCACTTACGAGAGTGAGATCTGATAGATATAATATTTTTGGTATTTTTGGTATAAAGATGCAAAGTAAAAAAGTAAAGGCAAAGTAAAAAGCAAAGCAAGATTAAAGTGATGGAGATTGATATGATGAGAATAGACCCAGGGGCCATAGGTTTCACTAGTGGCTTCTCTCAAGAGCATAAGTATTCTATGGTGGGTGAACAAATTACTGTTGAGCAATTGACCGAATTGAGCATAGTTATGAGAATATCTAGGCATGATCATGCATATAGGCATCACGTCCGTGACACGTAGACCGAAACGATTCTGCATCTACTACTATTACTCCACTCATCGACCGCTATCCAGCATGCATCTAGAGTATTAAGTTAAAAACAGAGTAACGCCTTAAGCAAGATGACATGATGTAGAGAGATAAATTCATGCAATATGAAATAAACCCCATCATGTTATCCTCGATGGCAACGATGCAATACGTGCCTTGCTGCCCCATCTGTCACTGGGAAAGGACACCGCAAGATCGAACCCAAAGCTAAGCACTTCTCCCATGGCAAGAACTACCAATCTAGTTGGCCAAACCAAACGGATAATTCGAAGAGACTTGCAAAGATAACCAATCATACATAAAAGAATTCAGAGAAGATTCAAATATTATTCATAGATAGACTTGATCATAAACCCACAATTCATCAGTCTCAACAAACACACCGCAAAAAGAAGATTACATCGAATAGATCTCCACAAGAGAGGGGGAGAACTTTGTATTGAGATTCAAAGAGAGAGAAGAAGCCATCTAGCTACTAACTATGGACCCGAAAGTCTGAGGTAAACTACCCACACTTCATCGGAGAGGCTATGATGATGTAGAAGCCCTCCGTGATGACGGACCTCTTCCGGTGGAGCTCCGGAACAGGACCCAAGATGGGATCTCGTGGATACAGAAAGTTGCGGCGGTGGAATTAGGTTTTTGGCTTCTGTTCTGATCGTTTGGGGGTACATAGGTATATATAGGAGGAATGAGTATGTCGGTGGAGCAAAGAGGGGCCCACGAGGCAGGGGCGCACCCTAGGGGGGGGTGCCCCCACCCTCGTGGCCTCCTCTTTGACTCCTTGGAGTAGGGTCCAAGTCTCCTGGATCACGTTCGGTGAGAAAATCACGTTTCCGAAGATTTTATTCCGTTTGGACCCCGTTTGATATTCTGTTTCTCCGAAACACTGAAATAGGCAAAAAACATCAATTCTGGGTTGGGCCTCCGGTTAATAGGTTAGTCCCAAAAATAATATAAAAGTGGAAAATAAAGCCCAATATAGTCCAAAACAGTAGATAATATAGCATGGAGCAATCAAAAATTATAGATACATTGGAGACGTATCACAAATCAGCCTCAACCTTGATCTGGAATTGGCCAAGAAGAATCTCAAGACTGCTTGTGACGAAGTAGCTGCCATGGGAGGTAACCAATCGCTGACTGTATATCCCACTACTGGCACTTTTCCTTTCCATTTTTGAACCGAGTGACTCCACTCGAGCAGATGTACGTAGTGAAAACCGCCAACTCCAAGCCTGTCTGAAGAATGTTGTTTCTTTAGAGAAAATGAAGCAGGCTTTGGAGAAGAAGGATCTAGATCTTGTTGCAGCACAGAAGGAGGCGCGCGATAAAACAACACTTGCTGACAAGAAGCTTGCTTCAGTCGGCAAGTTAGAAGAAGAAAAATCCAAGCTGAAGACTGCTGTTTCTGACGCCAATCGGGAGGTCGAGCAACTCAAGAAGGACAAGGAGAAACTGACCGACGAGCTTGGGGGTCTCAAGGCCAAGAATGGCAAACTGGAGTCTTATCTGGGCCATCTTGCTGCAAAGCTGGTTTTGAAACTTGAAGGTACTGATTAATTTGTCTTATTTCTATCGACTGCCAAGTCTAATTATACCGTCGACTCACCATTCACTCGACTGTGCAGAATTTTGCCAAGACTTTGAAGCAGAAACTATGCGGGTCGAGACGGGTCTTGATCGCATAAACTATCCAGTCAAGGATGATGTTGCAATGAACGTGCTGCGGTTGGAATCTCGTATGGACAGTGTGGTTGCTTATCTTGCCCGCCTGAAAGCTGCGATGACTCGGGTTGATGCTGAACTCTGGCCTCAGGCGGAACTGTCTCAAGATCTTGAGTCCTTGATGACTTGACTGAATCAAATCCCCGAGCGTGTGCAAGAATGGAAGAAGTCATCTGCTCGTTGTGGTGCTGATGTCGTGTTGTCTTTGGTCCAAGTGCACTGCAAGGGCGTCAAAGAAGACAAGCTGGCGGAACTCAAGGTTGCTAACATGAAGAGGCACACTTTCTAGTCTTTCATGGACACCTTCCTTGATGTGCCACTCGCATTGCAGACATCATTGACCTTGACAGTTTCTACGACCCAGCCAATCCTTCTCCTGATGCGTGACCGAAAAAAAATTATGCCTCACTTTTATTTGCCTCGGAATGCCGAGTGATTATGTAACCGTTAAACTTCTTCGGGCTTGATGCTCGAATACTTTTCATCCGTCGTCCGGTACTTTAGGATTTATCCGAACTTGGTTTATTTCCGAATATGCTTGCGTTTGCCTTCGAGTGGACTTTGTTCTTCACTCGGAATAATCTTTGTGCTTGAGATGCAGCTCTGAGGTGGTGACTCCAGTCGACCTTCACATCATCGTCCTTGTAGATAGGGACGGAGCACGCATTGCAGTCGACCTGCACCTCATTGTCCTTGTGGATAGGAATGGAGCACACATTGTACTTGTGGCATAGCTCTGAAGGAGAAGGTTGCAGTCAACCTGCACCTCGTCGTCCTTGCGGATAGGGATGGAGCACACATTGTACTTGTGTTGTAGCTCCGAATGAGAAGGTTGCAGTCGACCTACACCTCGTCGTCCTTGCGGATAGAGATGGGGCGCACTTTGTACTTGTGGCATAGCTCTGAAGGAGAAGGTTGCAGTTGACCTGCACCTCGTCGTCCTTGCGGATAGGGAAGTGTTTCAAACTTAGGCGAGTACTGGACTGCAGCTAAGCCCCCGAGTGGGAGGGTTGCTCTCCACTCGGTAGGATTTTTCTAACTTAGGCGAGTACTAGACTGCAGCTAAGCTCCCGAGTGGGAGGGTTGCTCTCCACTCGGTAGGATTTTTCAAACTTAGGCGAGTACCAGACTGCAGCTAAGCTCCCGAGTGGGAGGGTTGCTCTCCACTCGGTAGGATTTTTCAAACTTAGGCGGTACTAGACTGCAGCTAAGCTCCTGAGTGGGAGGGTTGCTCTCCACTTGGTAGGATTTTTCAAACTTAGGCCAGTACTGGACTGCAGCTAAGCCCCCGAGTGGGAGGGTTGCTCTCCACTCGGTAGGATTTTTTCAAACT
>NC_041380.1:159495249-159576772 GCF_002162155.2 Triticum dicoccoides
GGGAGGATCGCTCACCACTCGGTAGGATTTTTCAAACTTAGGCGAGTGCTGGACTGCAGCTAAGCCCCCGAGTGGGAGGCTGGCTCACCACTCGGTAGGATTTTACAAACTTAGGCGAGTACTGGACTGCAGCTAAGCCCCCGAGTGGGAGGCTGGCTCACCACTCGGTAGGATTTTTCAAACTTAGGCGAGTGCTGGACTGCAGCTAAGCCCCCGAGTGGGAGGCTGGCTCACCACTCGGTAGGATTTTACAAACTTAGGCGAGTACTGGACTGCAGCTAAGCCCCAGAGTGGGAGGCTGACTCACCACTCGATAGGATTTTCTTTCGAACTTAGGCGAAATGGATTTGCGGCTAAGTCACCCACTGGGGGTTTTCAGACATAAACAAAAGCAACAACAATCGTGCCAGAGGACTGTAAAGCTCTTGTCTTTGATAAACAAATTACAACGGTATTTCTTATTAAATTTTATTCGAACGAATACTTAAGTATAAAAGGGGCGGAGCAGCTCCGTGTTCCAATCCCGTGGCTCGTCCTTCTTGTGCTCGACACTGTAAAGGTGGTATGCTCCATTGTGGAGCACTCTGGTGACAATGAAGGGGCCTTCCCAAGCTGGGGCGAGCTTGTGTGGTTTCTGCTGATCCACTCGAAGAACCAAGTATCCCTCTTGAAAGGCTCGACCCTTCACGTGTCTAGCGTGGAATCGACACAAGTCTTGTTGATAAATGGTCGCCGGATCAAGGCCATCTCTCTGTCCTCCTCTAGGAGGTCGACTGCGTCTTGCCGAGCTTGTTTTGCTTCATCTTCAGAGAAGAGCTCAACTCATGGAGCATTATGAAGCAAGTCACTCGGTAGAACAGCTTCAGCTCCATAGACCAAGAAGAATGGAGTTCGGCCAGTCGACCGATTAGGAGTTGTCCTCAATCCCCAGAGAACTGATGGAAGTTCATCAACCCAGGCGCCCGCTGCGTGCTTGAGATCTCGCATCAGTCGGGGTTTCATTCCTTTGAGAATCAGGCCATTTGCTCTTTCTGCTTGTCCATTCGACTGGGGATGGGCGACTGAAGCATAGTTGACTCGTGTGCCTTGTGAGGCGCAGAAGGTTCTGAACTCATCAGAATCGAAGTTTGATCCGTTGTCAGTGATGATGCTGTGCGGAACCCCATATCTGAAAATCAACTCTCTGATGAAGCTGACAGCAGTACTAGCTTCAAGATTCTTAATAGGCTTGGCTTCGATCCATTTGGTAAACTTGTCAACTGCTACAAGCACATGAGTGAAGCCGCTCCTACCAGTCCTCAGTGGACCAACCATGTCCAATCCCCAAACAACAAAGGGCCAGATGAGTGGGATGGTCTTCAGGGCTGATGCAGGTTTGTGCAACATATTGGAGTAGAACTGGCAGCCTTCACATCTGTCGACTATATCTTTCGCCATTTCATTTGCTCGTGGCCAATAAAATCCAGCTCGGTATGCTTTAGCCACAATGGTCCGAGAGGACGCATGGTGACCACAGGTCCCCGAATGGATGTCGTGGAGGATCATTCGGCCTTCTTCTGGTGTTATACATTTCCGGATGACCCCAGTTGCACTTTCTCTGAACAGTTGACCCCTTATTACAGTAAAGGCCTTAGATCGACGGACGATCTGTCGAGCCTCTTCTTCGTCCTCTGGTAGTTCCTTCCTAAGGATGTACATAATGTATGGCACCGTCCAGTCGAGAGTGATGACCAGAAACTCCATGATTAGGTCAACCAAGGCCGGGATCTCGACTTCAGTCGGATCTGCGGCGCTCTTAGGCTGCGGGGGCTCTTCAGTGAAAGGATCTTCCTGAACTGATGGTGTGTGAATATGTTCCAAAAACACATTGCCGGGGATGGCTTCTCTCTTGGAACCTATCTTTGCCAAATCATCGGCTGCTTGATTTTTCAATCGGGGTATATGATGGAGCTCTAACCCCTCAAACTTCTTTTCCAACTTCCTCACCGCATTGCAGTAACCAGTCATAGCTGGGCTTCTAACGTCCCATTCTTTCATCACTTGATTGACCACCAAATCTGAGTCGCTGTAGACCATGAGGCGACGAACGCCGAGTGAAATGGCCATACGTAACCCATATAAGAGTGCTTCATATTCTGCTTCGCTATTGGAGGAATCAAAGTGAACCTGGAGGACGTATCTGAGCTTGTGTCCTCGAGGGGATACCAGTACTACCCCAACACGAGAACCATTCAGCATCTTGGAACCATCAAAGAACATGGTCCAGTTCTCCGAGTGAACTTGAGTCGGCAGTTGTTGTTCAATCCACTCGGCGAGGAAATCTGCTATTGCTTGGGACTTGATAGCTTTCTTTGCCTCAAACTTGATATCTAAGGGAAGGAGTTCAATCGCCCATTTTGCCACTCGACCAATTGCATCTCTGTTGTGCAGAATCTCCGACAATGGAGCGTCGCTGACGACTGTAATAGAGTGATCAGAGAAATAGTGTGCAACCTTCTTCGTGGTCATGTAAATCCCATAAACAAGCTTCTGATAGTGTGGATATCTCTGCTTTGACGGAGTCAGAACTTCAGAAAAATAATAAACCGGGCGCTGAACTTTATAGGCTTTTCCCTCTTCTTCCGGCTCGACCGTAAGTACTGTATTGACGACTTGTCCAGTGGCTGCTATATAAAGCAGTAAAGGCTCTTTGCTGATTGGAGCAGCAAGCACTGGCTGGGTGGAAAGCAGGGCTTTTAGCTCTGCAAATGCTGCATCAGCTTCAGGAGTCCACTCGAACTTATCTGACTTCTTCATTAGTCGGTAGAGAGGCAGTGCCTTCTCACTGAGTCGAGAAATGAATCGACTTAGGGCGGCCAAACAACCAGTAAGTTTCTGGACATCATGCACACACACAGGGTATTTCATCCGGAGTATGGCACCGAATTTCTCGGGGTTAGCATCGATCCCTCGTTCGGAAACGAGAAAACCGAGTAATTTTCCTCCTGGAACTCCGAACATGCACTTCGATGGATTAAGCTTGATATGATGTCTACTACACAACCTTCTTCTTGTAGACGTTGTTGGGCCTCCAAGTGCAGAGGTTTGTAGGACAGTAGCAAATTTCCCTCAAGTGGATGACCTAAGGTTTATCAATCCGTAGGAGGCGTAGGGTGAAGATGGTCTCTCTCAACCAACCCTGCAACCAAATAACAAAGAGTCTCTTGTGTCCCCAACACACCCAATACAATGGTAAATTGTATAGGTGCACTAGTTCGGCGAAGAGATGGTGAAACAAGTGGTATATGGATAGTAGATAATAGTTTTTGTAATCTGAAATAATAAAAACAGCAAGGTAGCAAGTGATAAAAGTGAGCGTAAACGGTATTGCAATGATGGTAAACAAGGCCTAGGGTTCATACTTTCACTAGTGTAAGTCCTCTCAACAATACTAACATAATTGGATCACATAACTATCCCTCAACATGCAACAAAGAGTCACTCCAAAGTCACTAATAGCGGAGAACGAACGAAGAGATTATGGTAGGGTACGAAACCACCTCAAAGTTATTCTTTCCAATCAATCCATTGGGCTATTCCTATAAGTGTCACAAACAGCCCTAGAGTTCGTACTAGAATAACACCTTAAGACACAAATCAATCAAAACCCTAATGTCACCTAGATACTCCAATGTCACCTCAAGTATCCGTGGGTATGGTTATACGATATGCATCACACAATCTCAGATTCATCTATTCAACCAACACAAAGGACCTCAAAGAGTGCCCCAAAGTTCTATCGGAGAATCACGACGAAAATGTGTGCCAACCCCTATGCATAGGTTCATGGGCGGAAACCGCAAGTTGGTCACCAAAACATACATCAAGTGGCACGTGGTATCCCATTGTCACCACAGATATCCACGGCAAGACATATATCAAGTGTTCTCAAATCTTTAAGGACTCAATCCAATAAGACAACTTCAAAGGGGAAACTCAATTCATTACAAGAGAGTAGAGGGGGGAAGAAACATCATAGGATCCAAATATAATAGCAAAGCTCACGATACATCAAGATCGTATCATCTCAAGAACACGAGAGAGAGAGAGAGATCAAACACATAGCTACTAGTACATACCCTCAGCCCCTAGGGAGAACTACTCCCTCCTTGTCATGGAGAGCACCTGGATGATGAAGATGGCCACCGGAGAAGGATTGCCCCCTCCGGCAGGGTGCCGGAACGGGTCTAGATTGGTTTTCGGTGGCTACAGAGGCTTCTGGCGGCGGAACTCCCGATCTATCTTGCGTTCCGAAAGTTTTAGGGTATATGGAGATATATAGACAGAAGAAGTGCGTCAGGGGAGCCACGAGGGCCCCACGAGACAGGGGGCGTGCCCCCACCCTCGTGAGCACCTCGTTCCTTCCTTGACGTGGGGTCCAAGTCCATCAGGTGTGTTTCCTTCCAAAAATAACTTCTCCAGTTGATTTCATTCCGTTTCGACTCCGTCTGATATTCCTTTTCCTGAAAACACTGAAATAGGCATAAAACAACAAATCTGGGCTGGGCCTCCAGTTAATAGGTTAGTCCCAAAAATAATATAAAAGTGGATAATAAAGCCCAATATTGCCTAAAATGGTAGATAATATAGCATGGAGCAATCAAAAATTATAGATACGTTGGAGACGTATCAGATATCATACCTTCTGAGGTTGGCAAAGGTTTCAGCAAGGTCAGCCATTAGGTCGGAACCTTTACATGACTTGATCACAATGTCAACCATGTACGCTTCCACATTCCGACTGATTTGAGTGAGTTAACACTTCTGAATCATCCACATGAATGTGGATCCAGCATTCTTCAGGCCGAATGGCATAGTGACATAATAGAAGCACCCGAATGGGGTGATGAAAGCTGTTTTAATCTCATCGGGTCCATATAGACGGATATGATGATACCCGGAATAAGCGTCCAAAAAGGACAAGCACTCACACCCCGCAGTTGAATCGACTATTTGATCGATGCGAGGGAGAGGAAAATGATCCTTCGGGCAGGCCCGATTGATATGCTTGAAATCAATGCACATGCGAAGTGAGTCGTCTTTCTTAGGGACCATGACAACATTAGCTAACCACTCGGAGTGGTAAATCTCTTGAATAAACTCAGCTGCCAGGAGCCGAGCCACTTCTTCACCGATTGCTTTTCTCTTCTGTACGGCGGACCGCCGAAGATGTTCTTTAACCGGTTTCACTTTTGGGTCGACTCGCAAACGATGCTCAGCCAGTTCCCTGGGAACACCTGGCATGTCAGGGGGTTTCCATGCAAAGATGTCCCAGTTCTCACGGAGGAACTGGATGAGCACTTCTTCCTATTTGGAATCGAGTGTTGTTGAAATGTGAGTTGGAGCAGCATTGGGATTAGTCGGGTGAATATGAATCGGTTTCGTTTCACCGGACAACTGAAATGCTGAATCCGTGGCAGGCTTCTTAGCTCGCAGCAAATCACTCGGATCTGCATTTTTCTGATATTCCTGCAATTCCACTACTGCCATCTGCGCATCGGCGATCTTCGAGCCCTTCTGGAAGCACTCTTCTGCCTTCTTTCTATTGCCAGTGATAGTGGTCACATCCTTAGGACCAGGCATCTTCAATTTGAGGTAGACATAGCATGGTCGAGCCATAAAACATGCATAAGATGGCCTGCCCAGAATAGTGTGATAAGCACTCTGGAAATCCACAACTTCAAATGTCAACTTTTCTTTGCGGTAATTCTTGGAATCACCGAAAACCACGTCAAGAGCAATCTGGCCGAGTGATTCAGTCTTCTTGCCTGGAATGACTCCATGGAAACTCATATTGCTTTCACTAAGTCTGGACATCAGAATGCCCATTCCTTTCAACGTCTCCGCATATAGTATATTCAGGCCACTGCCACCATCCATCAGAACCTTAGTCAATCGGGTGCCTTCGACCATTGGGTCGACGACCAACGCTTGCCTCCCAGGGGTGGCTATGTGCGTTGGGTGATTAGACTGGTCGAATGTAATGGCAGTCTGAGACCACTTCAAATAACTGGGTGTCACCGGGGCGACCATGTTTACTTCTCTGTTGATGAATTTCAGTCGACTCTTACTTTCAACGTCAGCGAAAATCATCAGAGTGGAATTGACGTGGGGGTAACCATCATCGTCCTCCTCCTCATCCTCAACCTTGTCTGCTTCCTTCTCCTTTTCCTTGGGCTGTTTCTCTCAGAATTGCTGGATTAGGAGTCGACACTGTCGAGTGGTATGCTTTGGGTAAATGAAATTACCCTCTTCATCCTTCTTGATGTGAATGTGGCACGGTAAATCCAGCACATCATTTCCATCATGATCTTTTACTTTCTTGGGGTTCCACGGTCCTTTGGATTTCCCCTTGAACTTCCCTTGAGTTACGGCCAAGGCTTCCCCAGGAGCAGCTAGCTCGGCTTTGCACTTCTGCTTCCGACTGGAGTTCCCTCCTCCGGTTTCGTGGGCGACTGTTTTGTGCTTGCCACTCTAGAGTCGGTCTTCTTCTTGACCATTGGCGTACTTGGTGGCAATCTCCATCATCCGAGTCAGAGTCATATCTCCTGTCCGACCGAATTTCAGATTCAACTCTCGATACTTAACGCCTTCTTTGAAGGCACAAATTTCTTGGTGATCTGACACATTCTCCACTGTGTGGTGCAACGTGATCCATCTCTGGATATAATCCCTCAAAGTTTCATTCAGTTTCTGAACACAACACTGTAATTCTGTCAACCCTGCTAGCCGCTTGCAAGTACCTTCAAATGTTCTGACAAATACTCGAGCAAGATCTTCCCAAGTATAAATACTAGCAGGAGCTAACTGATTTAGCCACGCCCTAGCCGAGCCCTCGAGCATCAAAGGAAGGTGCTTCATGGCCACTTTATCGTTGCCGCCACCGATCTATACAGCCACTCGGTAATCTCCAAGCCAAGTGTCAGGCAACTCACCAGTGAACTTACTGACTCCAGTCGCCAACCTGAAGTTGGGATGAATCACCGCAGCCCTGATGGCTCTGCTGAAGCACTCTGGGCCTGAGACATGCATTCTACTGCTGGTTGGAAAATCTCTGTCGGGGCCTTCTCTATGAGCTATGTTTCTGTCGACCAGACCCTAAACGAGAATAGATCTCGCATCAAAGCCTGGTTCCCTGGGGTCGACTGGAATCCTTCGCCCACCACTGTGAGGGCGTCTGTCATCCTGCTGTCGAGGCATGTATGATCCACTCCTTGGGGGAGGTGTGGGCCCTCGACGACGATCATCGTATCGAGTCGGTGATCATACTGCTCACGGTTTCTGTATTGATCTCATCGGTCTCCACGTCCCTCTCGCCTCGGGGGCGATCTCGGGCTGTGAGCTGACTGGACTGTGTCCGCAACTACGGATCTGCTGTGAATCCTATTCCGCGACTGAGATACTATTGTATTCTGCTCTCCCGCGGCTCCGAGCAAAGCCCGGATCTGCACCAAACCTCGACCAGCTTCTGACTGTGAAGGTTGAATTGACTCCGCTATTCGGGCCGCAGCTGCAAGATTCTGGATTGGAGTTCGGTATACCTGAGTCGGAGGTGGAAAAAGTTGACGTCGACTCGATTCGGGAGCACGTTGCCGAGCACGCTCGTCGAGTGCGCGCTGGAGGTTCTCTAGTCGAGTGCGCTCAGCCAAGTTGGCCAGGCACGCCTACTCCAAGGCCTGGGCCTCAGGGGTTTCTCCAACAATAGGAGTGTGAAGTGCATCCATGTTCCGGCGGCGAAGTTCCTCCCTCCTCTATGAAGAGAGGGGTTCGGGTCGGTACTCTTCGTGGACACGCGACGGATCGCCGCCACCATCACCTCCGTCTTCACGGGTGAAGCCAGGAGGACTACGTGGTCCATTGACCATCAAAACTTCCACTGCGGGGTCGCTACTGTCGCACTCGGATGCAGTCTCTATGGAGCCAGTCGACAGGTCGAACAGGCCGTAGAGAGTTTCGTCGGGCTCGATCGCCGCGACCTGGGGGGTGGCCGATTGGCGAGCCACCGCATGCCTCACCCACCGCTGAAGCCTCGAACGACCGGAACATTTTCTCTGGCGGGCTACAGGGAGGGAGGTCGGCATGGGAGCCGACCGATACTGAGTCGACGACTGCCGTAGGAGGCCGCCACGGATGCACGCGCGAAAGTGCATTGCTCCGCGGATGGGGAGCGCCTCGACGTCGAGTGGCGCTTCCTGGAGCCAAGCGGAGTCATCGGCGGTGAATACGAGCGCACCGAGACGGATCTCGTGGCCCTTGGCCAAACCTCCGCCTGAAACCATATTGATGAGGATAGGAAAAAATCACAACTTCTCCAACAAGTCGCTAAGACACCTGCCCCACGGTGGGCGCCAACTGTCGTGGTTCTAAGTCTGACAGTAGAATGGGGGTAGGAATGTAGAGGCAAGATCCTAGCTATGGAGGAGTTGTACACGCAGGTTTTACGAGTTCAGGCCCGTCTCAGAGGAAGTAATAGCCCTACGTCTCGGAGCCCGGAGGCGGTCGACTGGATTATGAGCGTGTGAGTTACAGGGGGTGCGAACCCTTGTCCCGGAGGAGGGGGTGGCTTATATAGAGTGCACCAGGACCCCAGCTCCCCTCCGTTACATAGGATTCAATGTACATAAAGAGGTGGCGTTACAGGTAACGCCTGTATTGAAGTGCTACAAATGATCATTAAATATATGAGTAAATACCCGACCGTTGCTGCGTAGAGCGGATTTAGGTCTTATTATATGTCGAGTGGTTTCATGGTCGAGTGACCTGGATAAAGAGAGGTCTCTGAGTGAATGGTAGGTCAAGTGGACTTCACTCGACACCTTTGCTGGATCCCTTGTTCTGATTCTTGCACTTCTTTGTTCTTAGGACAAGGACCTTAGGTAGGACGTATAGGTCATGCCTATTACCCTACCTCAGGTTCGTTGTCCTCATCACCCGCCGCCGCCGGACGTGCCCGCCTCCGCCGCCCGTGCCAACCGGCGAGCGACACGTGGCGCCACGCCCACTTCGCCGCGCTCCACCGCGCGGGCCCGCTGGGGCCCGACCGCGGCCCTCCTGGCTCGATCCGCCGCCGCCTGCGCGCAGTGCGCCGCCCGCGCGGGACTCCGAGCGCCTGCCGCGCCGCGCCGCGCCGCCCTGTTCCTCCACCTCCGGCGCCGCCCTTCATCGTCTCCTCCGGCGCCGTCCCGCTCCAAGCTCACCGTCGACCGCGCCTATCGATCCCGCGCCGCCTCCGCCCTCTTCTTCCCCGACTACGGCCGACCCTTCCTCGTCCGCAAGCTCCGGATCCGGCAAGTCCAACTCCGACGACCGACGTCCCTGCCTACTCCGGCGAGAGCCCCGATGAACATCGGTTCGCGCGCCAGATCCAGATCCAATCAAACCTAGGTTGACTCCTTTTTCCCGAAGTCCCTAACATTTTCAGCTCATGTTCATTGCATCATAACTATGTGCCCGTAGCTCCGTTTTGGGCGTGCCATATATCAAAATGTTCTTCAGGATGTGCTCTTCATTTTGTTCCATCGTGCCATGCTTGTTTGAGTCAATATTGATGCCCAAATTGTTGATGCAAGAGTGCTATAAAATGTTAGTTCCTGTTTCTTAGCAGAGTATGAGCATTTGTCATTTTTGCTACATTTATTGTGTGCTGCATATGTGCATGAGCTCTACATGAGTTTTGGGCTATGCCATGCCATCTTTATAGGTGTGTATTACATGTACTTTGTGATCATTGTGGTGACTAGCACTAGCATACAAAATAGCTCTCGTGTTATTGTTGATTTCAGGGACTTAGAATTCTACTAAGTCATTTCCCTGCTGATATTTTTAGGCCATGTATTCATGTTGCTACAGTGAGATCCATGCGTCTTTTGAGTATGTTCAGTAAGGATGATTTTGACATATGGTTATGCTATATCCATCCATGCCCCTGTTTGCATTTATGGAGTTCCCTAGCATGACTTAATCTTGCTCTACTTTTGCTATAAAATGTTCCTGGCAGATTGTTTACATGTTAATCAATTTTGCCAAGGTTGTTGTAGTTAATCCATGCATGCTATGAGCTTGTTCTTGCTTTGGTTAACTTATGATCATGTATTCTTGCTATAAGTATGCTTAGCTTGTCATGCAATGCCTTGTGTTGAGTGAATCAAGCTCGCAAAGAGGCCTTCATAACTCTGTTTATGCCATGCCCAGTTTTCTGCTAAGTCTGAATCTGTTAACGAAACTTGCTATGTTTACATGGGTGCCATCTTATTTTCTGTGCCCTTTTGGCTCATGGTCAGTAAGGGACTTTTTTTACATGCTTTTAGTAGATTCATGCCATGCTTTTGTTTGCTATTATCTGTTCCTGTAGCATGTTGTTAGCTTGCTCTAAACATTGCTTCCTGATGTTAATTCCTGGCATGTTAGTATTTTCACTAAGTCTATGATGCTGATATCTTTTGCACTTTTTCCATGCTTGTTTGAACCTTCTCTTGTGTGATTTAGCCGTAGCTCAATGTTCATCTTTTGTCAAGCATCTTGAGTAGATCACTACCATGTGCTTTTTTGTTATGTTGGAGTGAAGTAGCTTAGTTTCTTGTTGCATTCTAGATGGCATCGTGCTGTTTATCGCAGATTTGTGCCATTATTGTTTTGCTTGCCATTTGCAAACCGTGCATCCAATTCTGGTGATCTTTATATTGATTTCAACCGAAATCAACTCATCTTTCCAGCGGCACACTTGGTTTGCCAAGTTGAGGCCTGGTTCAATCTTTTCCTTCCGGAGCACGCATATGCAATGCATATCACATCCCACATATTATGTCATGTTTTGCATCATGTTGCTTGCGCATTGCACCATGGTTGATTGTAGTTTCTTTTTCTTGTGATCTTGCTTTGGGTAGAGCCGGGAGACGATTACGTGATCGAGGAACCCGTTGAGTACGCTTACGAGGATCAAGCTTACGTCAACTCGGAGAACTTTGCAGGCAAGATGACCATACCCTCGAAATCACTTATATCTTTGCTTGCTAGTTGTTCGCTCTATTGCTATGCCGCGATACCTACCACTTGATATATCATGCCTACCATATTGCCATGTCAAACCTCTAACCCACCTTGTCCTAGAAAACCGTTCTTTGGCTATGTTACCGCTTTGCTCAGCCCCTCTTATAGCGTTGCTAGTTGCAGGTGAAGATGGAGTGTGTTCCTTGTTGGAACATGATTATTGTTGGGATATCATTATCATATCTTGTTTACTTTAATGCAAATATATACTTGGTAAAGGGTGGAAGGCTCGGCCTTATGCCTGGTGTTTTGTTCCACTCTTGCCGCCCTAGTTTTCATCATACCGGTGTTATGCTCCTTGATTTTGCGTTCCTTACGTGGTTGGGTTATAATGGGAACCCCTTGACAGTTCGCCTTGAATAAAACTCCTCCAGCAAGGCCCAACCTTGGTTTTACCATTTGCCACCTAAGCAGTTTTCCCTTGGGTTCCGTGGACTCAAGGTTCATCTTTATTTTAAACCCCTGGGCCAGTGCTCCTCTGAGTGTTGGTCCAACTTGTCAGCCACCGGTGGCCACCAGGGGCAACTCTGGGCTGGCCTACCGGAAGTTTGGACAATCCGGTGTGCCCTGAGAACGAGATATGTGCAGCTCCTATTGGGATTTTTTGGCACATTTGGGCGGCTTTGCTGGTCTTGTTTTACCATTGTCGAAATGTCTTGTAACCGGGATTCCGAGTCTGATTGGGTCTTCCTGGGAGAAGGAATATCCTTCGTTGACCGTGACAGCTTGTGATGGGCTAAGTTGGGACACTCCTGCAGGGTTTTGAACTTTCGAAAGCCGTGCCCGTGGTTATGGGCAGATGGGAATTTGTTAATGTCCGGTTGTAGAGAACTTGACACTTAATCTAATTAAAATGAATCAACCGCGTGTGTAGCCGTGATGGTCTCTTTTCGGCGTAGTCTGGGAAGAGAACACGGTCTCGTGTTATGTTTGAACGTGAGTAGTTTCAGGATCACTTCTTGATCATTATAGCTTCTCGACCGTGCTTTGCTTCTCTTCTCACTCTCATTTGCGTAAGTTAGCCACCATATATGCTAGTGCTTGCTGTAGCTCCACCTCACTACCCTTTTCCTACCTTAAGCTTAAATAGTCTTGATCGCGAGGGTGTAAGATTGCTGAGTCCCCATGACTCACGGATTACTTCCAAAACCAGATGCAGGTGCCGATGATACCAGTGCAGGGGACGCGACCGAACTCAAGTGGGAGTTCGACGAGGATTCAGGACATTACTATGTTTCCTTTCCAGACGATCAGTAGAGGAGCCTAGTTGGGGCGATCGGGGATCTGTGCATTTGGGGTTGTCTTTCTTTTGGTTCCGTAGTCGGACCTTGATTGTATTCTGGATGATGTAATGCTATATTTATGTATTGAGTGAAGTGGCAATTATAAGCCAACTCTATCCCTTTCTTATTCAGTACATGGGATGTGTAAAGATTACCCCTCTTGCGACATGCCTACTGTGCGGTTATGCCTCTAAGTCGTGCTCCAACACGTGGGAGATATAGCCGCATCGTGGGTGTTACAAGTTGGTAATCAGAGCCTTCCCCGACTTAGGAGCCCCCTGCTTGATCGAATCGTTGACGTTGTTGAGTCTAGAAAAATGTTTTGAGTCTTATAGGTTTATATATATCAGAGAGTAGGATTCTTTTTACTCCTCAGTCCCTTCGTCGCTCTGGTGAGGCCTCCTGACGTAGAGTTTTAACTCTTCTCTCCTCAAATTTCACGAAAATTATTTTTAGGATCACGTGGGTATCTTGGAATCGTTCCGATGGTTTTGTGACGAGAACATTGTTCTTGGTTCCTCCTGACATTTAGGGGTTGTGGCAGTGTCCCGGGGAGTTGAGCTCCGAGGTGTTGTCGTCACAATTTTATCGTTGCAGTTCTGGAATACCTGAGTTCGCCGACATTGAAAATCTCCTTTATGCAGTTGTTGGTGAGATAACCTCGACGCCACCCAGTACTAGGGCGGGAGTTCGGGGGTATTGCCATAACTCGTATAACAGATGCTTTTCGAAGGTTGAGGTAAATGATTTTCGAAGGTTTCTTGGTTATGTGTTGAAGGATGGATACAACTGGATGTAAGATTTGCTAGTTTTGGGTGAGATATTATGGTTCCCCTGTATCCCCAACACCTGATTGCATAACCAGAAAGTTTCGGGAGTTTTATAGGTGGGAATTCATGTAGCTCTAGTATTTCTTCCCGCAGATATTTGGTTTGTGATTGGGTAATCCTTACCAATTATTTGTTCATGTCCATACCTTGTTGTTTTATTCATCTATCTCTATCTAAGTGGCTTCTAAACCTTATGGAAGTGTGATCATTTACTTTGGAATACATTCGTTCATTCTTGTTCGGATGTTAAGGCTATATGTTGCAATTTCGATCCATTGATTCAGCTTGAATATATGTCCTTCAAGATGCTAACGGATGTCAACCTCTTCAGGATGGCTCCTCCAACGCGTCAGAATCCGGAACCTCCGCCACCACCTCCACCTCCGGAGGCATGGCAAGCTGTCATGGCCGCCACCAACGCCAACACGCAGATGCTTTTGCAACTCTTGCAAGAGCGCAACCAAGGAAATAAAGGCCAAGGCAACAATCAAGCTCGGTTTGCTACCCTCAATCAGTTCCTCGCAAACCAGCCGAAGTCCTTCAGTAACCGTGTCGAGGCCACAGACACTGACGATTGGCTCGTGGATATCTGCAAACATTTTGAGTGCAGCAATGTCAGGCCTGAGGACTTTGTCAATGTCAGGCCTGAGGACTTTGTCAAGTTTGCTTCGTTCCAACTCAAAGACCAAGCTGCTGAGTGGTATCAACAATGCAAAGATTCCAGAGGAGGTCGTGTGATTACCTGGGATGATTTCTGCCGAGACTTCAAAGCTCACCACATTCCTTAAAGTGTTGCTAAGAGTAAGCGCGAGGAGTTCCGCAATTTGAAGCAAGGCAACATGTCTGTTTACCAATACAACATCCTATTTCAGAGACTCACTCGCTTCGCCAAATAAGACGTCCCTAACGAGAAGAGCATGATTCATCAATTCAGAGGTGGTCTCAGAGAAGATCTGCAACTAGCTCTCGTGCTTTTCGAGCCGACCGAGTATGATGAGTTCTACAACATGGCACTAAAGCAAGAGGCTGCTCAGCTCAAGTGCGATGCTTCTAAGAAGAGAGTCAGGGATGCAACTCCATCATCTTCTTCATCTCAAGTGGCAGCTAATCAGCAAAAGTTCTGGTTGCCTCCTCCTCCTCCGTTCCGTCAGCCTTATCAGCAGAAGAGTAAAGGTGGCAATGGATCTTCCCACCCACCCAACCTAGGCTATCAGAACAAAGCTACGCCTCATGCTCCAAGGTCAAGTGCTTCGTATCACCGGCCACTCTCAGAAGTTACTTGCAACAAGTGTCAGCAGAAAGGGCACTATGCAAACAAATGCTTCAATCAAAGGCGCCTTCCGCCTCCTCCTCCTGTGAGATCTGCCAGCAATGCAGTGGTCAAGCATAATCCCAAGTTTGCAAAGGTCAACATGATGAACGCAGCTCAGGCAGAGGACTCTTCAGAAGTGATCATGGGTAATCTTCCTGTTAATGATATTCCTGCAAAAGTTCTTTTTGACACTGGTGCATCACTTAGTTTCATCTCAAGACCATTTGCATCTAAGCATGAGTGGGTTTTCCAAGATTTTCCTAGTCCGTTAGTAGTTGTCTCACCGGGTAAATGCTTGCACGCAAGCTACATGGTTCCGGATGTTTCTATCAAGATGGGCGATTATAAATTTCTGTCATCTCCTATTGTTCTTGGTGACTCAGATATTGATCTAATTCTCGGCATGGACTGGCTTTCTAAGCACAAAGCTCAGCTTGATTGTGCTGCCAGGCAGATTCAATTGACACACTCATCTGAGGATGTGATCATCTATGCCACTTGTGATGATACCATTCGACTGTTTTCTCTCAATGAGAAGGGCGAGTTGAATGCCATCTCTCAGATTCCAGTCATTTGTGAATATCAAGACATCTTTCCAGAAGAGCTTCCAGGAATGCCTCCTCACCGGCCAGTTGAATTCGTCATCGATCTTGAGCCTGGCACGAAACCTATTTGCAAACGTACTTACAAGCTTGGACCAGAAGAGTTGAAGGAGCTGAAGAAACAACTTGATGTACAAGAGCGTATGGGTCTGATCCGACCGAGTTCTTCTCCATGGGGTTGTGGTGTTCTTTTTGTCAAGAAGAAGGATGGCATAGACCGACTTTGTGTCGATTACCGTCCATTGAACAAGAAGACCATAAAGAACAAGTACCCACTTCCCAACATCAATTAGCTTTTCAAGCAACTCAAGGGTGCTCAAGTATTCTCCAAGCTTGACCTCTGTATGGGCTATCATCAGATTCGCATTCGTGAACAAGATATCCCCAAGACAACATTCAGAACAAGCTATGCTTCTTATGAATACACTGTCATGTCTTTCGGCCTTGTCAACGCTCCTCCAACATTCTCTCGCATGATGAACTCCATCTTCAACCCTTACACAAATGATTTTGTCTTGGTGTATCTCAAAGACATTTTGGTCTTTTCCAAGAACAAGGAGGATCATGCCAAGCATTTGAGATTGGTGCTGGACAAACTCAGAGAACATCAGTTCTATGCGAAGTTTTCAAAGTGTGAGTTTTGGCTCGATGAGGTTCTCTACCTTGGTCATATCATCTTCACCAAGGGCATTGCTTTTAATCCTGAGAAGGTGTCTGCAATTGTGAATTGGGAACCGCCTCAGAATGTCAAGCAGCTCCGTATTTTCCTTGGGCTTGCAAGCTATTGTCGAAGATTCGTTGAGAATTTCTCTAAGATTGCAAAGCCTCTTTCTAGCCTCGTCCAGAAGCATGTGAAGTATGTCTGGACGCCTGAATGTGACATCGCTTTCAACACCCTGAAAGAGAAGCTAGCCACAACTCCAGTTCTGACTCCTCCTGATGAATCCAAACCATTCGAGGTTTTCTGTGATGCCTCCCTGCAAGGTCTTGGGGCTGTGTTAATGCAAGAGAAGAAAGTTGTGGCCTATACCTCTCGCCAGTTGAAGCCCAATGAAAAGAACTACCCCACTCATGACCTCGAGTTGGTGGCAGTTGTCCATGCTCTGTTAACATGGAGACATCTCTTGTTGGGAAGGAAAGTTGACATCTTCACTGATCATAAGAGCCTCAAGTACATCTTCACTCAGCCCAACCTCAACCTCAGGCAGACTCGTTGGGTCGAAATGATTCAAGAGTATAATCCGAGTATTGAATATACTCCAGGCAAGGCCAATGTCATTGCTGACGCTTTGAGCAGGAAGGCTTACTGCAGCAGTTCGATTCTCAAGCCCTTCCAACTGGATCTTTGTGAAGCTTTCCGCAAACTTAATCTCCAAGTTGTTCCTCAAGGATTCCTTGCCAACCTCCAAGTCTTTCCTACTTTGGAAGATCAGATTCGTGAGGCACAACTTCTTGAGGCCATGGTGAAGAAGGTGAAGAATGGGATTGCGAAGAGTCAACTCAAATACAAGTGCTATCGCCTTGATGACAAGGACACTCTATTCTCCGAGGATCGAATTGTGGTTCCTAAGGGTGATCTACGTAAAGTCATTATGAACGAGGCTCACAATTCACTCCTATCTATTCATCCTGGAAGTACAAAGATGTACCATGACCTCAAGCAGTCGTATTGGTGGACTCGAATGAAGCGAGAAATTGCTCAGTTCGTGAATGAATGTGATGTCTGCAGAAGAGTGAAGGCAGAACACCAACAGCCAGCTGGTCTCCTCCAACCTCTTGCCATTCCAGAATGGAAGTTCGACCATATTGAGATGGACTTCGTCACTGGATTTCCCAAGTCCAAGCGTGGAAATGATGCTATCTTTGTTGTCATCGACAAGCTTACTAAATTGGCTCATTTTCTTCCTATCAAAGAATCTATCACAGCAGCTCAGTTCGCAGAGCTATATACCTCCAGGATTGTCTCCTTGCATGGCATTCCGCAGTTGATATCTTCAGATCATGGAAGCATCTTTACTTCTAAGTTCTGGGATTCCTTCCAGAAGGCCATGGGCACCAACATTCGCTACAGCACAGCCTTCCATCCTCAAACTAGTGGACAAGTCGAGCGAGTTAATCAAATTCTTGAAGATATGCTCACGACTTGTGTCATTTTTTTCAGTATGAAGTGGGAAGATTGTCTTCCATATGCCGAGTTCTCCTACAACAACAGCTTCCAAGCGAGTTCGGGCAAGGCCCCGTTCGAGATTCTCTATGGCAGAAAGTGTCGTACTCCTCTTAATTGGTCAGACACTGGTGAACGCCAACTTCTTGGCAATGACTTAACACAGAAGCTGAAGAAATGTGCAAAGTCATCCGTGAAAATCTCAAAGCCGCGCAATCGCGTCAGAAGAGTTACTATGATAGCAGGCATCGTGACTTGGCTTTCGAGATCGGGGACCATGTCTACCTCCGCGTCTCTCCAATTGTAACGCCCCGGACACACCCGCCGGTGGTCGTTACTCCTGGCGGGATCTAGACTGGTCCCACAGATCAATACTAGTCTTTTCTGCGCACTTTGTCCTCACTCGTGCGCACCCAGGAGCAACTTCACGGCCGGTCACCCATCCTGAAACTACTCCAAGCTGAACACGCTTAACTTTGGAGTTTTGTCCGAATGGGCTCCCGGAAAAGAAGGAATTCCTTATTGATATGAGTAGTCTATCATCCCTAATAAGCTAGGCTATCACATACACCCCCACTTAGAGGAACCGACGTCCTCGTCAGGCCACAAAAACGTTCCCTCTTGGCACATACGTCTATGCTTCCAGTCCAGTACATGTGCCATGCCGTGTGCCACGACGGGTCACAAACGTCATGAACAACATGACCATGCACCTGTCCGCAACCATCCATGTAACCGCGAGGGTCGGCTCTGATTACCAACTTGTAAAGCCCCGGACACACCCGCCGGTGGTCGTCACTCCTGGCGGGATCTAGACTGGCCCCATAGATCAATACTAGTCTTTTCTGCGCACTTTGTCCTCACTCGTGCGCACCCGGGAGCAACTTCCTGGTCGGTCACCCATCCTGAAACTACTCCAAGCTGAGCACGCTTAACTTTGGAGTTCTGTCCGTATGGGCTCCTGGAAAAGAAGGAATTCCTTATTGATATGAGTAGTCTATCATCCCTAATAAGCCAGGCTATCACACCAATGAAAGGTACTCGTTGCTTCGGTATCAAAGGGAAGCTTGCCCCTAGATACGTGGGTCCTTTCAAGATCATTGGCAAAAGAGGCGATCTCGCCTATCAACTGGAGCTTCCATCCAACTTTGCAAATGTGCGCGACGTGTTTCACGTGTCTCAGCTTTGCAAGTGCTTCAAGACTCCTGACCGCACCATCAACTTCGAAGAGATTGATCTCCAAGAAGATCTGTCTTATCATGAGCATCCTGTTGCTATTCTTGAAGAAACTGAGCGCAAGACTCGCAACAAGTCTATCAAATTCCTAAAAGTGAAGTGGTCACACCATTCCGACCGAGAAGCCACCTGGGAACGCGAGGACCTCCTTCGTTCCGAGTATCCGGAGTTCTTTCAGTCCTAGATCTCGGGACGAGATCCTTTCGTAGTGGTGGAGTGTTGTAACACCCCGGATGTAACTTACCATATTTGTACTCTGACTCTTGCCATTTTCGGCTCTAAGTTATGAGATTCCCTCGTGGTTGGGTTTTCTCTTCGTTTTGCTTTTTGTCCATGTCATGCATTTCATATCATGTCATCATGTGCATCGCATTTGCATATGTGTTCGTCTCATGCATCCGAGCATTTTCCCCGTTCTCCGTTTTGCAATCCGGCACTCCTACGTCCTCCGGTGCCCCCTTTTGTCTCTTTCGTGTGCGGGTGTTAAACATTCTCAGAATGGACCGAGATTTGCCAAGCGGCCTTGGTACACCAGTGGTAGACCGCCTGTCAAGTTTCGTGCCATTTGGAGTTCGTTTGATACTCCAACGGTTAACCGGGGAACCGTAAAGGCCTCGTGTGTGTTGCAGCCCAACACCCCTTCAAAGTGGCCCAATAACCCATCCAAACCCCCTCCATCCTCTCGGCCATTCGATCACGATCGCGTGGCCGAAAAGCGCACCTCATTTGGACTCTCCTAGCTCCCAGAATCTATAAATAGGCCTCCCCCGTCCAAATTCGCGGATGAACCCTAAAAAATAGCCCCCGCCGCCGACGGACAATTTCCACCGCCGCCCGCGCCAACTGGTGAGCGACACATGGCGCCGCGCCCACTTCGCCACGCTCCATCGCGCGGCCTGCCGGGGCCCGACCGCGGCCCTCCCGGCCCGATCCGCCGCCGCCTGCGCGAAGTGCGCCGCCCGTGCGAGACCCTGAGCGCCTGCCACGCTGTACCGCCATGTTCCTCCACCTTCAGCGCCGCCCTTCATCGCCTCCTCCGGTGCCGTCCCGCTCCAAGCTCGCCGTCGACCGCGCTTGCCGACCCCACGCCGCCTCCGCCCTCTTCTACCCTAACTCCGGTCGGCCCCTTCCTCGTCCGCAAGCTCCGGATCCGGCAAGTCCAACTCCGACGACCATCGTCCCTGCCTACTCCGGTGAGAGCCCCGATGAACCTCGGTTCGCATGCCAGATCCAGATCCAGTCAAACCTAGGTTGACCCCATTTTTCCCCAAGTCCCTAACATTTTCAGCTCATGTTCATTGCATCATAACTATGTGCCCGTAGCTCCGTTTTGGGCGTGCCATATATCAATGTTCTTCAGGATGTGCTCTTCATTTTGTTCCATCGTGCCATGCTTGTTTGAGTCAATATTGATGCCCAAATTGTTGATGCAAGAGTGCTATAAAATGTTAGTTCCTGTTTCTTAGCAGAGTATGAGCATTTTTCATTTTTGCTACATTTATTGTGTGCTGCATATGTGCATGAGCTCTACATGAGTTTTGGGCTATGCCATGCCATCTTTACAGGTGTGTATTACATGTACTTTGTGATCATTGTGGTGACTAGCACTAGCATACAAAATAGCTCTCGTGTTATTGTTGATTTCAGGGACTTAGAATTCTACTAAGTCATTTCCCTGCTGATATTTTTAGGCCATGTATTCATGTTGCTACAGTGAGATCCATGCGTCTTTTGAGTATGTTCAGTAAGGATGATTTTGATATATGGTTATGCTATATCCATCCATGCCCCTGTTTGCATTTATGGAGTTCCCTAGCATGACTTAATCTTGCTCTACTTTTGCTATAAAATGTTCCTGGCAGATTGTTTACGTGTTAATCAATTTTGCCAAGGTTGTTGTAGTTAATCCATGCATGCTATGAGCTTGTTCTTGCTTTGGTTAGACTTACGATCATGTATTCTTGCTATAAGTATGCTTAGATTGTCATGCAATGCCTTGTGTTGAGTGAATCGAGTTCGCAAAGAGGCCTTCATAACTCTGTTTATGCCATGCCCAGTTTTCTGCTAAGTCTGAATCTGTTAACGAAACTTGCAATGTTTACATGGGTGCCATCTTATTTTCTGTGCCCTTTTGGCTCATGGTCAGTAAGGGACTTTTGTTATATGCTTTGAGTAGATTCATGCCATGCTTTTGTTTGCTATAATCTGTTCTTGTAGCATGTTGTTAGCTTGCTCTAAACATTACTTCCTGATGTTAATTCCTGGCATGTTAGTATTTTCACTAAGTCTGTGATGCTGATATCTTTTGCACTTTTTCCATGCTTGTTTGAACCTGCTCTTGTGTGATTTAGCCGTAGCTCAGTGTTCATCTTTTGTCAAGCATCTTGAGTAGATCACTGTCGTGTGCTTTGTTGTTATGTTGGAGTGCAATAGCTTAGTTTCTTGTTGCATTCTAGATGGCATCGTGTTGTTTATCGCAGATTTGTGCCATTATTGTTTTGCTTGCCATTTGCAAACTGTGCATCCGATTCTGGTGATCTTTATATTGATTTCGACCGAAATCAACTCATCTTTCCAGCGGCACACTTGGTTTGCCAAGTTGAGGCCTGGTTCAATCTTTTCCTTCCGGAGCACGCATATGCATTGCATATCACATCCCGCATATCATGTCATGTTTTGAATCATGTTGCTTGCGCATTGCACCGTGGTTGACTGTTGTTTCTTTTGCTTGTGCTCTTGCTTTGGGTAGAGCGGGAGAAGATTATGTGATCGACGAACCCATTGAGTACGCTTACGAGGATCAAGCTTACGTCAACTCGGAGAACTTTGCAGGCAAGATGACCATACCCTCGAAATCACTTCTATCTTTGCTTGCTAGTTGTTCGCTCTGTTGCTATGCCGCGATACCTACCACTTGCTCTATCATGACTCCCATATTGCCATGTCAAACCTCTAACCCACCTTGTCCTAGCAAACTGTTGTTTGGCTATGTTACCGCTTTGCTCAGCCCCTCTTATAGCGTTGCTAGTTGCAGGTGAAGATGGAGTGTGTTCCTCGTTGGAACATGATTATTGTTGGGATATCATTATCATATCTTGTTTACTTTAATGCACCTATATACTTGGTAAAGGGTGGAAGGCTCGGCCTTATGCCTGGTGTTTTGTTCCACTCTTGCGGCCCTAGTTTTTGTCATACCGGTGTTATGTTCCTTGATTTTGCGTTCCTTACACGGTTGGGTTATAATGGGAACCCCTTGACAGTTCACCTTGAATAAAACTCCTCCAGCAAGGCCCAACCTTGGTTTTACCATTTGCAACCTAAGCCTTTTTCCCTTGGGTTCCGCGGACTCATGGGTCATCTTTATTTTAAACCCCCGGGACAGTGCTCCTCTGAGTGTTGGTCCAACTTGTCAGCCGCCGGTGGCCACCAGTGGCAACTCTGGGCTGGCCTGCCGGAAGTTTGGACAATCCGGTGTGCCTTGAGAACGAGATATGTGCAGCTCCTATCGGGATTTGTCGGCACATTCGGGCGGCTTTGCTGGTCTTGTTTTACCATTGTCGAAACATCTTGTAACCAGGATTCCAAGTCTGATCGGGTCTTCCTGGGAGAAGGAATATCCTTCGTTGACCGTGAGAGCTTGTGATGGGCTAAGTTGGGACACCCCTGCAGGGTTTTGAACTTTCAAAAGTCGTGCCCGCGGTTATGGGCAGTGGGGAATTTGTTAACGTCCGGTTGTAGAGAACTTGACACTTAATCTAATTAAAATGAATCAACTGCGTTTGTAGCCGTGATGGTCCCTTTTCAGCGTAGTCCGGGAAGAGAACACGGTCTCATGTTATGTTTGAACATAAGTAGTTTCAGGATCACTTCTTGATCATTATAGCTTCTCGACCGTGCTTTGCTTCTCTTCTCGCTCTCATTTGGGTAATTTAGCCACCATATATGCTAGTGCTTGTTGTAGCTCCACCTCACTACCCTTTTCCTACCTTAAGCTTAAATAGTCTTGTTCGCGAGGGTGTGATATTGCTGAGTCCCCGTGACTCACAGATTACTTCCAAAAGCAGATGCAGGTGCTGATGATGCCAGTGCAGGGGACATGACTGAACTCAAGTGGGAGTTCGACGAGGATTCATGACGTTACTATGTTTCCTTTCCGGACGATTAGTAGAGGAGCCGAGTTGGGGCAATCGGGGATCTATGCATTTGGGGTTGTCTTTCTTTATTTGGTTCCGTAGTCGGATCTTGATTGTATTCTGGATGATGTAATGCTATAGTTATGTATTGAGTGAAGTGGCGATTGTAAGCGAACTCTTTATCCCTTTCTTATTCAGTACATGGGATGTGTAAAGATTACCCCTATTGCGACATGCCTACTATGCGGTTATGCCTCTAAGTCACGCTCCGACATGTGGGAGATATAGCCGCATCGTGGGTGTTACAGAGTGTGTCTACGTACCCTCGTAGATTGTAAGCGGAAGCATTTGTTAACGCGCTTGATGTAGTCGAACTTCTTCACGATCCAACCGATCGAGTACCGAACGTACGACACCTCCGTGTTCAGCACACGTTCAACGCGGTGACGTCCTCACATGGTTGCTCCAGCAAGACGGTGAAATAGTGGATGAGTTCTGGGAGCATGACGGGGTGGTGATGGTGATGGTGAAGCTATCTCCGTAGGGCTTCGCCTAAGCACTACAAAAATATGACCGAGGGACTAAACTGTGGAGGGGGCGCCGCACACGGCTAAGCAATTATCGTGGTTATGTGTGTCGCCCCTCCACAAATATATAGGTGGGGGAGGGGGAGAGGCCAAGAGGGCACCCCAAGTAGGACCGAAACCTACTTGGGCTCCTGCCCTTGGCTGCCCCCTTCCATATTTGCTTCCGGGAGAAAGGAAAGGGGGAGAGAAAGGAAGGGGGAGGCCGATCCCCCCTTTCCTTTCCTCCCCTAGGCCAACTGCCATAGGAGGGACACGTCAGCCCCTTGTGGGCTGGTGTGCTCCCCTCTTTTGGCCCATATGGCCTATATACTTCCTGGGGGGGGGGGGGTTCCTGGAACCCCTTCTGGTGATCCGATAACTACCGGGTGCACTACAAAACTCTTGCGGTGTCCGAATATCATCGTCCTATATATCAATATTTACTTCCAGACCATTACGGAGCTCCTCGTCATGTCCATAATCTCATCCGGGATTCCAAATAACATTCGGCCACCAAATCATATAACTCATATAACACTATATCGTCAATGAATGTTAAGCATGAGGACCCTACGGGTTCGAGAACTATGTAGACATGACCGAGACACCTGTCCGTTCAATAATCAATAGTGGAACCTGGATGCCCATATTTGCTCCTACATATTCTACGAATTCTTTATCAGTTGAACCTTATGACAACATACGTAATTCCCTTTGTCCATCGATATGTTACTTGCCCGAGGTTCGATCGTCGGTATCTTCATACCTAGTTCAATCTTGTTACCCGCAAGTCTCTTTACTCGTTCCGTAATGCATCATCTTGCAACTAACTCATTAGTTAGTTTGCTTGCAAGGCTTCTTATGATATGTATTACCGAGAGGGCCCAGAGATACCTCTCCGATACTCGGAGTGACAAATCCTAATCTCGATCTATGCCAACTCAACAAACACCTTCAGAGATACATGTAGAGCATATTTATGATCACCCAGTTACGTTGTGACATTTCATAGCACACAAGGTATTCCTCCGATATCCGGGAGTTGCATAATCTCATAGTCGAAGGAATATGTATTTGGCATTAAGAAAGCAATAGCAATAAACTAAGCGATCAATATGCTAAGCTAATGGATGGGTCATGTACATCACATCATTCTCCTAATGATGCAATCCCGTTATCAAATGACAACACATGCTTATGGTTAGGAAAGCTTAGCCATCTTTGATCAATGAGCTAGTCTAGTAGAGGCTCACTAGGGACACAATATTTGTTTATGTATTCACACATGTATTTAAGTTTCCGATCAATACAATTGTAGCAAGAATAATAAACCTTTATCATGAATAAGGAAATATAAAATAACAACTTTATTTTTGCCTCTACAGCATATTTCCTTCAGTCTCCCACTTGCACTAGAGTCAGTAATCTAGATTACATTGTAATGAATCTAACACCCATGGAGTCTTGTGTTGATCACGTTTTGCTCGCGGAAGAGGCTTAGTCAATGGGTCTGCTACATTTAGATCCGTATGTATTTTGCAAACTTCTATGTATTCATCCTTGACCTTTTCACAAATGGAGCTGAAGCATCTCTTGATGTGTTTGGTTCTCTTGTGAAACCTGGATTCCTTCGCCAAGGCAATTGCTCCAGTGTTGTCACGAAAGATTTTCATTGGACCCGATGCACTGGGTATTACACCCAAATCGGATATGAACTCCTTCATCCAGACTCCTTCATGAGATGCTTCTGAAGCAGCTATGTACTCCACTTCACACTTAGATCCCGCCATGACGCTCTGCTTGGAACTGCACCAACTGACAGCTCCACCATTCCATATAAATACGTATCCGGTTTGTGTCTTAGAGTCATCTGAATCAGTGTCGAAGCTAGCATCGATGTAACCATTTACAACAAGCTCTTCGTCACCTCCATAAGTGAGAAACATATCCTTGGTTCTTTTTGGGTACTTCAAGATGTTCTTGACTGTTGTCCAGTGATCCACTCCTGGATTACTTTGGTACCTCCCTGCCAAACTTATGGCAAGGAACACATCAGGTCTGGTACACAACATAGCATACATGATAGAACCTATGGTTGAGGCATAGGGAATGACTTTCATTTTCTCTCTATCTTCTACAGTAGTCGAGCTTTGAGTCTGACTCAATTTCACACCTTGTAACACAAGCAAGAACCCTTTCTTTGACTGATCCATTTTGAACTTTTTCAAAACTTTATCAAGGTATGTGCTTTGTGAAAGTCTTATTAAGCGTCTCAATCTATCCCTGTAGATTTTGATGCCCAATATATAAGCAGCTTCACCGAGGTCTTTCATTGAAAAATTCTTATTCAAGTATCCTTTTATGCTATATAGAAATTCTATATCATTTCCAATCAATAATATGTCATCCACATATAATATCAGAAATGCCACAGAGCTCCCACTCACTTTCTTGTAAATACAGGCTTCACCTTAATCCTGTATAAAACCATATGCTTTGGTCACCTCATCGAAGCATATATTCCAACTCCAAGATGCTTGCCCAGTCCGTAGATGGATCGTTGGAGCTTGCACACTTTGTTAGCACCTTTAGGATCGACAAAACCTTCTGGTTGCATCATATACAACTCTTCTTTAAGAAATCCATTAAGGAATGCAATTTTGATGTCCATTTGCCTGATTTCATAAATATAAAATGTGGCAATTGCTAATATGATTCAGACTGAGTTAAGCATCGCTACTGGTGAGAAAGTCTCATCGTAGTCAACCCCTTGAACTTGTCGAAAACCTTTCGTGACAAGTCGAGCTTTGTAGATGGTGACATTACCATCAGCATTTGTCTTCTCCCTGAAGATCCATTTATTCTTAATGGCTTGCCGATCATCGGGTAAGTCCACCAAAGTCCACACTTTGTTCTCATACATGGATCCTATCTCGGATTTCATGGCCTCAAGCCATTTATTAGAATATGGGCTCATCATAGCTTCTTCATAGTTTGTAGGTTCGCCATGGTCTAATAACATGACTTCTAGGACAGGATTACCGTACCACACTCTGGTGCGGAGTGTGCTCAGTTCGACCTATGAGGTCCAGTAGTAACTTGATCTGAAGTTTCATGATCATCATCATTAGCTTCCTGTCTAGTTGGTGTAGGCATCACGGGAACAAATTTCTCTGATGTGCTAATTTCCCATTCGAGAGAAGGTACAACCTCATCAAGTTCTACTTTCCTCCCACTCACTTCTTTCGAGAGAAACTGCTTCTCTAGGAAGGTTCCATTCTTGGCAACGAAGATCTTGCCTTCGGATCTGTGGTAGAAGGTGTACCCAGTTTTTTCCTTAGGGTATCCTATGAAGACGCACTTCTCCGATTAGGGTTCGAGCTTATCTGGCTGAAGCCTTTTGACATAAGTGTCGCAACCCCAACCTTTAAGAAACAACAGCTTAGGTTTCTTGCCAAACCACAGTTCATATGGTGTTGTATCAACGGATTTAGATCGTGCCCTATTTAACGTGAATGCAACTGCCTCTAATGCATAACCCCAAAACGATAGTGGTAAATCGGTAAGAGACATCATAGAACGCACCATATCCAATAAAGTATGATTACAACGTTCGGACACACCATTACGATGTGGTGTTCCAAGTGTCGTGAGTTGTGAAACAATTCCACATTGTTTTAAATGAAGGACAAACTCGTAACTCAAATATTCGCCTCCGCGATCAGATCGTAGAAACTTTATTTTCTTGTTACGATGATTCTCCACTTCACTATGAAATTCTTTGAACTTTTCAACTGTTTCAGACTTGTGTTTCATCAAGTAGATATACCCATACCTACTCAAATCATCTGTGATGGTCAGAAAATAATGATACCCGCCACGTGCTTCAGCACTCATCAGACCGCATACATCGGTATGTATTATTTCCAATAAGTCATTAGCTTGCTCCATTGTTCGGGAGAACAGAGTTTTAGTCATCTTGCCCATGAGGCATGGTTCACAAGTATCAAATGACCTAAACGATGGTGCCACAAATATGTTGCACTATCATTATCAACTTTGCATCTTTTGGCATTAATATTGTGAATATGTGTATCACTACCATCGAGATTCAACAAGAATAGACCATTCATCAAGGGTGCATGACCATAAAAGATATTGCTCATATAAATAAAACAACCATTATTCTCTGATTTAAATGAATAACCGTCTCGCAATAAATAAGATCCAGATATAATGTTCATGCTCAACGCTGGCACCAAATAACAATTATCCAGGTCTAAAACTAATCCCGAAGGTAGATGTAGAGGTAGCGTGCCGACGGTGATCACATCGACCTTGGAACCATTCCCGACACGCATCGTCACCTCATCCTTATTCAATCTTCATTTATTCGGTAGCTCCTATTTCGAGTTACAAATATGAGCAACCGAACCAATATATACCTAGGCGCTACTACGAGCATTAGTAATGTACGCATCAATAACATGTATATCAAATATACCTTTGTTCACTTTGCCATCCTTCTTATCCGCCAAGTATTTGGCACAGTTCTGCTTCTAGTGACCATTCCCTTTGTAGTAGAAGCACTCAGTTTCAGCCTTGAGTCCATCTTTGGGTTTCTTCACGGGAGTGGCAACTTGCTTGCCATTCTTCTTGAAGTTCCCTTTCTTAACCTTGCCCTTTTTCTTGAAACTAGTGGTCTTGTTAACCATCAACAATTGATGCTCCTTCTTGATTTCTACCTCCACAGCCTTAAGCATTACGAAGAGCTCAAGAATCGTTTTATTCATCCCTTGTGTATTATAGTTCATCGTGAAGCCTTTGTATCTTGGTGGCGGTGATTGGAGAACTTTGTCCATAACACTATCAACTGGAAGTTCAACTGCCAATTGAGTCAAGTGGTTATGATACCCTGACATTTTGAGTATGTGTTCACTTACAGAACTGTTCTCCTCCATCTTGTAGCTATAGAACTTGTTGGAGACTTCATATCTCTCAACCCGGGCATTTGCTTGAAATATTAACTTCAACTCTTGGAACATCTCATATGCTCCATGACATTCAAAACGTGTTTGAAGTCCCGGTTCTAAGACGTAAAGCATGGCACACGGAACTATAGAGTAGTCATCAGATCGAGCCTGCCAGACGTTCATAACATCTACAGTAGCTCCTGCAGCAGGTATGTCACCTAGTGGTGCATCAAGGATATAATTCTTCTGTGCAGCAATGAGGATAATCCTCAAGTTATGGACCCACTTTGCTACCATCATCTTTCAACCTAGCTTTCTCTAGGAACGCATTAAAATTCAGGGGAACGGTACTTAGGCCATTGATCTACAACATAGATATAGAAAACTATAAGACTAAGTTCATGATAAATTTAAGTTCAGTTAACCAAATTACTAAAGAACTCCCACTTAAATAAACAACCCTCAAGTTATCAAAGTGATACGTGATCCAAATCAACTAACCCATGTCCGATCATCACGTGAGATGGGATAGTCATCAATGGGACCATCTCTATGTTGATCATATCTACTATATGAGTCACGTTCGTCCTTTCGGTCTCCGGTGTTCCGATACCATGTTTGTACATGCTAGGCTTGTCATGTTTAACCAGAGTATTCTGCATGTGCAAAACTGTCTTACACCTGTTGTATGTGAAGGTAGAGTCTATCACACACGATCATTGCGAGGTGCTTCGAAATGATGAACTTTGGCAACGGTGCATACTCGTGGAGAACACTTTTATCTTGAAATTTAGTGAAGGGATCATCTTATAATGCTACCGCCGTTCTAAGCAAAATAAGATGCATAATAGATAAACATCACATGCAATCAAAATATGTGACATGGTATGGCCATCATCATCTTGTGCTTCTGATCTCCATCTCCAAAGCATCGTCATGATCCTCATCGTCATCGGCTCGACACCTTGATCACCATCGTTGCGCCGGGGTCGTCTCGCCAACTATTGCTTCTACAACTATTGCTAACGCATAGCGATAAAGTAAAGCAATTACATGGCGCTTGCATTTCATATAATAATTAAGAGACAACCCTAAGGCTAGCTCCTGCCGGTTATTGATATTACAAAACATGATCATCTCATACATCAACATATATCACATCATATCTGAAGGAAATATGCCCTAGAGGCAATAATAAAGTTGTTATTTATATTTCCTTATATCATGATAACTGTTTATTATTCATGCTAGAATTGTATTAACTGAAACCTTAGTACATGTGTGAATACATAGAGAACCAGAGTGTCACTAGTATGCCTCTACTTGACTAGCTCGTTGATCAAAGATGGTTAAGTTTTCTAGCCATGGACAAAGAGTTGTCATTTGATAAACGGGATCACATCATTAGAGAATGATGTGATTGACTTGACCCATCCGTTAGCTTAGCACGATGATTGTTTAGTTTACTGCTATTGCTTTCTCCATAACTTATACATGTTCCTATGACTATGAGATTATGCAACTCCTGAATACCGGAGGAACACTTAGTGTGCTATCAAACGTCACAACGTAACTGGGTGACTATAAAGATGCTCTACATGTGTCTCCGATGGTGTTTGTTCAGTTGGCATAGATCAAGATTAGGATTTATCACTCCGTGTATTGCAGAGGTATCTCTGGGCCCTCTCAGTAATGCATATCACTATAAGCCTTGCAAGCAATGTAACTAATGAGTTAGTTACTGGATGTAGCATTACTTAACGAGTAAAGAGACTTGCCAGTAATGAGACTGAACTAGGTATGATGATATCGACGATCGAATCTCGGGCAAGTAACATACCACTACTAGGGAAAAGCCTAGCAGCAGCGCGGGTTTTGGGCCTATTAGCAGCGCGGGGGCCGGCGCTACTAATAAGGTGCTACAGCTAACGTATAGCAGTAGCGCGGGCGCACCCGCGCTACTACTACGTCCGTTAGTAGTAGCGTGGGTAAAAACCCGCGCTACTACTAACCCGCGGAAATTTTTTTTCGAATTTTTTGCCCAAATTTTCAAATTTCTGAATTATTTTAACCTCTAATCTCTAATCACCCTCATCGCTGCTCAATTTAATCTCTAATCACCCCTCATCATTCCAAATCATCTAACTTCCCGGACGGTCACCCATCCTCTCACTACTCCAGCCTGAGCACGCTTAACTTCCGGGTTCTATTCTTCCTCGATTCCAAGTCTGCACTTGTTGTTTTCCTGACAATAGTAAGATGTCAATCCTATTAACCCTCGGGAGTTTAGCTTGAGCATGGAGTCACACATTTCGCTGTTTGAGTTTAAAACTATTGTTCTAAACCACAATAATTATTTAGTAACACTAATATTTCTTGAATAAGGAGTTTGACCACAGTTTGACCAAAGTTTGACCAGATTTGACCAGAATTCCAAAAAACTGAAATAATTATTTAGTAACACTAATATTCTTGAATAATTATTTAGTAACACTAATACGTCTTGAATAAGTAGTTTGACCACAGTTTGACCAAAGTTGACTAAAATTTAAAAAAACTGAAATTTGAGCATACCTTTTTTTCCTTTTAGAATTTGAGGATTCTAAAAATTTGCAAACAGGCCGCAGACGGTCTCCATCGTATGCGGATTTTCGTGCTGAACATTTTGATATATTATACGTTTTTTCTGACATCATATGCAAAAGTTATAGCCGTTTTACATTTTCCCTACACTTTTTGCAAAACATGTCCAAATTTAAGTTTTTAAATTTTCCTAACTAGTAGATGTAAGAACATAACTACATCTCGAAGGATTTTAGTTTTTGAAACATTTTGATATATTATACGTTTTTTCTAACATCGTATGCAAAAGTTATAGCCGTTTTACATTTTCCCTACACTTTTTGCAAAACATGTCCAAATTTAAGTTTTTAAATTTTCCTAACTAGTAGATGCTCTAACATAACTACATCTCGAAGGATTTTAATTTTTGAAGTTTTTATCATTTTCTTTTGCTTTTTACAAAACCGAAAAGGCGATCCACAAGGGTGGGGGTAGAGTTTCAAAATGGGACCTTTAGTAGTAGCGAGGGATTTTACCCCTCGCTACTACTATGGCATGTCCCAGAGGGGCACGGTTGAGACCTCTTAGTAGTAGCGAGGGGTAAAAACTTAGTAGTAGCGCGGGTTTATAACCCTCACTACTACTATGGCATGGCCCAGGGGCACGGTAGAGACCGCTTAGTAGTAGCGAGGGGTAAAAACCAACGCTACGGCTATCAACTTAGTAGTAGCGAGGGTTAAAAACCCGCGCTACTACTATGGCATGTCCCGGGGGGCACGGTAGAGACCGCTTAGTAGTAGCGGGGGTTAAAAACCAGCGCTACTACTATCAACTTAGTAGTAGCGAGGTTTAAAAACCCGCGCTGCTGCTACTTAGCAGCAGTGCCTGATTTTACAGCGCGCTGCTGGTAAGATTCTGTGTATAGGCTTTTCCCTAGTAGTGTACCGATGATAAAGGGAACAACGTATGTTGTTATGCGGTTTGATCGATAAAAATCTTCGTAGAATATGTAGGAACCAATATGAGCATCCAGTTTCCGCTATTGGTTATTGACCGGAGATGAGTCTCGGTCATGTCTACATAGTTTCGAACCCGTAGGGTCCGCACGCTTAATGTTCGATGACGATCAATATTATGAGTTTATGTGTTTTGATGTGCCGAAGGTTGTTCGGAGTCCTGGATGTGATCATGGGCATGACGAGGAGTCTCGAAATAGTCGAGACATAAAGATCAATATATTGGATGACTACGTTTGGACATTGGAATGGTTCCGAGTGAGTTTGGGCATTTACCGGAGTACCGGGAGGTTACCGGACCCCCCCGGGAAGTATATGGGCCTTATTAGGCCATAGTGGGAGAGAGGAGAAGGGAGCCTAGGAGGGGGCGCCCCCCAAGCCCAATCCGACTTGGGTGGGGGCCGCCCCCTCCCTTTCCTTCCTCCTTCCTCCCCCTTCCTTCCTCTCCTAGTCCAACCAGGGAAGGGGGGAATCCTACTCCCGGTGGGAGTAGGACTCCTCCAGGGCGCGCCATAGAGGGCTGGCCCTCCCCCTCCTCCACTCCTTTATATATGGTGGAGGGGGCACCCCATAGACACACAAGTTGACAACTGTCTTAGTCGTGTGTGGTGCCCCCCTCCACCATAATCCACCTCGATCATATCGTTGCAGTGCTTAGGCGAAGCCCTGTTCCGGTAGCTTCATCATCACCATCATCACGCCGTCGTGCTGACGAAACTCTCCCTCGACACTCAGCTGGATCTAGAGTTCACGGGACGTCACCGAGCTAAACGTGTGCATAACGCGGAGGTGCCGTACCTTCGGTGCTAGGATCGGTCGGATCGTGAAGACGTTCGGCTACATCAACCGCGTTGTCATAACGCTTTCGCTTATGGTCTACGAGGGTACGTGTACAACACTCATGCCCTCTCGTTGCTATGCATCACCATGATAGATCTTACGCGTGCATTGGATTTTTTTGAAATTACTGCATTCCCCAACAATGGCATATGAGCCAGGTCTATGCGTAGATGTTATATGCACGAGTAGAACACAAAGGAGTTGTGGGCGTGGGTATATACATATTGCTTGCCGTCACTAGTTGATTCATTATTCAACGGTATTGTTGGATGAAGCGGCTTAGACCGACATTACGCGTGCGCTTACGCAAGACTGGTTCTACCGACGTGCTTCACACACAGGTGGCTGGTGGGTGTCAGTTTCTCCAACTTTAGTTGAATCAGATTCAATGAATAGGGTTCTTTCTGAAGATCAAAAAGCAATCACTATACCGCGTTGCGGTTTTTGATGCGTAGGTAAGAACGGTTCTTGCTCAACCCGTAGCAGCCATGTAAAACTTGCAACAATAAAGTAGAGGACGTCGAACTTGTTTTTGCAGGGCATGTTGTGATGTGATATGGTCAGGCATGATGCTACATTTTATTGTATGAGATGATCATGTTTTGTAACAGAGTTATCGGCAACTGGCAGGAGGCATATGGTTGTCGCTTTATTGTATGAAATGCAAGCGCCATGTAATTGCTTTACTTTTTCACTAAGCGGTAGCGATAGTCGTAGAAGCAATAGTTGGCAAGACGACAACGATCCTTCGATGGAGATCAAGGTGTCAAGCCGGTGACGATGGTGATCATGGCGATGCTTTGGAGATGGAGATCAAAGGCACAGGATGATGATGGCCATATCATATCACTTATATTGATTGCATGTGATGTTTACCCTTTATGCATCTTATTTTGCTTAGTTCAGCGGTAGCATTATAAGATGATCTCTCACTAAATTTCAAGGTATAAGTGTTCTCCCTGAGTATGCACCGTTGCTACAGTTCGTCGTGCCGAGACACCACGTGATGATCGGGTGTGATAAGCTCTATGTTCACATACAACGGGTGCAAGCCAGTTTTGCACATGCATAATACTCAGGTTGACGAGCCTAGGATATGCATATATGGCCTCGGAACACTGAGACCGAAAGGTCGAGCATGAATCATATAGTAGATATGATCAACATAGTGATGTTCACCATTGAAAACTACTCCATCTCACGTGATGACCGGACATGGTTTAGTTGATATGGATCACGTGATCACTTAGATGATTAGAGGGATGTCTATATAAGTGGGAGTTCTTAAGTAATTTGATTAATTGAACTTCAATTTATCATGAACTTAGTACCTGATAGTATTTTGCATGTCTATGTTGTTATAGATAGATGGCCCGTGCTGTTGTTCCGTTGAATTTTAATGCGTTCCTAGAGAAAGCTAAGTTGAAAGATGATGGTAGCAACTACATGGACTGGGTCCGTAACTTGAGGATTATCCTCATTGCTGCACAGAAGAATTACGTCCTGGAAGCACCGCTAGGTGACAAACCCGCTGCAGGAGCAACGCCAGATGTTATGAACACCTGGTAGAGCAAAGCTGATGACTACTTGATAGTTTAGTGTGCCATGCTTTACGGCTTAGAACCGGGACTTCAACGACGTTTTGAACGTCATGGAGCATATGAGATGTTCCAGGAGTTGAAGTTAATATTTCAAGCAAATGCTCGGATTGAGAGATATGAAGTCTCCAATAAATTCTACAGCTACAAAATGGAGGAGAATAGTTCTGTTGGTGAATATATACTCAGAATGTCTGGGTACCACAACCACTTGACTCAGCTGGGACTTAATCTTCCAGTTGATAGTGTCATTGACAGAGTTCTTCGATCACTGCCACCAAGCTACAAGATCTTCGTGATGAACTATAATATGCAAGGGATGGAGACGATGATTCCCGAGCTCTTCGCAATGCGAAAGGCTATGGGGGTAGAAATCAAGAAGGAGCATCAAGTGTTGATGGTCAACAAGACCACCAGTTTCAAGAAAAAGGGTAAAGGGAAGAAGGGGAACTTCAATAAAAACGGCAAACAAGTTGCTGCTCAAGTGAAGAAGCCCAAGTCTGGACCTAAGCCTGAGACTGAGTGCTTCTACTGCAAAGGGACTGGTCACTTGAAGCGGAACTGCCCCAAGTATTTGGCGGAGAAGAAGGATGGCAAAGTCAAAGGTATATTTGATATACATGTTATCGATGTGTACCTTACTAATGCTCGCAGTAGCGCTTGGGTATTTGGTACTGGTTCTATTGCTAATATTTGCAACTCAAAACAAGGGCTACGGGTTAAGTGAAGATTGGCTAAGGACGAGGTGACGATGGGTGTGGGAAATGGTTCCAAAGTCGATATGATCGCCGTCGGCACGCTATGATGTAGGGTGGAACCCTAGATGGCCGATCTTTCAGGAAACACTCAAACCAACTAGATCCGGTCACACATGTGCTAGATTCTCAAAACACAAAGGGAGATAAACGATCCAAAGTCAACAAGGGACGATACAAGGGGTAACCAGTTCTTCTCCGTGAGGAGGTCTTCATGGGGCCACCTGATACATCTCCATCGTGTCTACTTTTCCAAACACTTTTGCCCTTGTTTTGGACTCTAACTTGCATGATTTGAATGGAACTAACCCGGACTGACGCCGTTTTTAGCAGAATTGCCATGGTGTTATTTATGTGTAGAAACAAAAGTTCTCGGAATGGCCTGAAACTTCACAGAGATTATTTTTGGAAATAATAAAAATACTGGCAAAAGATCAAGACCAGGGGGCCCACACCCTAGCCACGAGGGTGGGGGCGCCTGCCCACTTGGGCGTGCCCCCTACCTCGTGGGCCCCCTGGAGCTCCTCCGACCTCAACTCCAACTCTATATATTCGTGTTCGGAGAGAAAAAAATCAAGGAGAAAGATTCATCGTGTTTTACGATATGGAGCCGCCACCAAGCCCTAAACTCTCTCGAGAGGGCTGATCTGGAGTCCGTTCGGGGCTCCAGAGAGGGGAATCCGCCGCCATCGTCATCATCAACCATCCTCCATCACCAATTTCATGATGCCACCGCCGTGCATGAGTAATTCCATCGTAGGCTTGCTGGACGGTGATGGGTTGGATGAGATTTATCATGTAATCGAGTTAGTTTTGTTAGGGTTTGATCCCTAGTATCCACTGTGTTCTGAGATTGATGTTGCTATGACTTTGCTATGCTTAATGCTTGTCACTAGGGCCCGAGTGCCATGATTTCAGATCTGAACCTATTTTGTTTTCATGAATATATGAGAGTTCTTGATCCTATCTTGCAAGTCTATAGTCACTTACTATGTGTTATGATCCGACAACCCCGAAGTGACAATAATCGAGACCACTTCCGGTGATGACCGTAGTTTGAGGAGTTCATGTATTCACTATGTGTTAATGCTTTGGTCCGGTACTCTATTAAAAGGAGGCCTTAATATCCCTTAGTTTCCGCTAGGACCCCGCTACCACGGGAAGGTAAGACAAAAGATGTCATGCAAGTTTTTTTCCGTAAGTACGTATGACTATATTCGGAATACATGCCTACATTACATTGATGAATTGGAGCTAGTTCTGTGTCACCCTAGGTTATGACTGTTACATGATGAACCACATCTGGCATAATTCTCTATCATCGATCCATTGCCTATGAGCTTTCCATATATTGTTCTTCGCTTATTTACTTTTCCGTTGCTATTGTTATCATCGCTACGAAACACAAAAAATATTACTTTTGCTACTATTACCTTTTGCTATCGTTACCACTACTATCATATTACTTTGCTACTAAACACTTGCTGCGGATATTAAGTTTCCAGGTGTGGTTGAATTGACAACTCAGTTGCTAATACTTGAGAATATTCTTTGGATCCCCTTGTGTCGAATCAATAAATTTGGGTTGAATACTCTACCCTCGAAAACTGTTGCGATCCCCTATACTTGTGGGTTATCAAGACTATTTTCTGGCGCCGTTGCCGGGGAGCATAGCTCTATTCTTTGAGTCACTTGGGATTTATATCTGCTTATCATTATGAAGAACTTGAGAGATCCAAAAACCAAGATTTATCCCTCAACTACGAGGGGAGGTAAGGAGCTGCCATCTAGCTCTGCACTTGATTCACCTTCTGTTTTGAGTAAGCTTGCGACACCTAAACCTGCTTCTGCTATTGATTCTGATATGTCGCATATTATTGATGATGCCACTTCTGCTATGCACGATACTTATGATGAAACTACTTCTATGCTTGATACAACTGTGCCACTTGGCGAATTTCTTGATGAACAACTTGCTAGGGCTAGAGAGAATGAAATTATTGAAACTGATAATACTAATGAAAGTGATTATGAAGGCTCTCCTAATAAATATGAATTACCTGTTGTGCCTGAGGGTATGTTATGGATGAAGAAACTAAAAGAGACTTTCTTGCTTGCAATGATAGAAGTGATCTTAAGAAATTATTAGCTAAGCTTAAACAAAAAACTATGAATGCTAGAATGAAATATGATCCTGCTTATGCTACTTCACCTACCTTTGTTACTGATAAAGATTATGAATTCTCTATTGATCCCGAGATAATTACTTTGGTTGAATCTGGTCCTTTTTATGGCCATGAATATGAAACTGTTGTGGCACATCTTACTAAATTAAGTGATATAGCTAGCCTGTTCACTAATGATGAGAGAACTTGCTACTTTTATATCCTTAAAATATTCACGTTCTCATTAAAGGGTGATGCTAAGATATGGTTTAATTCTCTTGATCTTGGTTGTGTGCGTAGACCCCAGGATATGATTTATTACTTCTCTACTAAATATTTCCCTGCTCATAAGAAACAAGCTGCCTTAAGGGATATATATAATTTTGTGCAAATTGAAGAAGAGAGTCTCCCACAAGCTTGGGGGAGGCTTCTCCATTACTTAATGCTTTGCATGTTATCCTCTTAAGAAAAATGAAATACTTGATATCTTTTATAATGGACTAACCGATGCTTCCAGAGATTACCTGGATAGTTGTGCTGGTTCTGTTTTTAGGGAAAGAACACCGGATGAAGCTGAAATTCTATTGAATAATATGTTGACAAATGAAAATAATTGTACACCTCCTGAGCCAGCACCTGAGCCAACCCCTGAGCCTATTCCTAAACCAACTCCGAAGAAAAGGGGTGTTCTATTTCTCAGTCCTGAAGATATGCAACAGGCAAAGAAATCCATGAAAGAAAAGGGTATTAAAGCTGAAGATGTTAAGAATTTACCTCCTATTGAAGAAATACATGGTCTTAATTTACCGCTTGTTAAAGAAATATATGGTTTTAATCCATCACCTATTGAAGAAACACATGGTCTTGATAACCCGACACAGGTAGTAGATGTAAATTCTCTCTATAGATATGATAAAGCTGAAATCCCATTTACTAAGTTTGCTAGCCCATGCTTAGATGAGTTTGATAAATTTGTGGTTAAGCAAGAAGACTTCAATGCTTATTTTGGTAGAGAATTAAACCACAGTGCTGATATGCTTGAACACTCGGGTGATTATATGGCTAATGTCAAAGGTGAACTTAAACTTATTAGTAAACATGCTTCTATGGTTACCACTCAAGTAGAACAGGTACTTAAATCTCAAAATGATTTTCTCAATGAATTGAATAGTAAGAATAAGGACTATGCTGTTAGAGTGGCTACTAGAACTGGTAACATGACTCAGGAACCTTTGTATCCTGAAGGCCACCCTAAGAGAATTGAGCAAGATTCTCAAAGAAATAATATAGATGCACCTAGTCCTTCTAAAAGGAAGAAAAAGAAAAATGATAGGACTTTGCATGCTTCTAGTGAACCTATTGCTGAAACACCTGAGAATCCTAATGATATTTCTATTTCTGATACTGAAACACAATCTGATAATGAACATGAAACTAGTGATAATGTAAATGATAATGTTCATGTTGATGCTCAACCTAGCAATGATAATGATATAGAAATTGAACCTGCTGTTGATCTTGATAACCCACAATCAAAGAATCAACGTTATGATAAGAAAGACTTTGTTGCTAGGAAACACGGTAAGGAAAGAGAGCCTTGGGCTCAAAAACCCATGCCTTTTCGCCCCAAACCATCCAAGAAAAAGGATGATGAGGATTTTGAGCGCTTTTGCTGAAATGATTAGACCTATATTTTTGCATATGCGATTAACTGATATGCTCAAAATGAATCCTTATGCTAAGTATATGAAAGATATCTTACTAATAAAAGAAAGATATCGGAAGCTGAAATTTCCACCATGCTTGCTAATTATACTTTTAAAGGTGGAATACCAAAGAAACTTGGAGATCCAGGAGTACCCACTATACCATGCTCCATTAAAAGAAACTATGTTAAACCTGCTTTATGTGATCTTGGAGCTGGTGTTAGTGTTATCCCTCTCTCTTTATATCGTAGACTTGATTTGAATAAGTTGACACCTACTGAAATATCTTTGCAAATGGCTAATAAATCAACTGCTATACCTGTCGGTATTTGTGAGGATGTGCCTGTTGTGGTTGCTAACGTTACTATTTTAACGGACTTTGTTATTCTTGATATTCCCGAGGACGATAGTATGTCTATTATTCTTGGAAGACCCTTTTTCAATACTGCAGGGGTTGTTATTGATTGCACCAAAGGCAATGTCACTTTTCATGTTAATGGTAATGAGCATATGGTACACTTTCCGAGGAAACAACCTCAAGTCCACAGTATCAATTCTATTGGAAAAATTCCATCGATTATTTTTGGAGGTTTTGAATTTCCTCTTCCTACTGTCAAGAAGAAATATGATATTCTTATTGTTGGGGATGTGCATATCCCCGTTGATGTAACCTAGTGTTATTCGAAAATTCTCCGATTCCATGTTATTCGAATGAGTTTGTTAACAAGACTTGATCAACCTTGTTAATGGATTCCTATTGATGATCATGAGAAGGATGAATTTAGAAAACACAGCTCTCTGTACCCTCTTTCTACTTTCTGTTATTTATATTAAATAAAGAAAAAATAGTAATTTCTGTCTGTTTTCTGATTATCCGTGCAATATAAAAGTACCCCAAAAATAAAATTTCTCCAAATGCCCTGAAATTTAAATATGATTTTTTCTGGAATATTTGAGAATATTTGGCACTGAGAACACAACAGGGGGGCATCCACCTGGTCACGAGGGTGGAGGGTGCACCCTACCCCCTGGGCGCGCCCCTACCTCGTGGGCCCACGGTGGCCCTCCTCCACTTATTCCTGCACCCACACACTCCTTCTTCCTCCTACAAACAACATTATCCAGCTCAAGCATGAGTTCTAGCTTATTTTGCTGCGATTTTCGATCTCCTTGCTCAAAGCACCTCTCACAAAACTGCTTTGGAGGATTGTTCCTTGGTATGTGACTCCTCCAATGGTCCAATTAGTTTTTGTTCTAGTGCTTTATTCATTGCATATATTTGCTGCTTAGGTGACCCTGTTCTTGAGCTTGCATGTCAAATTTATGTGGTTCCAAGTAGTTTTGATGCATGATATAGGCTCTAGGCACTTGTAGTAGTAGTTGCTATCAATTTTGTTGAGTATCGGTTCACTTTTATTTTGAAGTTACTAAAAAATTTAGAAATTTTTTAGAGGAAGAAATATGTTTAGGAAAATGTACCAAGGTTGTTCTTCAAGGAAACAAGGACCCGGGCTTGCAATGCGTGATGCTGATGATGAGCCACCAAGGGACGCTCCAGTGTGGCCTTGTGAATGGCCTTCAGAGAACTTCATGGATCGGGTAGGAATTAAGGAAGAATTTAACGCATATTTGCATAATGCTGATCTTGTGAGCTTCGAGGCAGAAAAGTGTCGTCAGTACCACTATCTCACTAGTTCCTTTGTGAGGAGGTTTGAATTTTCATCTTCACGTAATTCTCAAACTGTCATGTTTGATCTTTATGAAAATTCTTATACTATGGACTTAGAGGACTTTACCACTGCTTGCAAACTTCCACAATGGGGTAGTGCTAGTGAACCTCGCAAATTTGAATTTAGAGATTTTCTTGCTAGTATAACTGTGGAGGAATCTAGAGATATAGCACAAGCTACCATAGGGAGCATTCATTTTCCTGGTTTGCATTATTTTGCTCTCTTCATAGGTAGATGTATTAATGGTAAAGATGAAGCATGCCACATGTGTGTCCCTGACCTCAGTATTCTTAGGAGTGCTGTGCTAGGAGATAGATCTTATAATTTGGGAGCCATTGTTGCACGTAGGTTGCATCTTAATAGATTTAATGGAGATTTCTTTGGTGGAATTTATGCAACCCGCATAGCTAATTTTCTTGGTATAACCATACATGAGGATGATATTGAGTTGCCTCCTGCTTATTTGGATTATGAGGCTATGGTTCGTCATCAGTTTGTTGAGAGGAATGATCAGTTCCTCCAGTACCGGCTAATCTTTGACAGACGACGCACCTATCACGTCGCTCTCCCTGCTTCTACTTTCTTTGATTTTCAGGCAAAAGGGAGATATTTTATAACCGGAGAGGAGGCGGAAGAATATAAGAGGAGGGCTGAGATAGCTCGCCTCCAAGCTGTAGCCCACGATGCAATGACTGTTGCATCTCAGTACGACCCCAACAACAACTTTGGATATCCGCCAGGCCATCCGTGACATAGACCAACTTAGGCCAAAAGCCTAAGCTTGGGGGAGTACATATTTCTCACCGACATTACATTCATGTTCACACACTCATTGCTAGATGTCGGTGATCATATTTTTTTCATTGTAATATCCATGCTAGTTTATTTTCTCTTTTTATGCTTTCTTCTTGTGCGTTTGATAAACCTTAATAAAAACGAAAAAAATTAGTTGTAGCTTTTAGCTAGTTTTAATTTCCATGCTTGTAATAGTAATTAAAAAGAAAACCCAAAAAGATTTCCTGTTCTTCTTTTGCTTGTTGGGAGCTTTCCCGTGTAAATAGTTTTATTTCTTTTCTTTGGGGGTCGACAGGAGAAGACCATGATTAAATTGTTGAAGTGGATCTTATATGCATTATTGTTGATTTAACCAAGAGTCCATATTGCCTTGTCTTCTCCTGTTTATTAAATGCTTGTAGATTCCATCTTACTCCAATGCACGTGCACTGTTATTATTATTCACATCATTCGGTTGTGCAAGTGAAAGGCAATTGTGACGATATATGATGGACTGATTGAGATGGGAGAAGCTGGTATGAACTCGACCTCTCTTGCTTTTGTAAATATGATTAGTTCATCATTCCTGATTCAGCCTACTATGAATAAACATGTTCGCGATGACAATTAGAGATCATAGTTTCTTATGCCATGCTTAATTAGCTAGGAGCTTATAATGGTTTACCTTGCGTGCCAACATGCTATTAAAATGGTTATGATGTGGTATGATAGGGTGGTATCCTCTTTTGAACGATCCGAGTGGCTTGACTTGGCACATGTTCACGCATGTAGTTGAAACAAAATCAACATAGCCTCTACGATATTTATGTTCATGGTGCATTATATCCTACTCATGCTTGCATTCGGTGTTGATTAATTTTAATGCATGTTCATGACTGTTGTCGCTCTCTAGCTGGTCGCTTCCCAGTCTTTTTCTAGCCTTCACCTGTACTAAGCAGGAATACTGCTTGTGCATCCAATCCCATAAACCCCAAAGTTATGCCATATGAGTCCACCATACCTACCTATATATGGTATCTACCTGCCGTTCCAAGTAAATTTGTATGTGCCAAACTCTAAACCTTCAAATAAATACCCTGTTTTGTATGCTCAAATAGCTCATGTATCAACTAGGGTTGTCCGTATCTTCCATGTTAGGCGGGTTATTCTCAAGAGGAGTGGACTCCGCTCCTCACTCATGAGAAAATGGCTGGTCACCGGGATGCCTAGTCCCGTGCTTTATGCAAATCAAATCAAAATAATTGCAAACGAAACTTCCCCTGGGACTCTTGTTAGTTGGAGGCACTCGTTGTTTCGAGCAAGCCATGGATTGATGCTTGTTGGTGGAGGGGAGTATAAACTTTACCATTCTGTTTGGGAACCGCCTATAATGTGTGTAGCATGGAAGATATCGGCATCTCTTGGTTGTTATGTTGACAATGAAAGTATACCACTCAAAATATTATTCATCTCTATTTCAAAACCGAGCTCTGGCACCTCTACAAATCCCTACTTCCCTCTACGAAGGGCCTATCTACTTACTTTCATGTTGAGTCATCATCCTCTTATTAAAAAGCCCCAGTTGGAGAGCACCACTGTCATTTGCATTCATTACTATTAATTTACATTGAGTATGACTTGACTGGATCTCTTTTACCATGAATTACAATGTCTAGTCAGTCCTTGATCTTTAAAGGTGCTCTGCATTTATGTTTTGCGGTCTTAGAAAGGGCTAGCGAGATACCATCTTGTTATATCATCTTATGATTGTTTTGAGAAAGTGTTGTCATCCGAGATTTATTATTATTGCTCGCTAGTTGATTATGCCATTGATATGAGTAAACATGAGACACAAGAGTTATTGAGAATATGGTTAGTTTATAATCTTTGTTGAAAACTTGAATGCTGGCTTTACATATTTACAACAACAAGAGCAAACAGAGTTTGTAAAAGTTTTTCTTTATCACTTTCAGTTTGTCAACTGAATTGCTTGAGGACAAGCAAAGGTTTAAGCTTGGGGGAGTTGATACGTCTCCGTCATATCTACTTTTCCAAACACTTTCGCCCTTGTTTTGGACTCTAACTTGCATGATTTGAATGGAACTAACCCGGACTGACGCTGTTTTCAGTAGAATTTCCATGGTGTTATTTATGTGCAGAAGCAAAAGTTCTCGGAATGACCTGAAACTTCACAGAGATTATTTTTGGAAATAATAAAAAATACTGGCAAAAGATCAAGACCAGGGGGCACACCCTAGCCACGAGTGTGGGGGCGCACCCCCCTACCTCGTGGCCCCCCTGGAGCTCCTCCGACCTCAACTCCAACTCTATATATTCGTGTTCGGAGAAAAAAAATCAAGGAGAAAGATTCATTGTGTTTTACGATACGGAGCCGACGCCAAGCCCTAAACTCTCTCGGGAGGGCTGATCTAGAGTCCGTTCGGGGCTCCGGAGAGGGGAATTCGTCGCCATCGTCATCATCAACCATCCTCCATCACCAATTTTATGATGCTCACCGTTGTGCGTGAGTAATTCCATCGTAGGCTTGCTGGACGGTGATGGGTTGGATGAGATTTATCATGTAAGCGAGTTAGTTTTGTTAGGGTTTGATCCCTAGTATCCACTATGTTCTGAGATAGATGTTGCTATGACTTTGCTATGCTTAATGCTTGTCACTAGGGCTCGAGTGTCATGATTTCAGATCTGAACCTACTATGTTTTCATGAATATATGAGAGGTCTTGATCCTATCTTGCAAGTCTATAGTCACCTACTATGTGTTATGATCCGGCAACCCCAAAGTGACAATAATCGGGACCACTTCCGGTGATGACCATAGTTTGAGGAGTTCATGTATTCACTATGTGTTAATGCTTTGGTCCGGTACTCTATTAAAAGGAGGCCTTAATATCCCTTAGTTTCTGCTAGGACCCCGCTACCACGGGAGGGTAGGACAAAAGATGTCATGCAAGTTCTTTAACATAAGTACGTATGACTATATTCAGAATACATGCCTACATTACATTGATGAATTGGAGCTAGTTCTGTGTCATCCTAGGTTATGACTGTTACATCATGAACCACATCCGGCATAATTCTCTATCACCGATCCATTGCCTACGAGCTTTCCATATATTGTTCTTCGCTAATTTACTTTTACGTTGCTATTGTTATCATCACTACAAAACACCAAAAATATTACTTTTGCTACCGTTACCTTTTGCTATCGTTACCACTACTATCATATTACTTTTCTACTAAACACTTGCTGCAGATATTAAGTTTCCAGGTATGGTTGAATTGACAACTCAGCTACTAATACTTGAGAATATTCTTTGGATCCCCTTGTGTCGAATCAATAAATTTGGGTTGAATACTCTACCCTCGGAAACTGTTGCGATCCCCTATACTTGTGGGTTATCACTGCCCAAAAGGGGGGTCTTGAATCCAAGGTGGATCTTCTCCATAGAGGGGCTTCGGTCTCTCTCAAGGAGTAGATCCGATATGGATGAGGGAGGATCTATCTCTAAAATGAGCTATCACAGCGCTAACCCTAAAACATAGGTGGAGGGGGAGTATATATAGTCTAAGGGGCGAAGGGGTACATGGGCCTTGGCCCAGATGCGCTGCACGCAGGCATGGGGCCCGGATGGCCGGGCGTCGGGCCGGATGTCCGGGCCTTCGCGAGGTGCCAGATGTCCGGGCTGGAGTGGTCGGTCTCAGAGCTCTCTGGATAGGCAGGGTCCGGATGTCTAGGCTGGGGGCCGGATGTCCGGTGGCTCGGGAAGAGCCAGATGTCCGGGCCTCTGGCCGGATGTCCGGGCTGACGGGGTTCAGCTTCGGGTGCGTTCTGTGATGGGCGCCGGATTTCCGAGGGTCGGGCCAGATGTCCGGGGCCTATAGCAGCTGGCTCTTCTTCCTTCTCCTTCCTTTGCTTCCGCGCATGCTTGGCCTTGGTCCTTGGGTTCTCCATGGTCTCCTCGGGTGTACCTGAGTATGAACAAGGTTCGCGCTTGAAGTAGCATCCATGTCTTACATGCGAAAAAGGAAGATTCGGAAAGGAGTGAGTTCACCTTGTATCCAATGGCGTATGCTTGAGGTCTCAACATGAGGGCACTTGGGGCTTGGGGAGAATTCGTAGTGTACATGGGGATGATCGTAGGATGCTCCGCATCATCTCCCCTCCCTTGGGAAAGATTCGACCTCGGATCGAAAACCTCATCACCATGGAAACGGTTGTCGTGGATGGACTTCTAGTTGGACGGATTGGAAAACATGGCGCAATCCAAGTACTCCAAGGTGTCACCGGAGGGGTATACATGCAAAAAGAGCAAACACAAACGACACTCGGAAATACAATGGTTAGTGCACACAAGGTGTCTATCAAGTAAACATGAGTCCGTATGGCAAGATTGTTTGTGACAAAGTGCATGAAGCTTATCAAGATGATAGAGAATGGTATGCAAAGCATTCATGGGAGGAAAAGCATTCATTGTGTGCCCAAATGTGTTTTGAATATGATCAATACACCACGGTGCAAAATGATGTCATAGTGAGATGGTTTATCAATAGCATGAATATGGAATGGATGCTCAATATGAATAAGTTATCATGCGATTGATGGTAGGCAATATGATCATGATGTATGAATATGCCATCAAGGAAGATCACAACAAATTTGCGAAGGAAATGCACAAGCTCATATATCATGGATGACATGGGAATACAAGATGCAACAAGGCGATCATAATGTGAGTCAATCCATGCATGGGGTGCAAACTTGTGGTGAGTATGATATGTCCATCGAGCATGACATGTGTGAGCACCATCAACAAATATGTATGTCTTGGTGCAATGTGTCAAAGGAGTGATTATGTACCGATGCTCGATGTCGTGGCATGAGTGGAGGTTCGAAGGTGCACCCAATAAGTCTGAGTGCTCCTCAATTTGAAGGTACATAGAGCCAATCTCCAATGTCGCTCCTCCATTCGCGAGATGTATCATGTAGGCAACAAGAAGGAGACAACAATGAAAGAGTGACCCATCCAATATGCGTATTTGAGGATGGCTCAAAGGGAATGAGTTCACCTTTATGAGGATGTCGAAAATGTTGGTGTTGTGCATCATGTATGCCTTCACATGACCAAGGTGTTTCATGACGGTGCCACCTTGTGAATCCTTCAAAATGAAAGAACATGACAAACACTTGGAAAAACAAATGAGGTTAGTGCAAATGCAACACCTATCATTCGAATGGTGAGATACCCAACAAGTGTTTTTATCATGGTTATCATAAGAAAGGACAATATGTGGCATGGTATGAAAGCATAAGATGCGACTACAACCAAAGACAATAGGCTCAAGTAAACAAGCATGCATCACAAGTAATATGTCTAAGTCTCCAAGATGACTGAGCATAGATGCAACAATAGGAGGCTGATACGTCTGCAACGTATCTATAATTTTTTATTGTTCCATGCTATTGTATTATCTATTTTGGATGTTAATGGGCTTTATTTTACACTTCTATATTATTTTTGGGACTAACCTCTTAACCAGAGGCCCGGCCCAAATTGTTGTTTTTTGCCTATTTCAGTGTTTTGCAGAAAAGGAATATCAAACGAAGTCCAAACAGAATGAAACCTTTGGGAACGTGACTTTCTCAACAAATGTGATCCAGGAAACTTGGAGTGGGCGTCGAGAAACCATCAAGGAGGCCACGAGGCAGGGGGCGCACCTACCCCCCTGGGCGCGCCCTCCACCCTCGTGGGGCCCTTGTTGCTCCACCGACCTACTTCTTCCTCCTATATATATATATATCCACGTACCCCCCAAACATCCAGGAGCACCACGAAAACCTAATTCCACCGCCGCAACCTTCTGTACCCAAGAGATCCCATCTTGGGGCCTTTTCCGGAGCTCCGCCAGAGGGGCATTGATCACGGAGGGCCTCTACATCAACTCCATGGCCTCTCCGGTGATGTGTGAGTAGTTTACTTCAGACCTATGGGTCCATAGTTATTAGCTAGATGGCTTCTTCTCTCTCTTTGGATCTCAATACAAAGTTCTCCTCGATCTTCTTGGAGATATATTCGATGTAATCTTCTTTTGCGGTGTGTTTGTCGAGATCTGATGAATTGTGGGTTTATGATCAAGTTTATCTATGAACAATATTTGATTCTTCTATGAGTTCTTTTATTTATGATTGGTTTATCTTTGCAAGTCTCTTCGAATTATCAGTTTGGTTTGGACTACTAGATTGATCTTTCTTGCAATGGGAGAAGTGCTTAGCTTTGGGTTCAATCTTGCGGAGTCCTTTCCCAGTGACAGCAGGGGCAGCAAGGCACGTATTGTATTGTTGCCATCGAGGATAAAAAGATGGGGTTTATATCATGTTGCATGAGTTTATCCCTCTACATCATGTCATCTTACTTAAAGCATTACTCTGTTCTTATGAACTTAATACTCTAGATGCATGTTGGATAGCGGTCGACGTGTGGAGTAATAGTAGTAGATGCAGAATCGTTTCGGTCTACTTGTCATGGACGTGATGCCTATATACATGATCATACCTAGATATTCTCATAACTATGCTCAATTCTATCAATTGCTCGACAGTAATTCGTTTACCCACTGTAATACTTATGCTCTTGAGAGAAGCCACTAGTGAAACCTATGGCCCCGGGGTCTATCTTCCATCATATTAATCTTCCAACACTTAGCTATTTCTATTGCCGTTTATTTTACTTTGCATCTTTATTTCTCTTTATCATAAAAATACCAAAAATATTATCTTATCATATCTATCATATCTCACTCTCGTAAGTGACCGTGAAGGGATTGACAACCCCTTTATCGCGTTGGTTGCGAGGTTCTTATTTGTTTGTGTAGGTGCGTGCGACTCGAGTGTGATCTCCTACTAGATTGATACCTTGGTTCTCAAAAACTGAGGGAAATACGTACGCTACTTTACCGCATCACCCTTTCCTCTTCAAGGGAAAACCAACACAGTGCTCAAGAGGTAGCAAGAAGGATTTCTGGCGCCGTTGCCGGGGAGATTCGCGCCAAGTCAAGTCAAGATTTGACTCCCGACAACGAGCCATTTCTGGCACCGTTGCCGGGAGTCTACGCACAAGTCAAGACATACCAAGTACCCATCACAACCTCTTATCCCTCGCATTACATTATTTGCCATTTGCCTCTCGTTTTCCCCTCCCCCACTTCACCCTTGCCGTTTTCTTCGCCCTCTTTTTCAGTTCCCCTTCTCTTTTCCGTTCGCCTCTTTTTCGCTTGCTTCTTATTTGCTCGTGTGTTGGATTGCTTTCTTGTCATGATGGCTCAAGACAATACTAAATTGTGTGACTTTACCAATACCAACAACAATGATTTTCTAGCACTCTGATTGCTCCTGTTACCGATGTTGAATCTTGTGAAATTAATGCTGCTTTGTTGAATCTTGTCATGAAAGATCAATTCACCGTCCTTCCTAGTGAAGATGCCGCTGCCCATCTAAACAACTTTGTTGATTTGTGTGATATGCAAAATAAGAAAGGTGTGGATAATGATATTGTTAAACTTAAGCTATTTCCGTTTTCGCTTAGAGATCGTGCTAAAGCTTGGTTTTCATCTTTGCCTAAAAATAGTATTGATTCATGGAATAAGTGCAAAGATGCTTTTATCTCTAAGTATTTTCCTCCCGCTAAGATCATCTCTCTTAGAAACGATATTATGAGTTTTAAGCAACTTGATCATGAACATGTTGCCCAAGCTTGGGAGAGGATGAAATTAATGATATGTAATTGCCCTACACATGGTTTGAATCTTTGGATGATTATACAAAAAATTTATGTCGGATTGAATTTTGCTTCTAGAAATCTTTTAGATTCAGCCGCGGGAGGCACTTTTATGGAAATCACTTTAGGAGAAGCTACCAAACTCCTAGATAATATTATGGTTAATTATTCTCAATGGCACACTGAAAGATCTACTAGTAAAAAGGTGCATGCAATTCAAGAGATTAATGTTTTGAGTGGAAAGATGGATGAACTCATGAAATTGTTTGCTAATAAGAGTGCTCCTACTGATCCTAATGATATGCCTTTGTCTACTTTGATTGAGAATAATAATGAATCTATGGATGTGAATTTTGTTGGTAGGAACAATTTTGGTATCAACACATATAGAGGTAATTTTAATTCTAGGCCGTTTCCTAGTAATTCCTTTAATAATTATGGTAATTCCTACAACAACTCTTATGTAAATTTTAATAAGATGCCCTCTGAATTTGAGACTAGTGTTAAGTTTATGAATTCGCAAAAGAATTTCAATGCTTTGCTTGAAGAAAAATTGCTTAAGATTGATGAGTTGGCTAGGAACGTGGATAGAATTTCTCTTGATGTTGATTCTTTGAAACTTAGATATATTCCACCTAAGCATGATATCAATGAGTCTCTCAAGGCCATGAGAATTTCCATTGATGAGTGCAAAGAAAGAACCGCTAGGATGCGTGCTAAGAAAGATTGCTTTGTGAAAGCGTGTTCTTCTAGTTTCTATGAAAATAAAGATGAAGATCTAAAAGCTATTGATGTGTCTCCTATTAAATCTTTGTTTTTCAATATGAATCTTGATAATGATGGGACTTAAGATGAGCCACCTTTACCTAGAAGGCGTTCCAAAAATTCAGAGTTTTTAGATCTTGATGCAAAAATTGGTAAAAGTGGGATTGAAGAGGTCAAAACTTTAGATATCAATGAACCAACTATTTTGGATTTCAAGGAATTTAATTATGATAATTGCTCTTTGATAGATTGTATTTCCTTGTTGCAATCCGTGCTGAATTCTCCTCATGCTTATAGTCAAAATAAAGCTTTTACTAAACATATCGTTGATGCTTTGATGCAATCTTATGAAGAAAAACTTGAGTTGGAAGTTTCTATCCCTAGAAAACTTTATGATGAGTGGGAAGCTACTATTAAAATTAAAATTAAAGATCATGAATGCTATGCTTTGTGTGATTTGGGTGCCAGTGTTTCCACGATTCCGAAAACTTTATGTGATTTGCTAAGATTCCGTGAATTTGATGATTGTTCTTTAAACTTGTACTTTGCGGATTCCACTATTAAGAAACCTATGGGAAGAATTAACGATGTTATTATTGTTGCAAATAGGAACTATGTGCCCGTAGATTTCATTGTTCTTGACATAGATTGCAATCCTTCATGTCCTATTATTCTTGGTAGACCTTTCCTTAGAACGATTGGTGCAATTATTGATATGAAGGAAGGGAATATTAGATTCCAATTTCCATTAAGGAAAGGCATTGAACACTTCCCTAGAAAGAAAATTAAATTACCATATGAATATATTATGAGAGCCACTTATGGATTGCCTACCAAAGATGGCAATACCTAGATCTATCCTTGCTTTTATGCCTAGCTAGGGGCGTTAAACGATAGCGCTTGTTGGGAGGCAACCCAATTTTATTTTTATTCCTTGATTTTTGCTTCTGTTTAGTAATAAATAATTTATCTAGACTCTGTTTTGGTTGTGTTTTTTGTGTTTAATTAGTGTTTGTGCCAAGTAGAACCGTCGGGAAGACTTGGGGGAAGTCTTTTTGATCTTGCTGTAAAAAACAGAAACTTTAGCGCTCACGAGAATTGATGCCATTTTTATTTGGAAAGAGATATTTAGTTAATTGTTTTTTAATATGATTAATAGACAAATTCCTCACGTCAAGAAATTTATTTTAGAATTTTTTGGGTTCCAGAAGTCTATGTTTGACAGATTACTACAGACTGTTCTGTTTTTGACAGATTCTGTTTTTCTTGTATTGTTTGCTTATTTTGATGAATCTATGGCTAGTAAAAGAGTTTATAAACCATAGAGAAGTTGGAATACAGTAGGTTTAACACCAATATAAATAAATAATGAGTTCATTATAGTACCTTGAAGTGGTGGTTTGTTTTATTTTACTAACGGAGCTCACGAAGATTTTTTTTATAGTTTTGTGTTGTGAAGATTTCAAGTTTTGGGTAAAGATTTGATGGATTATGGAACAAGGAGTGGCAATAGCCTAATCTTGGGGATTCCCATGGCACCCCAAGGTAAAATACAAGGACACCAAAAATCCTAAGCTTGGGGATGCCCCGGAAGGTATCTCCTCTTTCGTCTTCGTTCATCGGTAACTTTACTTGGAGCTATATTTTTATTCACCACATGATATGTGTTTTGCATGGAGCATCTTGTATGATTTGAGTCTTTGCTTTTTAGTTTACCACAGTCATCCTTGATGTACACACCTTTTGATAGAGACACACATGAATTGGGATGTATTAGAATACTCTATGTGCTTCACTTATATCTTTTGAGCTATATAGTTTTTGCTCTAGTGCTTCACTTATATATTTTAGAGCACAACAGTGGTTTTATTTTATAGAAATTACTGAACTCTCATGCTTCACTTATATTATTTTGAGAGTCCTTTAGAACAACATGGCAATTTGCTTTTAGGCATAATAAAAACTTTCATATAAGTGCATTGAATACTAACAGAAGTTTGATACTTGATGATTGTTTTGAGATATGGAGATAGTGATATCAAAGTTGTGCTAGTTGAGTAGTTGTGAATTTGAGAAATACTTGTGTTGAAGTTTGCAAGTCCCGTAGCATGCACGTATGGTAAACGTTGTGTAACAAATTTGAAACATGAGGTGTTATTTGATTGTCTTCCTTATGAGTGGCGGTCGGGGACGAGCGATGGTCTTTTCCTACCAATCTATCCCCCTAGGAGCATGCGCATAATACTTGGTTTTTGATGACTCGTAGATTTTTGCAATAAGTATGTGAGTTCTTTATGACTAATGTTGAGTCCATGGATTATACGCACTCTCACCCTTCCATCATTGCTAGCCTCTTCGGTACCGTGCATTGCCCTTTCTCACCTTGAGAGTTGGTGCAAACTTCGCCGGTGCATCCAAATCCCGTGATACGATACGCTCTATCACACATAAGCCTCCTTATATCTTCCTCAAAACAGCCACCATACCTACCTATTATGGCATTTCCATAGCCATTCCGAGATATATTGCCATGCAACTTTCCACCGTTCCGTTTATTATGACACGCATCATCATTGTCATATTGCCTTGCATGATCTTGTAGTTGACATCGTATTTGTAGCAAAGCCACTGTTCATAATTTTTCATAAATGTCACTCTTGATTCATTGCCCATCCTGGTACACCGCCGGAGGCATTCATATAGAGTCATACTTTGTTCTAGTATCGAGTTGTAATCATTGAGTTGTAAATAAATAGAAGTGTGATGATCATCATTCATAGAGCATTGTCCCAATCAAAAAAAGGCCAAAAAAGGAAAAAAGAAGGCCCAAAAAAATAGAATAAAAAGGGGCAATGCTACTATCCTTTTTCCACACTTGTGCTTCAAAGTAGCACCATGATCTTTATGATAGAGAGTTTCTTGTTTTGTCATTTTCATATACTAGTGGGAACTTTTCATTATAGAACTTGGCTTGTATATTCCAACAATGGGCCTCCTCAAGTGCCCTAGGTCTTCGTGAGCAAGCAAGTTGGATGCACACCCACTTAGTTTCTTTTGTTGAGGTTTCATACATTTATAGCTCTAGTGCATCCGTTGCATGGCAATCCCTACTCCTTGCATTGACATCAATTGATGGGCATCTCCCTAGACCATTGATTAGCCGCATCGATGTGAGACTTTCTCCTTTTTTGTCTTCTCCACATAACCCCCTTCATTATATTCTATTCCACCCATAGTGCTATATCCATGGCTCACGCTCATGTATTGCGTGAAAGTTGAAAAAGTTTGAGATTACTAAAGTGTGAAACAATTGCTTGGCTTGTCATCCGGGTTGTGCATGATGAGAGAATTCTTGTGTGACAAAAATGGAGCATGACCAAACTATATGATTTTGTAGGGATGAACTTTCTTTGGCCATGATATTTTGAGAAGACATGAATGCTTAGTTAGTATGCTTGAAGTATTATTATTTTTATGTCAATATTAAACTTTTATCTTGAATCTTTCGAATCTAAACATTCATGCCACAATAAAGAAAAATTACATGAGAAATATGTTAGGAAGCATTCCACATCAAAAATTCTGTTTTTATCATTTACCTACTCGAGGACGAGCAAGAATTAAGCTTGGGGATGCTTGATACGTCTCCAACGTATCTATAATTTTTGATTGTTCCATGCTATTATATTATCTGTTTTGGATGTTAATGGGCTTTATTTTACACTTCTATATTATTTTTGGGACTAACCTATTAACCGGAGGCCCAGCCCAAATTGTTGTTTTTGCCTATTTCTGTGTTTCACGAAAAAGGAATACCAAACGAAGTCCAAACGGAATGAAACCTTCGGGAACGTGATTTTCTCAACAAACATGATCCAGGAGACTTGGAGTGGGCGTCAAGAAAGAATCGAGGAGGCCACGAGGCAGGGGGCGCGCCTACCCCCTGGGCGCGCCCTCCACCCTCGTGGGCCCCTCATTGCTCCACCGACCTACTTCTTCCTCCTATATATATCCACGTACCCCCAAACATCCAGGAGCACCACGAAAACCTAATTCCACCGCTGCAACCTTCTGTACCCAAGAGATCCCATCTTGGGGCCTTTTCCGGAGCTCCGTCGGAGGGGGCATTAATCACGGAGGGCCTCTACATCAACTCCATGGCCTCTCCGGTGATGTGTGAGTAGTTTACTTCAGACCTACGGGTCCATAGTTATTAGCTAGATTGCTTCTTCTCTCTCTTTGGATCTCAATACAAAGTTCTCCTCGATCTTCTTGGAGATCTATTCGATGTAATCTTCTTTTGCGGTGTGTTTGTCGAGATCCGATGAATTGTGGGTTTATGATCAAGTTTATCTATGAACAATATTTGATTCTTCTCTGAATTATTTTATGTATGATTGGTTTATCTTTGCAAGTCTCTTCGAATTATTAGTTTGGTTTTGCCTACTAGATTGATCTTTCTTGCAATGGGAGAAATGCTTAGCTTAGGGTTCAATCTTGCGGTGTCCTTTACCAGTGACAGCAGGGGCAGCAGGGCGCGTATTGTATTGTTGCCATCGAGGATAAAAAGATGGGTTTTATATCATATTGCATGAGTTTATCCATCTGCATCATGTCATCTTACTTAAAGCATTACTCTGTTCTTATGAACTTAATACTCTAGATGCATGCTGGATAGCGGTCGACGTGTGGAGTAATAGTAGTAGATGCAGAATCGTTTCGGTCTACTTGTCATGGACGTGATGCCTATATACATGATCATACCTAGATATTCTCATAACTATGCTCAATTCTATCAATTGCTCGACGGTAATTCGTTTACCCACCGTAATACTTATGCTCTTCAGAGAAGCCACTAGTGAAACCTATGGCCACCGGGTCTATCTTCCATCATATTAATCTTCCAACACTTAGCTATTTCTATTGACGTTTATTTTACTTTGCATCTTTATTTCTCTTTATTATAAAAATACCAAAAATATTATCTTATCATATCTATCAGATCTCACTCTCGTAAGTGACCGTGAAGGGATTGACAACCCCTTTATCGCGTTGGTTGCGAGGTTCTTATTTGTTTGTGTAGGTGCGTGGGACTCGAGCGTGATCTCCTACTGGATTGATACCTTGGTTCTCAAAAACTGAGGGAAATACTTACGCTACTTTACTGCATCACCCTTTCCTCTTCAAGGGAAAACCAACGCAGTGCTCAAGAGGTAGCAGAGGCAAGCGACAATGAACAAGATGTATCATGTGAGAGGCACGAACATATATGTCATCAACCCAAGAAAGCGAGTAATAGTGGAACATGGGTGATGCGACAAAGTAAGTAATCATAGTGATCAAGTCAAGCAAGCTAGTAGTGCAAAGATGCAACATACTAGAAGGAATCATGGCGAGCATGTCATGGGTGCAAATAGTGTGCATGAATAATTCACATGACATAGCACAAGCATGAAAGCAAGATATGAGAAAAATATCATCAATGTATCGGTGAGAGGCCATATGTAAATTGCAATGGGACATCATGACTCTCCCAACAGAACAAGCAACAATAGTATGAGGCACATGGTAAACATGGCAATAGCAGCAAGGATCTCCACCAAGCATGCAAATACACATAGAAGTAGTATAATGGTGAATCATGGGTAGATGCAAGCGAGGGTCACAATTGCATGGCAAAGGCATAAAAGCAAGCATAACATGCCAAGTGAACATGGTAGAATGGGCATAATGTGACAAGTGGTAAATAGCCCATAGCTGTGTGAGAGCCAAGTAGAATAGATGAGCATAGTTCTTGCGTGAATGGAACTATGGTAACGGTAGTCCACGGGATCCCAAGTCATCATTGCTCTCAAGAGCTCGTTTCGTCAACTCTTGGGATTGAGAGGTGGACGAGTATATGTGAGTACCTACACAAAACAAAGACAAAGGGAAAATTGTGTGTGTGTGGTATATGTACACATCATCCACCATGATGCATATGTGCTTGTGTTGGTTAGCACAAAATATCCAATGCTCAAATAGATGAGATGCGTGATATAGAAACATGTCATCCATCATGATTGGTTTGTTATTATGTATAGCATAATGGAGACTCAAATTGTGTAATGCATCGTGGGAAATATCTAGAGCATTGTTATTCATGGAATGCATATGGTGCAAGCAATTATGATAATCATGCAATGTATGGAATGCATCAAAATCTCCTAATATGTATGAGGAAACTATGGGGCTCTCCTCATGATCATTAGTGGAAACATCACATGGAGAATATTGACAACATTCAATACAATGCATATTTGGAACAATGTGATCATGGCATGGTATAGGAGATGAATTGCGCAAATCATGTAAAGGAAGCATGGCAATATCATCACATGAAAATCAAAAGCCAATGACCATCATCTTGTCATCTATGCCATAAGTGCAAATGGGATTTATTTTAATGGGGCATGCATAGCTACTATGTTGAGATTGAAATGATGCAATATGGGATATCTCACTCATAGCATATGACAATAAAGGATTATCGAACATGATGTGACCAAAAGAATTTTCACATGATATCCTATGGAGCATAGCATCACAACTAGGAAAATCAACATGCTCATCATCATATTCATCATAAATGGGTAAGTCATGACATGAGTAATTCGCACTAGCATGAAGCATGGGTGGATCAACATCATGCAAGCAATCATTGGTGGGATAGTCCGCTAGTGGGAGAAGGGAAGCACCATCACCTATGTTACCTTTGGAGCATCACCCATGTGTTGTAGGTGAGGTGTCGAAGATCCACTCGTTGTCATCTTCATCTTGATGGAACCATGTGGGGGTGAATCTTCGTCCACCATGGCCATCGTCGCCGTTGGAGGTATGGACTCGTCGAGGGTAGGCATGTCTTCATGTAGGATACCTAGCACCAAAGAAAACACACTCAGAGTAGAGGTTAAGTTGTTAGAAATCATAGTGACCTCACATGCCGTGTCAACTACCTCACTCACTAAGTGTTGTGGCTCACTCACTCCCTCTTGGATGCTCTCACTCATATGGTTGGTGGAGTCACTCAAATGGCTCTCAACTTCACATAGGATGTGTGGCATGCTCTCAAGTGTGGATTAGTAGTTTTCACACTCATCATCTCATAGGAAATGCACTCAATGTCACATATGGTGGAGTCACTCATGGCACTCATGTGGTGGTGGCTCTCCTCACATGGCAATTGGGGCATCTCGTCATATGTGGGTGTCAGAGAGATGTAGGTGCAAATGTCTCCATGCTCAATCATGTCATAGTCGTAGCCGTGGATGAAGGCCGAAGATGGCACATCATCAATCTCCTCTAAGACCAAAGATAATGTCTCATGTGCGGTTGCGTAACTTGACTCAGAGTATGAGTCCAATATGGGTGCCGTCTTCATGTTGTTGAAGAGGTTCGCACTCGTCGCCTTAGTCAAAGGAAATGGACCTAGCTCGACCGTCTTGTCACCATCTTGTTGTTGGAGGCCCATATGATGTGGCACCTCGTAGCTCGTCTCCATGACCGAAGGGAAATTCCCATGTTCGGCCATCTTCCTTGAGGGGCTTCCAAAGATGGAAGTGTCGCCCTCGCTCGTAGGTGGTCGCCTTGTAGTTGAAGATGTCGATGTAGGTGAACTCATGGGAAGTAGGCGAAGATGCCGTATGTCCAAAGGCGAAGATGCCTTGATAACACTTGGCAAAGATGCCGAAGTGGTTGGTGTAGCCGTAGCTCTGTCTTGGTGGTGCTCGTCTAGCGGTCTTCTCTTGTGCTCATGAAGTTTGGTTGTAGCTTGATGTAGAGCTTGTTGGGACTTGTAGGTTTGCGCGTGTCGAGCATCTTCATGATGATGGTGGCGTTGTCGTACTTGAGCTTGTAGGAGATGTCGTTCGTCGTCGTTGTGCACATGATGCTTTGAGGTGACTTACCCTTCATGACGATGTGGATCACGAACGTGATGGTGGTCGCCATGGAGATTTGGTCACGGACGACTTGAGCTTGCATCACATGGGTGCTCCTAAGATGATTGACTTGCTCGTCGTCGCCTTGAAGATGACGAAGGGGAAGTAGATGTCGGATTTCGGGTTCCGGCAGACCCTTGAGGTTCGAACACTAGGGTGCGCGCATAGATTTCGCCTTCTACCTACCTGCACCCCACCGCCTTGCTAAGATCTAAGCTATGGAAAGAACAACACAAGAGACACAGGGTTTATACTGGTTCGGGCCACCGTTGTGGTGTAATACCCTACTCAAGTGTGTGGTGTGATGGATTGCCTCTTGGGCTGATGATGATGAACAATACAAGGAAGAACAGCCTCGCGAGGGTCTGTTCTTGGCTGGGGGGACGAACTGCTAGGAGGGGTTCAGTCACCCTTCTCTCTCTCTGATTTCGATCCGATTCTCTTGATCCTCGATACTCGATCTCCTCTCTACTTGATGCCCTCCTACCATGGTGGCTAGTCCTATTTATAGAGGCCCTGGTCCTCTTCCCAAATATCGAGCGGGAAGGGAGCCAACAACGGCGGGCTAATTTGAAGGGGGACAGCTTGTACCAGCTATCCTAAAAAAAGTAGTCTTCGCCTGCACAAAGCTCTGGTGGTGACGCCGTCTTGGGCTCCACGATGACCTCCATCTTGCAGTCCTCCTGGTCTTGGTCTCGTTGCACCGAAATGGCAACCTTTGCCTGATGCCTCGGTACTCCGCGGCTGCACTTGCCCCCTTTGCACCAAAGGGGAAAGGAGGACACTGCGCGGGCTAGCGCCCGCCTGGCGCCCTTGGTCGTCATGGCTTGCGTCACGGGCACCTTGTGAGGTACCCCGCCTTGATCTCTCCGCCTCCTCGTGAGCCAGCCTGGTGAGGCCATGCATGAGGAAGCTCCGTGTCGTCCGCCCGCTTGGCCCCTCGCGAGGGTCTTGGGTATGTGTTGATGAAGATGGGCCGTGCTGGGCCCCCCTTTGAGCCACGCCGCAGGCCGCAGGCAGGCAAGTCTGGGGACCCCCGTCCCCAGAACACCGACAGTAGCCCCCGGGCCCAAGGCGCGCCCGGACTTGGCCGTGCAGGGAGGCAGAAGGGCAAGAGCGAAGCGCCGCGGGCCCTAACAGCCTGCGGCCTTGGGCGCCGCGTGGCGGTTGATTGGACGTGAGCGCCTTAGCAACCGCGCGAGTTAATAAAGGAGCGGCATCTGCCTAGGCTTTTCTTTTTGCTTTCTCCGGTTGCTGCTCAGATCCCCTTTCTCGCGCCTCTCCTTCCTTTCTCCAAAATTCCCAGATCTACTCCGACCACGTGACCTAGGAAGCCATGGTGCCTCGTCAGTCCCCGGTCGTAGCTTGGTACTCATCTACCCTGGACTCGCCGAATGTGTTGAAGGCGAGCCTCGCCCGGTTGCGTCGGATGGCAGCGGCGCAGGGCATCGACGGGGCGAAGGTGTTCAAGGCCGGCTCCGCCACCCCTGAGGGACAAGGGAGCACCTTTTATCCGTTCTTCGTAAGTGCCATTGCTGCTGGCCTGGTGCCTCCCTTCTCCGAGTTCTTCTTCTCTGTCCTCCGCCATTATAAGCTACAGGCTCTGCATCTCCACCCCAACTTCGTCCTTCTCCTGGCAATTTTTGCCTATTACTGCGAGGCTCACGTAGGGGTGCAGCCCTCAGTGGCCTTGCTGCGCCACTACTTCTACCTCCGGACCTCTCGCGGTCCTGCTTCCGCGTGCGCGAGCTTCATCGCGTACGGTGGCGCCATTGCCATTTCGAATCCCGGGAAAAGGTTTGAGGGCTTCAGGAGCAAGTGGGTCTTGGCAGATGCTGGGTGCATCCACCCTCGGCTGATCTTGCCCATGGAGCAACCCACAAGCTCCAACGATTGGGGTCGAGCGGAGCTCGCGGACCCCCGCGCGAAGCTGGTGTTGGAGAAGATGGACGCGGATCTGAGCCCGGCCAACATGGCGGCGGTGAAGCTGACCAGCGCGTCGCTGCTGAGGGAATTCCTGGAGCACCAGCTGGCTCCGCTTCGGCAGTACTCACTTCCGATGTGGAGGCCCCATCTGAGCCCCGCGGCCTTGGCCAACGGAGATCTGGCTGCAGTTTTCGAATCTCTGGTCGGGGGCAATGTGGCGAGGTTGGAGGGTGCTCCTAAGCCCTTGTTCCTTCGCGACGACTGGGAGCAGATAGTGGAGTCCATGCCCGTCTTCAACGGGGACGGGCCCGTGCCCATGGAAACTCTCGAGGAACCGGTGGACGTGCCCTCCGACGACTCCAGCGAAGAGGAGGAAGGAGGGGAGCGGGAAAAAGGGCCTGACTCCGAGGCGACTGACGGAGAGTCGAGGGCTCCCCTCCCCCGGCGTAGGTCCCGCGTTCTCCGCCTCTCTCCGAGCAATGATGACGAGAATGATGATGAGCAGGACGGCGGGAGCTTGCCCCCGATCCTGAAGAAGGACGGGACCGGGTTGATCTCCCGCGGGTCTGTCCTGGCCCCGAGACGGACTGCAGACGCACCTTCCGCTTCCAAGCTTCCCGAGGTTGACCCTTCCAGCCGGCTTTCAGGCTTCAAATTTGGCCGGAGGCCGCTTGAGCTCACTGGCGACGACCCGTAAGCGCTTGATTCTTGTCTTTATTTCTTGTTTTGCTTCTAAGGCTTGACGTCCGCATCTCTTGGATAGGCTGGCGCCTGCAGCAAAGAAGCCGAAGGGAGCTACTGAGGTTCCATCCGTGGCAGCGCATCTGCCCGCGAAGGAGGGTGACCGCGACGCACGGGCTTCTCCTGCCCGGTCGTCCTCGCGAGGCCTGGCTGAGCCGGCTGGGGCGAGCTCAGCCCCCATGGCCCAAGTGACTCCCGAGGTGCCTTTGCCTGCTGCCGCCACTACAGCCGTTGGGGCGCAGCAGGCTCTGCCTCAGGATGCTGTGGCCGTGTTGCCGCCTTCTCCTTCTACTCCACCGACTGTTGTCTCTCCAACTCCTCCTGCCGTTCTGGATCGTGCTGCTGCTGAGCTGGACCAGCTGCGGCAGGATCTTCTTGGCGCCGACCCTCGCTTGGTGGCCGGGCGCTTGGAGCTGGCTTTAGGATGGATTCGCTCCGACGCTTCGATTTGGGCGGCGCTGGTCCAGGCCTCGACGGCTTGCGATGAGGAGAAGCATGCCGTCCTTGAGGCGAAGGCTGCTCATGACGCAGCCCTGGGGGAGGTGGTCGACGTTCGTGGTCGCTGCGAGGCACTGGAGGACGAGCTGCAAGGCCTGCGGGACCAGCTCGCGAAAGAGGTCCGCCTTCGCCAAGAGCAGGAAGAAGGCGTGAAGATTCGCGAGGCAGCAGTCAAGGAGAGGGAGGTCAAGCTTAGGAAGCGCCGCGACCGCCTAGGCGCGCTGGAGCAGGAGTTGGGGGCGAGGAAGGCCGAGCTGGACGACAAGGCCCTGGTTCTTGCCGAGGACCGCGTGGCCTTCACGGAGATGGAGGCGAAGGCTCGCTCCTCGCTGAGGAGGCTTTACAACAGCGGCCTGGAGAGCCCGCTGGCTGGCGCTGAGGACGGCCCCGCCAAGCTGCTTCCCTTCCTGGTTCGTGCTCTTGAAGATGTCTCCCTTGGCCTTGGCCCCACGGCCGAGGCTGAGGCGCGTGTCCTGTCTTCTGCAGCGCTGACGCGGGTCCTCACCCACATCTACCTTCGTGATTCCGGCGTCGACCTCGACAGCCTGCTGGAGCCAGTAAGCGGCGAGCGTGCCGCTGCCGCTGCCGAGGCCGTGAAGGGTCATGCGGAGGGTCTGCGAGGGAAGTTCCGGGCCTTCAGCACCAAGCGGAAGCAAGGCGCAGCCGACCCCACTGCTCCATGAGGCGAACCCACTCCACGCTGCTCCACCGCCGACAAGTGACTCCGTTGTGGCTCCTGTCCTGCCTTTAATTCCTGCACATGTATCATGCCTCGGGGAGGCGTTTAAACTTGCGTTTGTCATTGAGATAACAGTGTCGACTATAATATTTGCTTTTGAATTCCTTGAGATTTACGCTTTTCCTTCCTACTTGCTTATGTTCTACGCCGGCAGAGCCCGGCCCCGCGCATACCTCAGCCGCCGTTAGCCCCGACCGGAAACCAGGACGGGACCAAGGAGTGAGGGGCTACGTGACAAGTTAGGCTCCTGAGTCACGATGCTCAGGAGTCCCCCTTGGCGCACGAACAACAAGTAGGGAGGTATGATGTGGGTGGATCTACCGTTCTACGTCTGCAGAGCCCGGCCGCACGCATACCTCAACCGCTGTTAGCCTTTCGGAACTAAGGAGTGAGGGGCTACGTGACCAGTTAGGCTCCTGGGTAGCGATGCTCAGGAGTCCCCCTTGACGCTCAAACGGCCTTCGTACCTTGGCTCCGCTCGGGGAGAGACGCGCGACGAACCAGGCCCGGGGGGCCTGGCTGGGCGGCGTGCGTTTGGGCGTGACCCAGGCGCAGCCCCCGTGCCCAGCCCCCTCGCGCGGCACTCCCGAGGGGAGGCGTTACGATGAGGCTAGTCACTAAGCTCTGGGCTCCCTGAAGTTGATGCGGCCCGGGGGCCACCCTCAGTTGTTTATCACCAGCGCGGAGCATAGCGCTTCCGTATGTGTACGGGCATAGCCGCTCCTCGGCAGTGTCGTCAGCCAGCGCGGAGCATGGTGCTTCCACTGGTATGTGGGAGGGGGGCCCCCTCCGGGAGGAGCCCCCGGGGCGTGTGCAGTCCCGCCCTGACACGTGGCTAGCACGGTAGGGCCTGGCGAGGTGTATCTGGGCACCCGTGAGCCAGCGCGGGACTCATGGGGCCCTACCTCTAGGCGGGTTGCGCCTGGCACTGGGCCTTATCTTGTGATGTGTCCCTGCAAATTTGGTTAGATGCCGGCACTCTACATCCCCGGGTCTCGGCCCTCGAGCTGGTCTCAGCCGTCGCTGGTATGCCAGGTCGCGATGCCATGGACAAGGCCAGAGGGTGAGGGCTGGAGAGCCAGTAATAGCCCTGAGTCGCGATGCTCAGGTACCCCCCTTTAACGTGCAAGTGGTCAGCATGGAGAAGAAGAGGTGCCGTGGACCGGCATCAAATAATCAAGCATGGTGGGTCGAACGCATGACCGGAAATAAACGCAAAAGGGATACATGCCGCTGGGTCTGGCCCGAGCGACTTGGGGATGATGCAGCCCGAGGGGCGCCCCCAACAGGGTAAGCTAACAACATGAAATAAAAGGGATACATGCCGCAGGGACGGACCCACGCGGCCTGGGAATAATGCAGCCCTAGGGGGGCGCTCCCAGCTGGAAATGAAACTTGAAAGATGTCACCTGATGATGTTGAGGATGAAGGAGTGTTGGTGTAGCAGACTCAGTGGGCTGCGGAAGCCGATCCTCACGAGCCCCTAGGCCTAGGGGCCTCGGGAGGCTCCAGAGGCGCTGGTGGCTCCTCGCGGACCATCTCCATCTCCGCCACGGCTGCGGAACGCCTGGCCTCTTGTGCCTCCATGATTCTCCTCATGAGGCACTGGTACGTGGCAGCCGCGTTCGGCAAGCCGTAAGGCATGCGAATGCAGCTGTGGGGTGGACCTCCGCAGTGCCCCACTCGCGAGGGCCAGAGGCGCTCCAGAGAGGCGACTCAATTGAGCCCTGGTATGTCGATGCAGACGCACAGCCCACCATCCTCGCCTGGATGGGGAGCCACTGCTGGTAGGCGGCGGCCGCCTTTCATGACTCTTCACTCCTGTAGCTCCTGAATGGCCTTGCTGACGAACTCCTGAGGGTCTGGCTCCCCTTGCCTTACTCCTTCTTGAGGGAAACGTGCTTCGAAACACACCTCCATGTGGTGCCCAAGCGCCTCCCTCGTGACCTTAGCCAAGTCGGTGGACCTCCAGGGGAGAGCCCCCGAGCCCTGCCTAAGGAGGGCACCGGACGCGCTTTCCTATGCAATGGAAGGAGGAGAACGGGATGGTGGAAGACGAATTCCGGCGCACCCCTACCTGGCGCGCCAAATGTCGGATTTCGGGTTCCGGCAGACCCTTGAGGTTAGAACACTAGGGTGCGCACGGAGATTTCGCCTTTTACCTACCTGCACCCCTCCGCCTTGCTAAGATCTAAGCTATGGAAAGAGCAACACAAGAGACACAGGATTTATACTGGTTCAGGCCACCGTTGTGGTGTAATACCCTACTCCAGTGTGTGGTGTGATGGATTGCCTCTTGGGCTGATGATGATGAACAATACAAGGAAGAACAGCCTCGCGAGGGTCTGTTCTTGGCTGGGGGGGGGGACAAACTGCTAGGAGGAGTTCAGTCACCCTTCTCTCTCTCTGATTTCGATCTGATTCTCTTGATCCTCGATACTCGATCTCCTCTCTACTTGATTCCCTCCTACCATGGTGGCTAGTCCTATTTATAGAGGCCCTGGTCCTCTTCCCAAATATCGAGCGGGAAGGGAGCCAACAACGGCGGGCTAATTTGAAGGGGGACAGCTAGTACCGGCTATCCTGACAAAAGTAGTCTTCGCCTGCACAAAGCTCTGGTGGTGACGCCGTCTTGGGCTCCACGATGACCTCCGTCTTGCAGTCCTCCTGGTCTTGGTCTCGTTGCACCGAAATGGCAACCTTTGCCTAATGCCTCGGTACTCCGCGGCTGCGCTTGCCCCCTTTGCACCAAAGGGGAAAGGAGGACACTGCGCGGGCTGGTGCCCGCCTGGCGCCCTTGGTCGTCACGGCTTGCATCACGGGCACCTCGTGAGGTACCCCGCCTTGATCTCTCCGCCTCCTCGCGAGCCAGCCTAGTGAGGCCGTGCCTGAGGAAGCTCCGTGTCGTCCACCCCACGAGGCTTGGCCCCTCGCGAGGGTCTTGGGACTGTGTTGATGAAGATGGGCCGTGCTGGGCCCCCCTTTGAGCCACGCCGCAGGCCGCAGGCAGGCAAGTCCGGGGACCCCCGTTCCCAGAATGCTGATAGTAGACTTGACCAAGGCACGAATCTCCTCCATCCTTGCATCATTCTCCTCCTTTTGTGCAGAAAGATTGTTGTCGAGGTAGTCTCTTGTACGTAGCTCGGAGTGTCGCATGTCGATGGCGAGTTTGTCAATGCGCTCTCGCAATCTTGATAGTGCACCTTGCATTTGTCATTGTAGATCGAAGATGGACACTTTGGTGATGTAGTTGTTCACGCCATCGTTGTTGTGGAAGACTGGAGATGAAATGCCTTGCCTATCCATCACAATACTCGAGCAAATATGAGTGGAGAAAGGAGAAGCACTATACCAAATGTACCATGACCGATGTTGAAGATGGATCAATGATCACTCAATTATGTAACAAGGAAATAGCACAATAGGTACAACTTCTTGTCGGTTTCTCACACCTACACAAATAAGGCTTATGGTGGAGCTCGGTGAGTATAGTGGCACAAAAATTTGACGCAAAATGTTAGCAAGATTCAATAATGTTGAAAGAGATTCACAAATTCGCAAGTGAAACAAGTAGACCAATAGCAATGAATGGCACACGGAAACGCACGCACGGATAGATAAATGGGGTTGTGCAACCAAGGAATTAGCTCAAAATGTGGAATCCACAGAAAACGCTCGTGTTGCATAACTTAAGAGAGACGCTAGCACGATTGCTCAATAGGCGGATACGACACTTGTGCACAACCTATAAGATGCAAAATGTATCAACTTTTTTTTGAGGGTACGCAAATTGCATACCGTAGCTTTATAGAAGGGGAGAAAAACAATTTACAAGAGTGTTGCGGTGTTGCCAACAGCCATAGGTCGGCAGAGGCCACACAAAGAACTCCAACTCCACACACTAAGCTAACTTCTCACAAAAGATCACTAACTCCTCTCCCTCCGGCTATCGCTCACATGCGAAGTTCATTGATTATCTTGTTGACTGAATCCATAACTGGAGATGGAGTACTAGCAGGGTGAAAAACACGATCGTTTCTTTGCTTCCAAAGATGCCAGCAGACTAGAATCACGAAAGAGTCGAAAGCTCTCCGGTTCTCCTTTGCTACCCTCTGCCGGGTGTTTCCCCACCAATGCTCCAGAGTGTCGTTGATGTTGGGGGCTAAATTAGGCCCAAGCTTTGTCCTGGACAATGCCATGTGCCAAACTTGTCTCGAGATGACGCACTTGAGAAGGAGGTGGTCCACAGCGTCTTCTTCCTGATCGCAGAGGTAGCAGGGGGAGATGTCATCTTGGAGACCATGTCTAAGGCGCCGGTCAGAGGTCCAAATCCTGTATTGGATAGCCAGCCACATGAAGATCTTGCAGGTGAGCGGCGCCCAGCACTTCCAAACCCATTTAGCGAATGTAACGCTGATTGCACCCTTGAAAAACATCCGATAGGCAGAGGCGGATGTGTAGATTTGCTTCGGATTCCATGGCCAAATTGCCTTGTCCTGTAAGTTGGGGTCCAACCGAGCGGCCAGAATATGATCCCAGAGCCTGATAAACTGAACCAAACCTTCTGTAGACAAGTCACCTGAGATGTCAGACGTCCACCGATGGTTAAGTAGCCCCTCTTTCACTGTTCTTCTATTGAATGTCTGCGTTCGAACTGCACCCCAAACGTCCGGTGCAATCTCCTTGGCCGACACACCTCCCATCCATCTATCTTTAAAGAATAGCGTGGTGGCCCCATCGCCAACTCTCCACTGGACTAAGCTATCGAAAGCAACAAGCACTTGTGGATCCTTCTCCATGGGAAGTCCATGCCAGGGGCGAATCCTATCAGTGCGCCGCAACCACTCCCACCTCAACCTAAGGGCCAAGCCCTGGCGCTTCAGATCGACCAGTCTGAGTCGACCTAGATCCTTGGGCCTGCAGACTCTCTACCAAGCAACCAAGCATTTCCCTCCATGTATCTCCTCAGAGCCCTCCCAGAAGAAAGCACGGCATCGTTTGCTCACTTGCTCCAGTGCCCATTTTGGGGCGTCCGCAATGATTAGGTGGTGCGTTGGCCACGCCATGACTACGTCGTGGACAAGGACCAGCCTCCCAGCTCTAGTTATGAGACCTTTCTGCCAACCCGGCATGAAATTAAGCACGATGTCCACCACCGGCTGCCATTCAGAGCGTGTTAATTGCCAGATGGATAGTTGGAGGCCCAGATACTTACAGGGAAAGCTCTCCAAGCACCAAGGCATCGCCCCTTGGACAAGATTCTTGTCTCTGTCTTCCTCTCTGATCAGAATAGCCACTAATTTCTCATAGTTGATACGTAAGACCGAGGCATTTCCGAAGATGTGCAAAGCCTCTCTGACGAACCGGAGATCAGACGTAGTGGGCCTGGTAAACAGAACCACATCGTCCGCATAAATGGAAAGCCTTTGCATCGGCGTACAACCCGGCATAGTACTCAGCACATTGCACTCATGTGCTCTGATGATGAGAGATGTGAGCACATCCATAGCGATGACGAATAGGAGCGGCGAGACGGGATCTCCCTGGCGTAAACCTTGAGCATGCAAGAATTTTTGACATGCATGGTCGTTGACTACCACGCGGGAGTGAGCTGTGGATAGGAGTGTGGATATCTAGGAGAGCCATGTCTCAGAAAAGCCCTTGGCCCAAAGCACTTCAAACAAGAAAGGCCAAGATAGACTGTCAAAGGCCTTCGAGATGTCCAATTTAAGCATGACTCCTTTAGCTTTACGCCGGTGAAGAGACCGAGCTACTTGTCTGACAAGCAGGAAATTGTCATGCAAGTTCCTTCCTTTGATGAACGCCGATTGGTTGGGCTGTACGAGCTCATTCATGCGCAGTCTTAGTATGTTCGCTAACAACTTGGATCCAATCTTTGGCAAGCTATGCACCAAGCTAATAGGCCTGAAATCTCCCACCTGACAAGCTCCCCGCTTCTTCGGGATTAGCGTGATAAGCGCTTGGTTGAGGCGCCCAAATCCGTGGCCATTGCCAAGAAACAAGTGTTGCAGAGCAGCCATCACGTCTCCCTTGACAGTACTCCATGATTTTTGGAAGAATAATCCAATGAACCCATCAGGACCGGGTGCCCGATCAGCGGGCATCTCTTTGATGGTGGCCCACACCTCCTCCTCCGTAAACATTGTGTCCTGGTCATTCAAGTTGATGGGTTGGATCCCAAGGAAGTCCAAATCCATAGTGTTGCCGCGCCTCCTCGCAGTTCCCAACAGATCTTTGTAGGCCTCAAAGAAGAGCTTCTCTTTCCCAAGTTGATCCGTGATCAAGTTCCCGTCATGCAAAAAGCGTCGGAATGAAATTCTTCGTCTTCCTCCCGTTCGCCATGAGGTAGAACAGTTTGGTGCTTGCCTCGCCCTCTTGAAGCCAGCGTATCCTCGATCTTTGGCGAGCAATTGTGCGCTCAAGCGAGGCAAGACCTAACGTGGTCAACTTTAAAGTCCTCCTGAGCCACCATTCACCATTCGTAAGCCGGCGCTTTTCCTGCGCCACATCCAACTAGAAGATGATCCAGTTCGTGATCGCAATCTGTAGCTTTATATTGCCCATCTTTTTCTGCCCCCATGAAGTCAGGTATCGCGCCGTCTTCCTTAGCAAGATATCCAGGCGTTTGAAAGGGTCATGCATGGCTGGTTCGCACACCCAAGCCTCCTTAACCGCATCTTCATAGCCCTCGAGCTTGGTCCAAAACACCTCAAATCTAAAGCGCTTCTGTGGGTGCATGCTCTCCTGAAGTGTAAGATGCAAAGGGCAATTATCCGAGGAGGAAGTGGATAGAGCTTGCAGGAGGCAGTCCGGATGCGCCAGCTCCCAATCCACAGAAACTAGGGCCTTCTCAATCTTCATGAGGGTGGGGGAATCTCTTTCGTTGCTCCAAGTATAAGCTCTTCCGTGCATATAAAGCTCCTTGAGGCTGTTGCCGTCAACAAACTGGCGGAATTTATGCATCATGCGTCTACCAATAAGTGAGTTGTTCTTATCGGTGGCTTGGAGGATCATGTTGAAGTCTCCAATAACCAACCACGCGCCCAGACAGAGCGGTCTCCTAGCCTCTAATTCCTCCAAGAAAAGCATTTTGTCCTGGTGATCTTGAGGGCCGTAAACCGTGGTGAGCCACCAGGGTGCACCATCCGTGGGCGAGACAAAGCCAGAGATGAAGTGCGTGTCCCGCACAAAATTCGTGATGTGCACCAACTCCGATTTCCAGGCTAAAAGGACTCCTCCCCTAGTGTCAGAAGCAGGTAAGTAATAAAACCCATCATACGCTAGTCCTAGACATTGCATCACCGTGAATGTATCAATACAGGCGAGTTTAGTCTCTTGGATACAAAAAATTGAAGGGTGATCCGTATCCGCAAACTCCCGGAGCGCCTTCTTCTTGACCGAGCTGTTGAGACCTCGCACGTTCCAACACACCAACTCCAGAGCGGGGGACAACATGATGTCAGTCAAGCAACTCCATGGCAAATGGCTCAAGTGAGTAGAGCCACCCTCGAGGCATCTACCGTCCCAAGATCGAATGGGATCGCTTTCCCAAAGATCGCTGCCATCGCCCTCAACTGCGGCTCCTAGATCGGGGAGTCAAACATCTGCCACAACTGACCCAAAGCCTTGTCCGTAACCGTGAGTCCGTCCGGTGTGATACCAAGCGCCTTTAGGAGTACGGTCTCTGCTGTCGTTGCACTGGTTTTTTTTGGCGCGCAAGCAGACGAAGATCGCGTATTCCAACATGGTGTTTCAAGCGCAACACCCTTGCCACGGACCGCTTCAATCTCTTTGAGGAGCGGAGGGGCTAGTTTCTTCAGCAGCCCAGTGCAGAACACTTTGATATTTGCCACCGCAATTTGCTCTTTAGGAGGAAGCAAAAGATCAGTCTGTACGTGCATGGGAAGGTCACCATCCATGCAGCTGTCACGCACCACCAGGCGATGCGTCTCCATGCAGCCAACCAGCGCCCCGTCCAACTCAGGCTCAGGATCAGAGCCAGCCCCAACCGAGCAGTCCGACCCTACCACCGCATGCAGCGGCACCGCGGACGAGATTTCCTCCACTGGGGCCCACCCGGGCGTAGGCACATCCACCTGGACCGAAGCCCCCAGCATCCCCTCCTGGTAAGGCACATGGCGCTGCCCTGGCGCAGGGACCAAGGCTAGACCGGTCTCCTCCGGAATCGTAGAGACAACCGGGCCAATCCCAACAGTCGCAGCGGCCTCAACCTCGGGATTCGCTGCTTCCACCAGAACCGAATCAGCCGATTTGTCCTCATTTCCCACCTCGGGATTCTCCGCTTCCACCAGGACCGAGTCAGCCGCAATGCCCTCTTTGCCAGCTATAGGGGGAAGCTCCTGGCCCAGCGCAGAGGATAGCGTGCGAACGGCCTCTGCCACTACCAACTCCTGGCCCGCGGTCCCTCCCCTGAGATCTTCTGCGGCCAAACCTGCCGTTGGAGCGATCTCCACCGCGGGCACAGCTCCAGGGCCAGGATCTGCTGCGGCCACCACAGCAGGCGCCGGACTGGCTGCACGCATCACCGACATAGCAGAACGCGGCGGCATGCCCGCGACTCCCATGGCCATCGGAGGAATGCGCCAGTCGGACGGACCAATACGCCCCAGGAGAGCCTGACGATATGAGCCGCCCGGAGCGCCACTCGCCGGAGCACCACTCGCAGGAGCGCCGCCGCGAGCATCACGAATGCCATGCGACCATGGGAGAACTCACCATTCACCACTCCCCGAGAAGCTGCCGGAGTCTTCAGGTAGGCCGCTTTGGCCGCTGCCATCGGAGCTGGGGGGCGAAGCCAACCCTCCAGACCCGCATGCTCCCTGACTCTACCATTGTGGATGAGAGTCTTGTACTCCAGAAGCTGGCGGGACATCGGCGGCGATCCACGGGGCTGCCAACCACCTCAGGCTCCGGAACCCATAGCCGCTTGGCCACCGGCACCTCGTCAGGGTCGACGCACCACGCCTGTAGCTTGAATAGCGATAGATCGTCCCGATTGGCTGTCTCCGGTGCTAAACTGTCTACCAGGCAGCCAGTGCCGAGGAGCTCTACTGTCGTGTCCTGAGTCCAGACGTGGGAAGGGATGCCTTCGATCATTAGATCCACCTGGGAGCGCATCAGCCTGGTCGTCGCCAACGCCTGTTGCAGCCATGGCCTGAAGAAGATCTTGAAGAAGCCATGCTCCACCAAATCAGCTGACACCGCCTTGTTGCGAAGATCCGGTGCCGCGAAGCCCACAAGGAAGTCTTCTGGATGGTACTTGTGCACAGAGAACTTGTGTCTGGGAATGCCTAGCTGAACAGCGATGGCTTCAGCCGCATCCACACACGAAACCGCCGGCCGCGAGCCACCGACATAAGCCACCACTGCCAGACGGAGGCGCCGCTCCATGTCGTCAATCTCCGGTGAGCGCGAGATGACGCAGACATCACCGGTCGCAGCTGGCTGCGCCAGCCAAGACCCCACAGGTACGGTGTCCACCGCGACTGACAAGGGCCGCCCCTGAGGGGAGACCTGCCTAGTCACCGGCGACAGCCTACCCGCAAGTCGTGTTGGCGGCAGCTGCTGGTCATGGCGCGCCACCTTGGCCATGGCCTCGCGCCGAAGCTCCTCCTTCGGGCACGGGCTCCTTGGGCGCTTGCACTCCGAAGAGATGTGCCCTTCCAACCCGCAGTGGATGCAGAGCGGCGGAAAGGAGCAATCTTCCTGGCGATGGCCTTCCTTGAAACACTTGAAGCACAGGCCGAACAGATCTGGCAGATTTCTCGCCGCTCCTGAGAGGACGCCGGAGAGTGCGACCTGGGACGCGCCGCCGCCGCGAGTTGCCGCAGTCGCATCTCCTGCTTCCGACGGCGCCAGAGGGCCTTGCACGAGGGACCGGGCTTCCTCCACGGAACAGCGGGGCCCGAGCCAATGGCCGGATCCGGGGCCTCCCCACCAGCCGCAGGGCGCGCACCAGTGGAAGAACCCGCGGAGGACGGCGAGGCGGAGAGGCCAAGGCCGGAGACCATGGGCTGCGGCCGGGACGAAACCGAGGCCAGGCTGGAGGCACCAGAGGCCATGAGCGAGCGAGGAGAGGGAATCGCCTAGGAGGAGGGACGGAGGAGAGGGGGCACCGGGACCGGAGTGGTCACCGGCGCAGGAGGGTGGACGCCGGGGTCGGAGTGGCCGCCGGCGGGGACAGGGGAGCGGGGGAGCGCAAGGTCTGTGCAAGCATGCATGCATCTAAATGTATCAACTTTCTATCCCAAGTATGCTATATATGTATGTTCCGGTGGTGTGATCCAAGATGATCGGATATGACAATCTTATATGCAATGTGGTATGATGCTATGGCACTTGCTTACAAGCTCTTTTGTTTTTCTCTCTTTTGCTTAAAAGCTTCTTCTTCTTCTTTTTTGTATATGGACACAATGCGAAATGCACAAACCAAGATAGCAATTGGGTATATACGGGAACAATCTTGTGACACAAGGGATGATATGATACCAATATGGTATGGTATGTATGCAATGTATGGTGTAGATCACTAATGTGCACAAGTAACATTGCCGGCAATACTCAAATGGCTAGTCCTGATAGGCAAGTAACGCAAAATGGGCTAGGGGTTATCGATGCAATGTCAAGGAGAATATACAATGGAGGGATACCACGATACCAGGATGATATGGAGGTTACCGTCCGTGGCGATGATGAGTGGCGGTGATCTTGATGGAGATACCAAGATGATGGAGACTCGTCCCTAAGTATCCAAAACACCTTAGGAAACGGAAAAACCGTGAACTACAAATCTCATGTCAAATGTCAAATGGTGGTAGCAGGAAAGCGGTGGTGGTTGCGGAAGCTCAGTGGGATTACGGAAATGCAATGATGGGTTTTGTGAGTAGGCAATGCGGAAATGAAGGGTAAGGTGGTGGACTATACACGGCGTCCGAGTTGGAAGCACGGTCCCTAAGTAGCCGAAACACCTTAGGAGACACAACTCACAACACAAACAAAATTGGGTTAAATTGGGTTGGCAGAAGTGTATGGTGGGTAAGCCTATGTGGGAGTTATGGTGGTGGTTGATGAAGAAGCAATCATCCCTAAGTAGTCGAAACACCTTAGGAGACTCAAATCACAACTCAAACAACCACTAATGCTATATGGGAACAAAATTGATTAGGTTGCGGAAGGCTATGGTGGTTTTGTGGAAGTTATGATGGAAGCCCTAGGCAAAGATGCCAAAATGCCAAAACTTTGATGGGGTCAAATGGTGATGGTAGTATTTGTGAGGGATGGGGGATGCCAATAGCTTCAAAACGAGCTGAAGAATGTCAAAAACGGACTCCGGATGAATTAGTTACGGACAAAACGGTGAAACGGGACATGCTAAATTCCCAGGGGCCGGACATCCGGGGTTGGGGTCGGATATTCGGGGGCTGATGTCCAGAACCGTGCGGATTTTATGCTCCAGGAGCCGGATGTCCGGCTTGGGGCCCGGATGTCCGACCCGATGGCCCGGATGTCCGGCCCGACGATTCCGGATCTTGTTTGGGGCGGAAATTTTTGAATTGGGGGCAGAAATTGATGATTTCGGGGGCAAAATTTGATGGATTTCGTGGATGGAAGGTGAGGAAAATTGGGGGAAATATAGATCTACTCAAGACACAATGAATCCATGGATCAAAATCAACAAAACATCATCAAACAACCAAATCACAAAAAAAATTGGGGGGCTATTTTTGGTGGGGATTTTTTAATGTAGGACGAAATCAACAAAATTAGGCTAGAAAACAAAGAGGGGAGGCTCCGAAATCATGATCAACATGGCTCATGATACCAAGATGATGTAGGGTGGAACCCTAGATGGTCGATCTTTCACGAAAGGAGTGTATCCCGCGAAGAACACGAGGGGAAAACACAAAGGGAAACACAAGAGAAACACTCAAACCAACTAGATTCGGTCACACATGTGCTAGATTCTCGAAACACAAAGGGAGATACACGATCCAAAGTCAACAAGGGACGATACAAGGGGTAACCGGTTCTTCTTCGTGAGGAGGTCTTGATGGGGCCACCCAAAAGGGGGTCTTGAATCCAAGGTGGATCTTCTCCGTAGAGGGGTTGCGGTCTCTCTCAAGGAGTAGATCCGATATGGATGAGCGAGGCTCTATCTCTCAAATGAGCTATCACAACGCTAACCCTAAAACATAGTCTAAGGGGCGAAGGGGTACATGGGCCTCGGCCCAGATGCGCTCCACGCAGGCAGGGGGCGGATGTCCGAGCGTCGGGCCGGATGTCCGGGCCTTCGCGAGGTGTCGGATGTCCGGGCTGGCAGGCCGGATGTCCGGGTTGGAGTGGCCGGTCTCAGAGCTCTCTGGATAGGCGGGGTCCGGATGTCCGGCGGCTCGGGAAGAGCCGGATGTCCGGGCCTCTAGCCGGATGTCCAGCCTGACGGGGTTCAGCTTCGGGTGCGTTCTGTGATGGGCGCCGGATTTCCGGGGGTCGGACCGGATGTCCGAGTTGGTCCAGATGTCTAGGCTAAGGCCAGACGTCCGGGGCCTGTAGCAGCTGGCTCTTCTTCCTTCTCCTTCCTTTGCTTCCGCGCACGCTTGGCCTTGGTCCTTGGGTTCTCCATGGTCTCCTCAGGTGTACTGAGTATGAACAAGGTCTGCGCTTGAAGTAGCATCCATGTCTTACATGCAGAAAGGGAAGATTCGGAAAGGAGAGAGTTCACCTTGTTTCCAATGGAGTATGCTTGAGGTCTCAACATGAGGGCACTTGGGGCTTGGAGAGAAGTCGTAGTGTACATGGGGATGATCGTAGGATGCTCCGCATCACGCTACCTCTACATATACCTTTGGGGTTAGTTTTAGACCTAAATAATTGTTATTTGGTGCCAGCGTTGAGCATGAACATTGTATCTGGATCTTGTTTGATGCGAGACGGTTATTCATTTAAATCAGACAATAATGGTTATTCTATTTATATGAATAATATCTTTTATGGTCATGCACCCTTGATGAGTGGTCTATTTTTACTAAATCTTGATAGTACTGATACACATATTCATAGTATTGAAGCCAAAAGATATAAGTTTAATAATGATAGTGCAACTTATTTGTGGCACTACCGTTTAGGTCATATTGGTGTAAAGCGCATGAAGAAACTCCATGCTAATGGAATTTTGGAATCACTTGATTAGGAATCACTTGATGCTTGCGAACCATGCCTCATGGGCAAGATGACTAAGACTCCGTTCTCCGGAAAAATGGTGTAGGATCGAAAGTATGTCTAGAGGGGGGGTGATTAGACTACTTGACCAAATAAAAATCTATCCTTTTCCCAATTTTAATTCTTGGCAAATTTTAGCAACTCAGCACAAGTCAAGCAAACAACCTACACATGCAATTCTAAGAGTATAGCAACGGAATGTAAAACAATTGCATATGAAGGTAAAGGGAGGAGTTTGGAGGGAGCAAACGCAATGTAGACACGGAGATTTTTGGCGTGGCTCCGATAGGTGGTGCTATCATACATCCACGTTGATGGAGACTTCAACCCACGAAGGGTAACGGTTGCACGAGTCCACGGAGGGCTCCACCTACGAAGGGTCCACGAGGAAGCAACCTTGTCTATCCCACCATGGCCATCACCCACGAAGGACTTGCCTCACTAGGGTAGATCTTCACGAAGTAGGTGATCTCCTTGCCCGTACAAACTCCTTGGTTCATCTCCACAATCTTGACGGAGGCTCCCAAGTGACACCTAACCAATCTAGGAGACACCATTCTCCAAGAGGTAACAAATGGTGTGTTGATGATGAACTCCTTGTTCTCGTGCTTCAAATGATAGTCTCCCCAACACTCAACTCTCTCCCATAGGATAGGATTTGATGGAAAGATGATTTGAGTGGAAAGCAACTTGGGGAAGGCTAGAGATCAAGATTTATGTGGTTGGAATGAAGTATCTTGACCTCAACACAAGTGTAGGTGGTTCTCTCTCAGAAAATGTATGTTGGAAGTGTAGGCATGTTCTGATGGCTCTCTCCACGAATGAAGAGTGGGTGGAGGGGTATATATAGCCTCCACACAAAATCTAACTGTTACACACAAATCACCAAACTCGGTGGGACCGAATCATACAACTCGGTTAGACAGATTTAGTTCATAATTTGACCGTTAGGGTTTTCGGTGGGACCGATATCATTAGGGTTAGGGCATAACGTAATCTCGGTGAGACCGATTACACAAACTCAGTGAGACCGATTTTGGTAATAGACTAACCAGAGAGTTGGTCAGGCAATCTCGGTGGGACCGATTCGCTCTCTCAGTAGGACCGAAACGTTACGAAAGGGAAACAAAGAGTTTGCATTGCAATCTCGGTGGGACCGATCGCTCATCTCGGTTGGACTGATACATTACGAAGGGAAACAGAGAGATTACAATTCCATCTCGGTGAGACCGAGGTCCCTATCGGTGGGACCGAAAAGACTAGGGTTTGTGGCAGTGGCTATGTCAAGTGAACTCGATGGCGCCGGATAGATCAAATCGGTGGGTCTGAGTTTGACTTTTGGTTTGGGATATATTTTGATATGAGAAAGTGGTTGAGGGTTGTGGAGCATATCACTAAGAACTTTGAGCAAGAACCTCATTAAGAAACACCCCATCCCCTCTTAATAGTATTGGCTTTTCCTATGGACTCAATGTGATCTTGGATCACTAAAAATGAAACGTAGAGTCTTGTGCTTTGAGCTTGAGCTAGTCCTTTTGTCCTTAGCATTTTGAGGGGTCCACTTTCTAATCCATGCCATGTCAATCATTGAGCTTTTCCTGAAATATTTATCTTCAAGTAGCATTAGCTCAATGAGCTATATGTTGTTAGGAATTACGAAAACCACCCAGGGATAGTTGCACTTTCAATCTCCCCCTTTTTGGTAATTGATGACAACATATAGATCAAAGCTTTGACAAATGATTATAAGATTGAAAAACATCGTCGCTTTGAGAAGTACGAATGTGATAAGCAAGAGCTCCCCCTAAATTTGTGCATTATTTAAAATTTGCTTTTGAATGCAAATGCACAATCGATTAGGATCATGGGTTACTCTTCCATGTCACATACATATTAGTGGAGCGCTCGAAATGATAGAAGCATGCACTCATCACCAAGCAAGTGAATGATCATATATGGAATATAAAGGATAGCATCATTCAACCAAACATTAAGGTAGCATATGATCAACCACATGATCATATAAGTATCTCACAAGGACATAAAGTATCTCACACAAGCACACAATAAAGTAGTTCAACCAAAATAGCAAGAGAGATAAAAAGCAAGACACTATCTCTCGAAGCCTATGATCTATACATATTTCTCCCCCTTTGGCAACAAGTTACCAAAAAGTTTGAAAATGCATAGTGCTATATGTCTCTCAGGCTTGGTCTTCAGGAGGTGGTGTAGATAGAACTCCAAGGATGAAGGCTTCCGATGAAGTAGTTGGAGCTGATGGAGTGGGTGCTGGAGGTGGCACTAGAGCTGTAGCTGTTGGTGCTGACGCTGAAGCTCTAGCATCTTTGACCTCGGACCTTGGACCTCGGACCTCGTGGCACATGCTTAAAAGCATCAGTGGTTTCTTTTCCTCTCCTCTCCTCTGCTTCCTCCTAAAGTTTCTCAACTGCAGTCTGAATCTCAGTCACCTTCAGATCAAGATCATAGAATTTTGTTTCCACAACCCTCTCCAGGCTCTCCTGATTCTGAGTCAGGGTGGCCAATCCCTTCTCAATCCTCAGTGTAGCTTGAATCAGATAGCCTAATTGATCTTTCTTGCTCTTCAGGAAGACTCGAGATGCCTCTTCAACACTTGGCATCTGGGCAGCTTTCTCAGCCCTTTCCTTGCCTCTCTTCTCCTGGACTTGAGCTGATGATGGTTCTTCCTCATTCATCACAATAGTGTTATCTTCAAACTCAGGATATAGAGGTAGATGCTCCTTGTCCAGCAAGTAAGTCACTGTGTCCATTTTAGAGTAGATGATCTCCTGAATGTGTGGAGCATATCCAGAACTCCTCTTTTGATCAGCAGCAGTCCTTTTGATTGTTTCTACAATCAAGCTCATAACTTTGAACTTCTGGGGGACATCAAAAATTTGCAGCATGTTGATGGAGTGTCCTTGGATCATCTTGTGATCTCCTGACTTGGTAGCAATGTGTGCCTTAAGATCTAGTTAATGGTAGGCAGACCAGACAATAGATAGTGTACAGATCCAAACTTATGTGTTGCTAAATCCTTATCAGGGATCTCCTTGTACATGTTTTCCATTGAGTTGTGGTCTTTCTTCTTGGTGGCATACACATCCAAGGCATCTTCATGTTCCTTTGGGGCATTGATTAGCTGGGCCCATTCATCAACTGTGGACTGGTACCTAGTACCCTCAGACATCCAAACTATCCTCCCATCTGGATAGAAGTGGGCAGTGGAGTAGAACTGCATGATCAACTCATCATTCCATTTGGTGAGCTTTTGTCCAACAATTCATCTACTCCACAAGCCTTAAAGCTGTCACACACTCCAGGGAAGTGATCTTCATTTTCTCGGATGAACTTCCAGTCCACCCATTTCATGTCACACACTATGGGCTTCTTGTCAAGCAGAATGGTCTGATAGAAATCTTGTTGTTCCTTTGTGTGGAACCTGTAGTCTCAATCCTGCATCTTTCCTGATGTGCATGTCCTCAGGGACTGGGTGAGCATCATTGTGGTCAGGAATTTTGGGCTTCAACTTCGTCAAGACAAGAGAATCATCTTCTTCTTCTTCAGCTTCAGGCACTGGGGCCTTGTTCTTCTCCTCGGCGGGTATACTCCTGGTGTTCCTCTTGGGTTTTGGGGGTTTCTAAGCAGCAGCCTTGGGAGCAGATTTGGGCTTAGATGGAGCAGCCCCTGACTTGATTGCATCTCCCATAAGTTTCTGAGCCTTAGGAGTTGGTGCAGCATCCTCTTCCTCCTCCTCCTCTTCTGAATCTCTCATAATGGAGGATCTACCAAGTACTCTGGCAGTGGTCTTCTTGACCCTTTCTTTTCTTTCCTTCTCCAGCAGCCTCTCCAGTTGGCTTGGAGGTTTTAGCAATTGAGGCTCTAACTTTTAAGGTTGGCACCCTCTTGGCAGGGGCCTTTTTGTGCAATCCAGGCTTAGTTGATGCAACTGTGCCATGCTCTTTCTTCGGAACCTTTTTCTTGGAGTTGACTTCTTCCTCAACAGCCACATAATCCTCATCCTCAGAATCTGAGGTCTTCTTCTTCCTTGTTCTGGTGGCTGCCTTGGGCAAGTTGCTTGGTGTGCTCCTGTTGCCCTCATCAGAAGTGCTAGAGGGACTAGTGCCCTCACTCATATGAACCTGCTCCTCAGACTTGTTCTGGCTGTCACTTTGATCAGACATTTTGCAGGCAAACTGTCAGCAGACCCTGTGAATAGATTGTAGATGGGGTAGAGTAGATGAGCATCACAAAGTGCAGAACTTTTGCAAAATAGATGACTTAAAAACTTAGTTTTAGTTCTTCACAGAAAGCATTTTGGATCTACCGGTTTGTAAACTCGGTGATACCAAAGCAGCTTTTGGAACCTAAACTAATGAACTTGGTCAAACCGAGTCACAGTTCAGTGGCACCGAGACTACTAGGGTTCCATGGATAATCGATCTCGTCACACCGATTTGCAATTTTCGGTCAGACCGAAAACGCATGTGCAATGGCCTAAGCCAAATCGGTGAGACCGATTTCTACAACTCGGTCGGTCTGAGATGAGTTCGGCGGAGACCTAACCCTAAATTTTCAAATCAAATCAAATCTACGGGATGCTTTCGCTAGACAGGATGATTTCATACGTGGCAAGAATCATGGCAAAGCAATGTGGTATGAATCGGAGTTAAGGAATAGCACGAAGATCAAGTTCATACCCTACTTCAGCGGTGAACTTGCTACGGCGGCAACGGCGGGGCAGATTGCCATTGACGGCGGCGGAGACCAATGGCGGGAGGTTGCTGGTGGCGAGAGGACGATCCGGAGACCTGAGGAGGCAAAGCAGGTCACGCGCGGGTGAAAGGTTTCGAAATTTTTTCCAAAATTTGACCTGTCAGTATATATAACTGATACGTCTCCAACGTATCTATAATTTTTGATTGCTTCATGCTATATTATCTTTTGTTTTGGACATTATTGGGCTTTATTATTCACTTTTATATTATTTTTGGGACTAACCTATTAACCGGAGGCCCATCCAAGAATTGCTGTTGTTTGCCTATTTCAGAGTTTCGCAGAAAAAGAATATCAAACAGAGTCCAAACGGAATGAAACCTTCAGGAACGTGATTTTTGGAACGAACAAGATCCAGGAGACTTGGACCCTATGTCAAGCAACCAACAGGGAAGCCACGAGGTAGGGGCACGCCTACCCCCCCCCAGGCGCGCCCTCCACCCTCGTGGGCCCCCTGTTGCTCCATCGACGTACTCCTTCCTCCTATATATATACCTATGTACCCCCAAACGATCAGAGACGGAGCCAAAACCCTAATTCCACCACCGTAACTTTCTGTATCCACGAGATCCCATCTTGGGGCCTGTTCCGGAGCTCCACCGGAGGGGGCATCGATCACGGAGGGCTTCTACATCAACACCATAGCCCATCCGATGAAGTGTGAGTAGTTTACTTTAGACCTTCGGGTCCATAGTTATTAGCTAGATGGCTTCTTCTCTCTTTTTGGATTTCAACACAATGTTCTCCCCCTCTCTTGTGGAGATCTATTCGATGTAATCTTCTTTTGCAGTGTGCTTGTTGAGACCGATGAATTGTGGGTTTATGATCAAGTCTATCTATGAACAATATTTGAATCTTCTCTAAATTCTTTTATGTATGATTGGTTATCTTTGCAAGTCTCTTCGAATTATCAGTTTGGTTTGGCCTACTATATTGATATTTCTTGCAATGGGAGAAGTGCTTAGCTTTGGGTTCAATCTTGCGATGTCCTTTCCCAGTGACAGTAGGGGCAGCAAGGCACGTATTGTATTGTTGCCATCGAGGATAACAAGATGGGGTTTTTATCATATTGCATGAATTTATCCCTCTACGTCATGTCATCTTGCTTAAGGCATTACTCTGTTCTCTTGAACTTAATACTCTAGATGCATGCTGGATAGCGGTCGATGTGTGGAGTAATAGTCACTACAAAAAAAAGACACATCCGTGACATTTTGGGCTGAACGAAATTTTTTTCTGTCATACATATGACACTTCTATGACGATAATTGTGACAAAACCCGGTATCATCATAGATGTGGTGGGCTCCTACTTCTATGACAAAATTCATGACAGAAAATGGGCTTTTCGTCATGGGCGGGCCGGAGACGCGGCTACATGACATTCTTTGGGCCGTCCATGACGGAAAAAATCATGGTAGAAGCGAGGGGGAGGAAAATTTCAGGGAGTTCCCGGTTACGGTGGGAGGTCGGGGGCCGAGCGATGCGTGTTTCTCTCGTACACGTACGCGCGTGTGTGCGAGGCGTTGGCTCTAACTAAACCCGAGCGAGGCGTTGGGCTCTAACTGAACCCGAGCGATTGCACTGCAGGCTACGCGTTACTGAACCCGAGCGATCGATCGATGGCTGTTAACTGAACCCGATCGAGCGATTCCTTCGCTCCTGCTGCTAACTGAAGTCGATCGATGGGATGAACAGTGAGC
>NC_041380.1:159577302-159585176 GCF_002162155.2 Triticum dicoccoides
GGTGGAGGGGTGCCCGTGGAGGGGTGGTTGAACAGGACCCCGTGGTGTGGAGGGCTGGATGAACAGTAGACGGTGGAGGGGTGGTTGAACAGTAGCCGGTGGAGTAGCGCGCAGTGGAGGCTGGATGAACAGGAGCTCGTGGAGGCTAGAGGAGGTCGACGGTGGAGATGAACAGTATCCCGTGGAGTCCTGTTTTGCGGTACGCCACACCCCTCCCGATGAACAGGACCCCCGTTTCGACCGTAGCGCTCCAACACAAGTCTGTTTCCTCCATTTTGCGGTATGCCCACACCCCTCCCGATCAACAGGACCCCGTTTCAACCATAGGAGGTTCGTTTCCTCCGTTTTGCGGTACGCTAGACCCCTCCTGATGAACAGGATCCCGTTTCGAACGTGGCCAGTCGAACACAAGGCCGTTTCCTCCATTCTGCGGTATGCCAGGCCTCGTTTCCATCGCTTGTTCCGTCCAAGCCCTCCCGATGAACACGATGCATTTCATTGCCTCCCCATGAACACGACGCATTCCGTTGCCTCCCCATGAACACGACGCATTCCATTGCCTCCCCATGAACACGAAGACGACCCTGTTTCTCCGTTCCGACCCAGCCATGTACACGAGCCCTGGCCGTACGTATGCGCGAGTAGGCGTTCAATACCCCGCCCGTATGTACACGTACGTGGCCGTATTTTCTTTCTTGCACCCTGGCCGATGTACGTACGTGTAAATGCTACGTGCGCGCCTCTACTACGACACGTGCGCGCCTCTACTATGACACGTGCGCACCTCTACATCGACCAGTATGTACATACACGTTCGCGACCAGAATGACAACGCTACGTATGCTTCGACCAGGTGGGTCCCGACTGTCAGGCACTTCCTTGCCTGCGAAGATGTAGCTTGTCGGTCCCAGCAGTCAGGGGTGAATCATTTTTTTTGCCCCGACGCACTTCCTTGCGTGCGAAGATGTAGCTGGTGGGTCCCAGCAGTTAGGGGGCAACGTTTTTTTTCGCGAACTACAGTGGCCCGTTCGGTGGGTCCCAGCTGTCAGGTGGAGGAATCATTATTTTCCGCATAATAAGGAGGCACTTCCTTGCTGCGGCCGTGGACCCAGCTGTCAGCCTCTCCACGTACAGTCCGCGTCTGATGGAAGTCGTTCCTTGACCACGTTGATCACGCCGCGCTGAGAGCACCAGGGCGGTGGACGACGGCGAGGCCTAGGAAAGGGACGACACGGAGGCAGGGAAGACTAGGCAGTTGTTTCCCATGCGGAGGGGAGTACGACTGTACGAGGGTTTACTGGTTCGTCTGCCGTCACCGGAGAATAACAGTAGGTGTGGGTGAGTAGAGGGATGGCTAGGCCAGCGATGGGAGTACGGTCGGGCGGTGAGGCCTGCGCGGCAGCACAGCCAGCCATGAGGAGGAGGGAGCAGGCAGTCCCGCCGGCGCTTGTTTGAGCGGCTGGAGTAGGAAGAGCAGAGATTGAAGAAGCACGACGGCCGTTGGATGGACATCCAACAGTTAGTGCTTGTGTGTCAACCTTTTTTTAGGAAAGCCTCAAATCTGTGGAAAACAGCATACGGCCCATCTTCCATTATTTCTAATAATTTACAGCCCATTCGCTAATTCTTAAGGTTTTTTTGGAGCCAATATTCTTTTTGTTAGCATTACAGCCCATATTGTGGCAACAGCTAAAAAATTATACGAAATTTTGCATATTTCAGTGCGGTCCGAACTGTTTTTAATCCCGACATTTCGACTCACATTCAAACTGATTTTAAAAATAAATGTATATCAATATAAAATCCAACAAATTCTCCACGCATCAAAATTAATGTAATTTAAAATCTTGAAATGAAAAAAAAGATATTTGAAACTAATTGCCGGTTTGATCTGTTTTAAAAATGTACAACCCATTTCTCATTACTGATGGGCCATTTTCTCGGCCAGCCGAATGAAAGCTCTCCTCGTCTTGAAAGATTTGCAGCCCAACAGGCCTGACAAAGCGACTTACTTGGCAAATCACAAAAAACTCGGCTGTGGCCGTGGACCCAGCTGTCAGCCTCTCCACATACGGTACTCTTCTGATGGAAGTCGTTCCTTGACCACATTGACCATGCCGCGTGGAGAGCACCACGGCGGTGGACGACGGCGAGGCCTAGGAAGGGGACGACGCGGCAGTGGAAGCCCGCGCGGAGAGGACTACGAGGGTTCACTGGTTCGGTTGCGGAGTGAGGCTGCCATTGCCGCAGGGCCTGGCCAGCGGTGGGAATAGTAGGGCGGTGAGGCCTCTGCGGCAGCACAGCCGGCCACGGGATGCAGGAGCATGCGGCACGACCGGCGCTGCTTTGGGCGGCTGGAGCAAGAAGACTAGAGGTTGAAGAAGCACTACGGCCGTTGGATGGCCATCGTACGGTCACTGGAGCTAGAATCGTTCATATTGACTAAGTTAACAAAGCCCTTCATCCCCGTCAACTTAGTAGGCCCACAAGTCAGCCTCCCAGCAAGGTGGGTCCCAGCTAGCCGGGGGAGTATTCATTTTTCTGTGCGTAATAAGGAGGCACTTCCGGCGGGTCCGAGCTGACAGCGGGGGGAACGTTTTTTCACGAAATACGGTGGCCCGTCCGGTGGGTCCCAGCAGTCAGGGGGAAACAATTTTTTTCGCAAAATACTGGTGGCCCGTCCGGTGGGTCCCCGCTGTCAGGTGGACGAATAATTGTTTTTCCGCATAATAAGGAGGCACTTCCTTGCGGCTGCCGTGGACCCAGCTATCAGCCTCTCCACGTACAGTACTCTTCCAATGGAAGTCAGTCGTTGACCATGTTGACCATGCCGCGTCGAGAGGACCAGGGCGGTGGACGACAGCGAGGACTAGGAAGGGGACGACTCGGAGCCGGGGATGACGCAGCAGTGGATGCCCACGCGAAGAGGAGTACGAGGGTTCACTGGTTCGGCTGCGGTGTGAGGCTGCCGTCGCCGCAGAATAACAGGGGGTGTGGGTGAGTAGAGGGATGGCCTGGCCAGCGGTGGGAGTAGTAGGGGCGGTGAGGCCTCTGCGGCATCCACAGCTGGCCACGGGAGGCAGGAGCACACGGCACGACCGGCGCTGGTTTGGGCGGCTGGAGCAAGAAGACCAGAGGTTGAAGAAGCACTACAGCCGTTGGATGAACATCGTACGGTAATAGGAGCTAGAATCGTTCATATTGACTAAGTTGACAAAGCCTTCCGTCCCCGTCAACTTGGTAGGCCCACAAGTCAGCCTCCCACTATGCTGGGTTCCAGCTGGCAGGGGGAATATTCTTTTTTTGTGCGTAATAAGGAGGCACTTCCTTGCGTGCGAAGATAGCTGGTGGGTCCGACATGTCAGCGGGGGGCACTTTATTTCACGAAATACAGAGGCCCTTCCGGTGTGTCCCAGATGTCAGGTGGAGGAATCATTATTTTGTGCGTAATAAGGAGGCATTTCCTTGTGTGCGGCCGTGGACCCAGCTGTCAGCCTCTCCATGCACAGTCTACTTCCGATGGTGTCATTCGTTGACCACGTTGACCACGCCGCGCCGAGGGCATCCAAGGTGGTGGACGATGGCGAGGCCCCGGACAGCAACGAGCTGAAGATGGGAAGACGCGGGAGTAGAGTCGCAGACAGAGAGGTGTACGAGGGTTAACTGGTTCTAGTGCGGTGTGGTTCGGCAGTCGGTGGAGAAGAACAGGAGGTGTGGAGGGGTGGAGGGATGGCCTGGCCAACGGTGGAGTAGCGCTTCATAGCGAAGCGTGCTAAGCAGAGCTGCTAGCAGGAGGAGGCGGGAGGTGGTCCCAGCAGCGCTGGAGGAAGAAGACGAGAGATTGAAGATGGATGCTGGTCGTTGGTTGTAAATCCAACGGCTAACATGTCAGAATCATTTGTTGACTAAACTGACAACGACTTCCATTGGCTTCGACCTATTGGCCCACATTTCAGCCTCCAAAAATGTGGCACGTATTCAACCCATTTTTTCAGAATTTACAGTCTTTTTTTGCGCGGTAGAATTTACAGTCAATTTGATATTTTTTGAATTATAGCCATTAGCTGGGCTGGGTGCACAAATAATGTAGCGTCCATGCGGCCCGTTTATTTTATTTCCTAAAAAATTACAGGCCATTTGCACTTTCTCGAAATACATGATTTTGCTGGGCTGATTCTAATTATAATGTTGGGTTGGGCCAGCAATGTTATCAAAAAATAAAAAGGGGCTGAGCATTTTGTTATAAATATATTTAAATAATAAGTGATATTATTACATTCGTCCTTAAATCTTACCAAGCTTTTGTACACAATCACTAGGATTTTCGTGCCAAAACAATCCAGGATTTTATTTGTTAAGAAATTATTTTTATAAGTTAATAAGATGTGGGATATTGTTTTCTTAATATGTAAGTATCTGTTAAATATATGATGACAATAAAAATAATATATAATAACATATAAAATAATTTTTTTTTGAAAAACAGGGAGCATCTCCCCGGTTCCATTGCTGAGAACGAAACCACAACATATTCTGATACAGCAGCTCAGAGAGCAGTTCGAAAGCAAATGTAGAAAAGCTACAAACTAGGGGGTGGATGAACAAGTTCTCTGAATAACACAAATCACCCGAGCGGTGCCAAAGGCAGAGCGGATAGAGCACTCAAATGACACAAGGAGGGTCCAGCGAAGCCTTCATGGTCTTCAGCCGAGGGGCCATGTCAGCCTGCGGCGACCAGTAAGCAAGCGGAGACACCGGGCTGGAAGGCGTAGCATGGTGGATATCCCTCTTTTTCGGTGCCAGGTGCCCATCATCTTCATCAGAGATCTTGAGACAAGCCCACGGGTCCAGCCCCAGAGCAGGTCGAGCCTTGTTTAGCCACAAGTGATCGCCAACGGTTTCTGGAGGGATCTTGTTAGGGTTTCCACGAAGCTCGTCAACTTGTCCTTGTCCAATCCGGAGGAGAGAATCACCCAGTTCCTCACCATGTTCCTGATCAACCTCAAGACCTGCGGAATGGAAATCCAGGAGGTGTTACTGAAAATCATAGCATTTCTATATTTCTAGAGGCACCAAAGGACAGCTGAGCTAACAGTGTTTAAAACTGAGCACTTTTTGGTAGCAATCCAGAATCTGGCGACAGATTCGAAGGATGAGCCAATCTGACTAGAGAAATATTCCTCAATGTGGGCCCAGAGATGTTTAGCAACTATACATTCAAAAAATAGGTGAGAACAAGACTCTTGTTCCAAGAAGTAAACACAATCAAGGGGTTTGATGATGTGTCTCTTCCTAAGGTTATCCCTAGTCATCAATTTGTTTTTGGAGAGAAGCCAGAGCTCAATTTCTAGACAGTAGGGATAAACATGAGTTGAACCCCTCTAAAGTTGATAACATGATAGAGGGAGCTGGAGGAATACTTCCCCTTATTGTCCGGCTGCCAAATTAGGGCATCCGGCTCGGCAGTAAAGGTAATGCTTTTGGCAATTTCCTCCAACTGGAACCATTGTTCCATGAGACTATCACTAAAGTTCCTTCTAAATGAGAGTTTTAGGCATTGACCGTCCCAAACTTCATTGACACTTTTGTTAAACTCATTGCGGACAGAGTAAATAGGCCAAAATTGGACTGCTAGGGGGATGTGCCAAACCAAGTATCTTCCCAGAACCTGGTTCTGCTCCCATCCCCTATGTTCCATCTGTAGCCAAATTTCACAGCATGCATAATAGATTTTAATCCTTTCCAGAATCTAGAGGTCTTAGGGTTGGAGGAAGGGACAAAAATATTAGGTTTATTTCCTAGGTATTTATGGGCAATAAGAAGCTTCCAGGGTTTCAGGTCTTCCTCATAGAATCTTTTAATCCAAGACCCTAGAAGACAGATGTTAATTTCTTGGAGGTTAGGTATGCCTAGGCCTCCAAAATCTTTTTTCGTAGAGACTAGGGCCCAATTAGCAAGGTTTAGCTTCCTATTTCCCTCAAAATCATTCCACAAGCAATGAGACATCTGAGAATTGATGAGGTTCACTGCCCATTTAGGGAACTTGAAGAAGGAGAGGAGATACATTGGAATGCTAGCCAAACAAGCTTGTATGAGGATCAATCTACCTCTGTAAGAGAGAAGTTTGCCCCTCCACCCAGCAATCCTTTTAATGATTTTATGCAGAAGGGTTGGATATCCTCTCTCCTTAGTTTATCATAGTGGAGAGGGATACCTAGGTACTTAATGGGGAAGTTACCTTTATTACAGACTAGAATAGAGAGGAGGTCAGCTAACTCCGGATCATCCATGTTGATAGGGATGAGTTCACTTTTAGAGTAGTTGATTCTCATGCCTGAGACTTGTTCAAACCGGGTTAGAACAGTTTTCAGATTGCTAGCATGTGTAGAGTCATTGTCTAAGAAAAGGATGGTATCATATACATATTGAAGGCAGATGATGCCACCAGTGCAGACCTCAGGACAGAGCCCTGCAATCAGACTATGATCAGCAGCTTTGCTCAGCATTCTAGTAAGAACGTCCACTACTAAATTAAACAAAAGCGGGGAGATGGGGTCACCTTGCCTAAGGCCTTTACTAGCAAGGAAAAAAATCACTTTCATAGTTATTTAACTTGACCCCAACAGACCCCCCATGAGTAAGTTGTTGGATCCAACTCTCCTCTATGAAAGGCTTGGAAAAGATCTAAGAGATCATTTTTCACCAAGTCCCAAAAATGCTGGTAAAATAAGAAGGGAATCCTATCAGGACCAGGAGCCCCATCAGGATAAGAGCTAAAAATGGCTTCCTTCACCTCTGTCTCTGAAAAAGGGGCTTCTAGCAGCTCATTTTCAGCAGGAGAGACTTTTTCAGAAGCAGAGAAAAAATTGTTTTGTAGAGAGAACCCAGAAGGGTTTTATTTCTTAAACATGTCTTTGTAGAAGTCACTAGCCACTTTCAGTATCTCATCTACCTCAGTAACAGGGCCATTAGGGCCATCAAGGGAGTGAATGAGGGTTTTCCTCCTCCTCTGGTTAGTTACTGCATGGAAGTAAGCAGTATTTCTATCACCCTCCTTAATGTTCCTATCTCTAGACCTTTGTTTGGCTTTGATTTCTTCTTGAAGCCAAATTTTCTTGAGCTCTCCATGAACAAAGTTTACTCTATTAGTCTCAGCCTCAGAGAGGTCAGTGGTTTCTGCCTTTATATCTAGAGAATCAAACTCAAGGAGGAGAACCCTTTTGTATCTTCTAAGATTAGCTTCCTCATTGGAGTTCCACCCTTTGGTAGTTCTTCTAAATCTCCTGATTTTGATCTGCCAATTTTCTAGGGGGCAGCTGCTCCCAGTAGGCTCATTCCAGATTTTCCTGACTAGCTCAGTAAAATCTTCTCTAAGCAACCACCACTTTTCAAATTTAAAACTATTGCTCTTTGGAGTTTGGTTAAGACCAGAGTCCCAAGAAAAGGAGTGTGGTCACTACCACATCTGGGCAGATCTCTACAACTAGAAAGGGGAAAGAAACTATCTAATTCTGTGTCACAGAAAATTCTGTCAATGGTGGACATAATCCTGGAGCAGCACTTCCAACATATCTAGCAGAACTGTGGGTTTTCCTTCTGACAAGGCAATTCTCAACTTTATGGGTAACCATTTTGCAGATAAAACAACTCTTGGGCTTGACACATTTATCCAAATGATGCCCTGGTTCCCCATAGTTGTAGCAGATCACCTCAGAGTATGCCATAAGGCCCGAAGCAGGGGCAGGAGTAGTTTTCTGGATGTCCTATCTCTTCTTTTGTTGATTCTTGCCTTGAGATTTCCCACTGATCTGAGAGTCAGAACCACCAGCAGATTGATCTTGGGCAATTACAGGAGTCTGCCCAGATTGTGCCCC